>NC_089881.1:300000-600000 GCF_040182565.1 Anser cygnoides
AGAGAGTGCACTGGCACCACTGGGGATGCACTGCAGTGAGCCCAGAGAGTGCACTGGCACCACCTGGGGATTCACCCCGGTGAGTCCAGAGAGTGCACTGGCACCACTGGGGATGCACTGCAGTGAGTCCAGAGAGTGCACTGGCACCACTGGGGATGCAGAGCAGTGAGTCTAGAGAGTACACTGGCACCAGTGGGGATGCAGTGCAGTGAGTCCAGAGAGTGCACTGGCACCACTGGGGATGCAGGTCAGTGAGTCCAGAGACTGCACAGGCACCAGTGGGGATGCAGTGCAGTGAGTCCAGAGAGTGCACTGGCACCACTGGGGATGCAGTGCAGTGAGTCCAGAGAGTGCACTGGCACCACTGGGGATTCACCCTGGTGAGTCCAGAGAGTGCACTGGCACCACTGGGGATGCAGTGCAGTGAGTGCAGAGAGTGCACTGGCACCACTGGGGATGCAGTGCAGTCAGTCCAGAGAGTGCACTGGCACCACTGGGGATGCAGCGCAGTGAGTCCAGAGAGCGCACTGTCACCACTGGGGATGCAGTGCAGTGAGTCCAGAGAGTGCACTGTCACCACTGGGGATGCAGCGCAGTGAGTCCAGAGAGTGCACTGGCACCACTGGGGATGCACTGCAGTGAGCCCAGAGAGTGCACTGGCACCACCTGGGGATTCACCCCGGTGAGTCCAGAGAGTGCACTGGCACCACTGGGGATGCACTGCAGTGAGTCCAGAGAGTGCACTGGCACAACTGGGGATGCAGAGCAGTGAGTCCAGAGAGTGCACTGGCACCACTGGGGATGCAGTGCAGTGAGTCCAGAGAGTACACTGGCACCACTGGGGATGCAGTGCAGTGAGTCCAGAGAGTGCACTGGCACCACTGGGGATTCACCCTGGTGAGTCCAGAGAGTGCACTGGCACCTCTGGGGATGCAGTTCAGTGAGTCCAGAGACTGCACAGGCACCAATGGGGATGCAGTGCAGTGAGTCCAGAGAGTACACTGGCACCACTGGGGATGCAGCGCAGTGAGTCCAGAGAGTGCACTGGCCCCACTGGGGATGCACTGCAGTGAGTCCAGAGAGTGCACTGGCACCACTGGGGATTCACGCTGGTGAGTCCAGAGAGTGCACTGGCACCACTGGGGATGCAGTGCAGTGAGTCCAGAGAGTGCACTGGCACCACTGGGGATGCAGTGCAGTGAGTCCAAAGAGAGCACTGGAACCACTGGGGATGCAGCGCAGTGAGTCCAGAGAGCGCACTGTCACCACTGGGGATGCAGTGCAGTGAGTCCAGAGAGTACACTGTCACCACTGGGGATGCAGTGCAGTGAGTCCAGAGAGTGCACTGGCACCAGTGGGGATGCAGTGCAGTGAGTCCAGAGAGTGCACTGGCACCACTGGGGATTCACCCTGGTGAGTCCAGAGAGCGCACTGTCACCACTGGGGATGCAGTGCAGTGAGTCCAGAGAGTGCACTGTCACCACTGGGGATGCAGCGCAGTGAGTCCAGAGAGTGCACTGGCACCACTGGGGATGCACTGCAGTGAGCCCAGAGAGTGCACTGGCACCACCTGGGGATTCACCCCGGTGAGTCCAGAGAGTGCACTGGCACCACTGGGGATGCACTGCAGTGAGTCCAGAGAGTGCACTGGCACCACTGGGGATGCACTGCAGTGAGTCCAGAGAGTGCACTGGCACCAATGGGGATGCAGAGCAGTGAGTCCAGAGAGTACACTGGCACCACTGGGGATGCAGTGCAGTGAGTCCAGAGAGTGCACTGGCACCACTGGGGATGCAGTGCAGTGAGTCCAGAGAGTGCACTGGCACCACTGGGGATGCACTGCAGTGAGCCCAGAGAGTGCACTGGCACCACCTGGGGATTCACCCCGGTGAGTCCAGAGAGTGCACTGGCACCACTGGGGATGCAGTGCAGTGAGTCCAGAGAGTGCACTGGCACCACTGGGGATGCAGAGCAGTGAGTCCAGAGAGTGCACAGGCAACACTGGGGATGCAGTGCAGTGAGTCCAGAGAGTGCACTGGCACCACTGGGGATGCAGTGCAGTGAGTCCAGAGAGTGCACTGGCACCACTGGGGATGCACTGTAGTGAGCCCAGAGAGTGCACTGGCACCACCTGGGGATTCACCCCGGTGAGTCCAGAGAGTGCACTGGCACCACTGGGGATGCACTGCAGTGAGTCCAGAGAGTGCACTGTCACCACTGGGGATGCAGAGCAGTGAGTCCAGAGAGTACACTGGCACCACTGGGGATGCAGTGCAGTGAGTCCAGAGAGTGCACTGGCACCACTGGGGATGCAGTTCAGTGAGTCCAGAGACTGCACAGGCACCACTGGGGATGCAGTGCAGTGAGTCCAGAGAGTGCACTGGCACCACTGGGGATGCAGTGCAGTGAGTCCAGAGAGTGCACTGGCACCACTGGGGATGCACTGCAGTGAGTCCAGAGAGTGCACTGGCACCACTGGGGATGCAGTGCAGTGAGTCCAGAGAGTGCACTGGCACCAAGGGGATGCAGTGCAGTGCCTCCAGAGAGTGCACTGGCACCACTGGGGATGCACTGCAGTGAGTCCAGAGAGTGGAGTGGCACCACTGGGGATGCACTGCAGTGAGTCCAGAGAGTGCACTCGCACCACTGGGGATGCAGTGCAGTGACTTCAGAGAGTGCACTGGCACCACTGGGGATGCAGTGCAGTGAGTCCAGGGAGTGCACTGGCACCACTGGGGATGCAGTGCAGTGAGTCCAGAGAGTGCACTGGCACCACTGGTGAAGCAGTGCAGTGAGTCCAGAGAGTACACTGGCACCACTGGGCATGCACTGCAGTGAGTCCAGAGAGTGCACTGGCACCACTGGGGATGCAGTGCAGTGAGTCCAGAGAGTGGACTGGAACCACTGGGGATGCAGTGCAGTGAGTCCAGAGAGTGCACTGGCACCAGTGGGGATGCAGTGCAGTGAGTCCAGAGAGTGCACTGGCACCACTGGGGATGCAGTGCAGTGAGTCCAGAGAGTGCACTGGCACCACTGGGGATGCAGTGCAGTGAGTCCAGAGAGTGGACTGGCACCAATGGGGATGCAGTGCAGTGCCTCCAGAGAGTGCACTGGCACCACTGGGGATGCATTGCAGTGAGTCCAGAGAGTGCACTGGCACCACTGGGGATGCAGTGCAGTGAGTTCAGAGAGTGCACTGGCACCACTGGGGATGCAGTGCAGTGAGTCCAGAGAGTGCACTGGCACCACTGGGGATGCAGCGCAGTGAGTCCATAGAGTGAACTGGCACCATTGGGGATGCAGTGCAGTGAGTCCAGAGAGTGCACTGGTACCACTGGGGATGCACTGCAGTGAGTCCAGAGAGTGCACTGGCACCACACTGGATGCAGTGCAGTGACTCCAGAGAGTGCACTGGCACCACTGGGGATGCACTGCAGTGACTCCAGAGAGTGCACTGGCACCACTGGGGATGCACTGCAGTGACTCTACAGAGTGCATTGGCATCACTGGGGATGCACTGCAGTGAGCCCAAGGAGTGCACTGGCAACACAGGTGATGCCGTGCAGTGCCTCCAGAGCGTGCACTGGCACCACTGGGGATGCACTGCAGTGAGTCCAGAGAGTGCACTGGCACCACTGGGGATGCAGTGCAGTGAGTCCAGAGAGTGCATTGGCACCACTGGGGATGCACTGCAGTGACTCCAGAGAGTGGTCTGGCACCACTGGGGATGCAGTGCAGTGAGTCCAGAGAGTACACTGGCACCACTGGGGATGCACTGCAGTGAGTCCAGAGAGTGGTCTGGCACCACTGGGGATGCAGTGCAGTGAGTCCAGAGAGTGCACTGGCACCACTGGGGATGCAGCGGAGTGAGTCCAGATAGTGCACTGGCACCACTGGGTATGCAGCGCAGTGAGTCCAGAGAGCGCAATGTCACCACTGGGGATGCAGTGCAGTGAGTCCAGAGAGTGCACTGTCACCACTGGGGATGCAGCGCAGTGAGTCCAGAGAGTGCACAGGCACCACTGGGGATGCAGTGCAGTGAGTCCAGAGAGTGCACTGGCCCCACTGGGGATGCACTGCAGTGAGTCCAGAGAGTGCACTGGCACCACTGGGGATTCACGCTGGTGAGTCCAGAGAGTGCACTGGCACCACTGGGGATGCAGTGCAGTGAGTCCAGAGAGTGCACTGGCACCACTGGGGATGCAGTGCAGTGAGTCCAAAGAGAGCACTGGAACCACTGGGGATGCAGCGCAGTGAGTCCAGAGAGCGCACTGTCACCACTGGGGATGCAGTGCAGTGAGTCCAGAGAGTACACTGTCACCACTGGGGATGCAGTGCAGTGAGTCCAGAGAGTGCACTGGCACCAGTGGGGATGCAGTGCAGTGAGTCCAGAGAGTGCACTGGCACCACTGGGGATTCACCCTGGTGAGTCCAGAGAGCGCACTGTCACCACTGGGGATGCAGTGCAGTGAGTCCAGAGAGTGCACTGTCACCACTGGGGATGCAGCGCAGTGAGTCCAGAGAGTGCACTGGCACCACTGGGGATGCACTGCAGTGAGCCCAGAGAGTGCACTGGCACCACCTGGGGATTCACCCCGGTGAGTCCAGAGAGTGCACTGGCACCACTGGGGATGCACTGCAGTGAGTCCAGAGAGTGCACTGGCACCACTGGGGATGCACTGCAGTGAGTCCAGAGAGTGCACAGTGAGTCCAGAGAGGCACTGGCAACTGGGGATGCAGAGCAGTGAGTCCAGAGAGTACACTGGCACCACTGGGGATGCAGTGCAGTGAGTCCAGAGAGTGCACTGGCACCACTGGGGATGCAGTGCAGTGAGTCCAGAGAGTGCACTGGCACCACTGGGGATGCACTGCAGTGAGCCCAGAGAGTGCACTGGCACCACCTGGGGATTCAGTGCAGTGAGTCCAGAGAGTGCACTGGCACCACTGGGGATGCAGTGCAGTGAGTCCAGAGAGTGCACTGGCACCACTGGGGATGCAGAGCAGTGAGTCCAGAGAGTGCACAGGCAACACTGGGGATGCAGTGCAGTGAGTCCAGAGAGTGCACTGGCACCACTGGGGATGCAGTGCAGTGAGTCCAGAGAGTGCACTGGCACCACTGGGGATGCACTGTAGTGAGCCCAGAGAGTGCACTGGCACCACCTGGGGATGCACTGCAGTGAGTCCAGAGAGTGCACTGGCACCACTGGGGATGCACTGCAGTGAGTCCAGAGAGTGCACTGTCACCACTGGGGATGCAGAGCAGTGAGTCCAGAGAGTACACTGGCACCACTGGGGATGCAGTGCAGTGAGTCCAGAGAGTGCACTGGCACCACTGGGGATGCAGTGCAGTGAGTCCAGAGAGTGCACAGGCACCACTGGGGATGCAGTGCAGTGAGTCCAGAGAGTGCACTGGCACCACTGGGGATGCAGTGCAGTGAGTCCAGAGAGTGCACTGGCACCACTGGGGATGCAGTGCAGTGAGTCCAGAGAGTGCACTGGCACCAAGGGGATGCAGTGCAGTGCCTCCAGAGAGTGCACTGGCACCACTGGGGATGCACTGCAGTGAGTCCAGAGAGTGGAGTGGCACCACTGGGGATGCACTGCAGTGAGTCCAGAGAGTGCACTCGCACCACTGGGGATGCAGTGCAGTGACTTCAGAGAGTGCACTGGCACCACTGGGGATGCAGTGCAGTGAGTCCAGGGAGTGCACTGGCACCACTGGGGATGCAGTGCAGTGAGTCCAGAGAGTGCACTGGCACCACTGGTGAAGCAGTGCAGTGAGTCCAGAGAGTACACTGGCACCACTGGGCATGCACTGCAGTGAGTCCAGAGAGTGCACTGGCACCACTGGGGATGCAGTGCAGTGAGTCCAGAGAGTGGACTGGAACCACTGGGGATGCAGTGCAGTGAGTCCAGAGAGTGCACTGGCACCAGTGGGGATGCAGTGCAGTGAGTCCAGAGAGTGCACTGGCACCACTGGGGATGCAGTGCAGTGAGTCCAGAGAGTGCACTGGCACCACTGGGGATGCAGTGCAGTGAGTCCAGAGAGTGGACTGGCACCAATGGGGATGCAGTGCAGTGCCTCCAGAGAGTGCACTGGCACCACTGGGGATGCATTGCAGTGAGTCCAGAGAGTACACTGGCACCACTGGGGATGCAGTGCAGTGAGTTCAGAGAGTGCACTGGCACCACTGGGGATGCAGTGCAGTGAGTCCAGAGAGTGCACTGGCACCACTGGGGATGCAGCGCAGTGAGTCCATAGAGTGAACTGGCACCATTGGGGATGCAGTGCAGTGAGTCCAGAGAGTGCACTGGTACCACTGGGGATGCACTGCAGTGAGTCCAGAGAGTGCACTGGCACCACACTGGATGCAGTGCAGTGACTCCAGAGAGTGCACTGGCACCACTGGGGATGCACTGCAGTGACTCCAGAGAGTGCACTGGCACCACTGGGGATGCACTGCAGTGACTCTACAGAGTGCATTGGCATCACTGGGGATGCACTGCAGTGAGCCCAAGGAGTGCACTGGCACCACAGGTGATGCCGTGCAGTGCCTCCAGAGCGTGCACTGGCACCACTGGGGATGCACTGCAGTGAGTCCAGAGAGTGCACTGGCACCACTGGGGATGCAGTGCAGTGAGTCCAGAGAGTGCATTGGCACCACTGGGGATGCACTGCAGTGACTCCAGAGAGTGGTCTGGCACCACTGGGGATGCAGTGCAGTGAGTCCAGAGAGTACACTGGCACCACTGGGGATGCACTGCAGTGAGTCCAGAGAGTGGTCTGGCACCACTGGGGATGCAGTGCAGTGAGTCCAGAGAGTGCACTGGCACCACTGGGGATGCAGCGGAGTGAGTCCAGATAGTGCACTGGCACCACTGGGTATGCAGCGCAGTGAGTCCAGAGAGCGCACTGTCACCACTGGGGATGCAGTGCAGTGAGTCCAGAGAGTGCACTGTCACCACTGGGGATGCAGCGCAGTGAGTCCAGAGAGTGCACAGGCACCACTGGGGATGCAGTGCAGTGAGTCCAGAGAGTGCACTGGCACCACTGGGGATGCACTGCAGTGAGTCCAGAGAGTGCACTGGCACCACTGGGGATGCACTGCAGTGAGCCCAGAGACTGCACTGGCACCACTGGGGATGCAGTGCAGCGAGTCCAGAGAGTGCACTGGCACCACTGGGGATGCACTGCAGTGAGTCCAGAGAGTGCACTGGCACCACTGGGGATGCAGTGCAGTGAGTCCAGAGAGTGCACTGGCACCACTGGGGATGCAGAGCAGTGAGTCCAGAGAGTGCACAGGCAACACTGGGGATGCAGTGCAGTGAGTCCAGAGAGTGCACTGGCACCACTGGGGATGCAGTGCAGTGAGTCCAGAGAGTGCACTGGCACCACTGGGGATGCACTGTAGTGAGCCCAGAGAGTGCACTGGCACCACCTGGGGATTCACCCCGGTGAGTCCAGAGAGTGCACTGGCACCACTGGGGATGCACTGCAGTGAGTCCAGAGAGTGCACTGTCACCACCGGGGATGCAGAGCAGTGAGTCCAGAGAGTACACTGGCACCACTGGGGATGCAGTGCAGTGAGTCCAGAGAGTGCACTGGCACCACTGGGGATGCAGTTCAGTGAGTCCAGAGACTGCACAGGCACCACTGCGGATGCAGTGCAGTGAGTCCAGAGAGTGCACTGGCACCACTGGGGATGCAGTGCAGTGAGTCCAGAGAGTGCACTGGCACCACTGGGGATGCACTGCAGTGAGTCCAGAGAGTGCACTGGCACCACTGGGGATGCAGTGCAGTGAGTCCAGAGAGTGCACTGGCACCAAGGGGATGCAGTGCAGTGCCTCCAGAGAGTGCACTGGCACCACTGGGGATGCACTGCAGTGAGTCCAGAGAGTGGAGTGGCACCACTGGGGATGCACTGCAGTGAGTCCAGAGAGTGCACTCGCACCACTGGGGATGCAGTGCAGTGACTTCAGAGAGTGCACTGGCACCACTGGGGATGCAGTGCAGTGAGTCCAGGGAGTGCACTGGCACCACTGGGGATGCAGTGCAGTGAGTCCAGAGAGTGCACTGGCACCACTGGTGAAGCAGTGCAGTGAGTCCAGAGAGTACACTGGCACCACTGGGCATGCACTGCAGTGAGTCCAGAGAGTGCACTGGCACCACTGGGGATGCAGTGCAGTGAGTCCAGAGAGTGGACTGGAACCACTGGGGATGCAGTGCAGTGAGTCCAGAGAGTGCACTGGCACCACAGGGGATGCACTGCAGTGAGTCCAGAGAGTGCACTGGCACCACTGGGGATGCAGTGCAGTGAGTCCAGAGAGTGCACTGGCACCACTGGGGATGCAGTGCAGTGAGTCCAGAGAGTGGACTGGCACCAATGGGGATGCAGTGCAGTGCCTCCAGAGAGTGCACTGGCACCACTGGGGATGCATTGCAGTGAGTCCAGAGAGTGCACTGGCACCACTGGGGATGCAGTGCAGTGAGTTCAGAGAGTGCACTGGCACCACTGGGGATGCAGTGCAGTGAGTCCAGAGAGTGCACTGGCACCACTGGGGATGCAGCGCAGTGAGTCCATAGAGTGAACTGGCACCATTGGGGATGCAGTGCAGTGAGTCCAGAGAGTGCACTGGTACCACTGGGGATGCACTGCAGTGAGTCCAGAGAGTGCACTGGCACCACACTGGATGCAGTGCAGTGACTCCAGAGAGTGCACTGGCACCACTGGGGATGCACTGCAGTGACTCCAGAGAGTGCACTGGCACCACTGGGTATGCACTGCAGTGACTCTACAGAGTGCATTGGCATCACTGGGGATGCACTGCAGTGAGCCCAAGGAGTGCACTGGCACCACAGGTGATGCAGTGCAGTGCCTCCAGAGCATGCACTGGCACCACTGGGGATGCACTGCAGTGAGTCCAGAGAGTGCACTGGCACCACTGGGGATGCAGTGCAGTGAGTCCAGAGAGTGCATTGGCACCACGGGGGATGCACTGCAGTGACTCCAGAGAGTCGTCTGGCACCACTGGGGATGCAGTGCAGTGAGTCCAGAGAGTACACTGGCACCACTGGGGATGCACTGCAGTGAGTCCAGAGAGTGGTCTGGCACCACTGGGGATGCAGTGCAGTGAGTCCAGAGAGTGCACTGGCACCACTGGGGATGCAGCGCAGTGAGTCCAGATAGTGCACTGGCACCACTGGGTATGCAGCGCAGTGAGTCCAGAGAGCGCACTGTCACCACTGGGGATGCAGTGCAGTGAGTCCAGAGAGTGCACTGTCACCACTGGGGATGCAGCGCAGTGAGTCCAGAGAGTGCACAGGCACCACTGGGGATGCAGTGCAGTGAGTCCAGAGAGTGCACTGGCACCACTGGGGATGCACTGCAGTGAGTCCAGAGAGTGCACTGGCACCACTGGGGATGCACTGCAGTGAGCCCAGAGACTGCACTGGCACCACTGGGGATGCAGTGCAGCGAGTCCAGAGAGTGCACTGGCACCACTGGGGATGCACTGCAGTGAGTCCAGAGAGTGCACTGGCACCACTGGTGAGGCACTGCAGTGAATCCAGAGAGTGCACTGGCACCACTGGGGATGCACTGCAGTGAGTCCAGAGAGTGCACTGGCACCACTGGGGATGCAGTGCAGTGAGTCCAGAGAGTGCACAGGCACCACTGGGGATGCACTGCAGTGAGTCCAGAGAGTGCACTGGCACCACTGGGGATGCCGCGCAGTGAGTGCAGAGAGTGCACTGGCACCACTGGGGATGCACTGCAGTGAGTCCAGAGAGTGCACTGGCACCACTGGGGATGCAGCGCAGTGAGTCCAGAGAGTGCACTGGCACATCTGGGGATGCAGCGCAGTGAGTCCAGAGAGTGCACTGGCACCACAGGCGATGCACTGCAGTGAGTCCAGAGACTGCACAGGCACCACTGGGGATGCACTGCAGTGAGTCCAGAGAGTGCACTGGCACCACTGGGGATGCAGCGCAGTGAGTCCAGAGAGTGCACTGGCACCACTGGGGATGCAGCGCAGTGAGTCCAGAGAGTGCACTGGCACCACCTGGGGATTCACCCCGGTGAGTCCAGAGAGTGCTCTGGCACCACTGGGGATGCAGCGCAGTGAGTCCAGAGAGTGCACTGGCACCACTGGGGATGCAGCGCAGTGAGTCCAGAGAAAGCACTGGCACCAATGGGGATGCAGTGCAGTGAGTCCAGAGAGTGCACTGGCACCACTGGGGATGCAGTGCTGTCAGTCCAGAGAGTGCACTGGAACCACAGGGGATGCAGTGCAGTGAGTCCAGAGAGTGCACTGGCACCACTGGGGATGCAGTGCAGTGAGTCCAGAGAGTGCACTGGCTCCACTGGGGATGCAGTGCAGTGAATCCAGAGAGTGTACTGGAACCACACTGGATGAACTGCAGTGAGCCCAGAGAGTGCACTGGTACCACCTGGGATGCACTGCAGTGAGCCCAGAGAGTGCACTGGCACCACTGGGGATTCACACTGGTGAGTCCAGAGAGTGCACTGGCACCACTGGGGATGCACTGCAGTGAGTCCAGAGAGTGCACTGGCACCACAGGGGATGCACTGCACTGAGTCCAGAGACTGCACAGGCACCACTGGGGATGCACTGCAGTGAGTCCAGAGAGTGCACTGGCACCACTGGGGATGCACTGCAGTGAGTCCAGAGAGTGCAGTGGCACCACTGGGGATGCAGTGCAGTGAGTCCAGAGAGTACACTGGCACCACTGGTGGTACAGCGCAGTGAGTCGAGAGAGTGCACTGGCACCACAGGGGATGCACTGCAGTGAGTCCAGAGACTGCACAGGCACCCCTGGGGATGCACTGCAGTGAATCCAGAGAGTGCACTGGCACCACTGGGGATGCAGTGCAGTGAGTCCAGAGAGTGCACTGGCACCACTGGGGATGCAGCGCAGTGAATCCAGAGAGTGCACTGGCACCACTGGGGATGCAGTGCAGTGAGTCCAGAGAGTGCACTGGCACCACTGGGGATGCACTGCAGTGACTCGAGAGAGTGCACTGGCACCACTGGGGATGCAGTGCAGTGAGTCCAGAGAGTGCACTGGCACCTCTGGGGATGCAGTTCAGTGAGTCCAGAGAGTGCACTGTCACCTCTGGGGATGCAGTGCAGTGACTCCAGAGAGTGCACTGGCACCACTGGGGATGCACTGCAGTGACTCCAGAGATTGCACTGGCACCACTGGGTATGCACTGCAGTGACTCTACAGAGTGCATTGGCATCACTGGGGATGCACTGCAGTGAGCCCAAGGAGTGCACTGGCACCACAGGTGATGCAGTGCAGTGCCTCCAGAGCGTGCACTGGCACCACTGGGGATGCACTGCAGTGAGTCCAGAGAGTGCACTGGCACCACTGGGGATGCAGTGCAGTGAGTCCAGAGAGTGCATTGGCACCACTGGGGATGCACTGCAGTGACTCCAGAGAGTGGTCTGGCACCACTGGGGATGCAGTGCAGTGAGTCCAGAGAGTACACTGGCACCACTGGGGATGCACTGCAGTGAGTCCAGAGAGTGGTCTGGCACCACTGGGGATGCAGTGCAGTGAGTCCAGAGAGTGCACTGGCACCACTGGGGATGCAGCGCAGTGAGTCCAGATAGTGCACTGGCACCACTGGGTATGCAGCGCAGTGAGTCCAGAGAGCGCACTGTCACCACTGGGGATGCAGTGCAGTGAGTCCAGAGAGTGCACTGTCACCACTGGGGATGCAGCGCAGTGAGTCCAGAGAGTGCACAGGCACCACTGGGGATGCACTGCAGTGAGCCCAGAGACTGCACTGGCACCACTGGGGATGCAGTGCAGCGAGTCCAGAGAGTGCACTGGCACCACTGGGGATGCACTGCAGTGAGTCCAGAGAGTGCACTGGCACCACTGGTGAGGCACTGCAGTGAATCCAGAGAGTGCACTGGCACCACTGGGGATGCACTGCAGTGAGTCCAGAGAGTGCACTGGCACCACTGGGGATGCAGTGCAGTGAGTCCAGAGAGTGCACAGGCACCACTGGGGATGCACTGCAGTGAGTCCAGAGAGTGCACTGGCACCACTGGGGATGCCGCGCAGTGAGTGCAGAGAGTGCACTGGCACCACTGGGGATGCACTGCAGTGAGTCCAGAGAGTGCACTGGCACCACTGGGGATGCAGCGCAGTGAGTCCAGAGAGTGCACTGGCACAACTGGGGATGCAGAGCAGTGAGTCCAGAGAGTGCACTGGCACCACTGGGGATGCAGAGCAGTGAGTCCAGAGAGTACACTGGCACCACTGGGGATGCAGTGCAGTGAGTCCAGAGAGTGCACTGGCACCACTGGGGATTCACCCTGGTGAGTCCAGAGAGTGCACTGGCACCTCTGGGGATGCAGTTCAGTGAGTCCAGAGACTGCACAGGCACCAATGGGGATGCAGTGCAGTGAGTCCAGAGAGTACACTGGCACCACTGGGGATGCAGCGCAGTGAGTCCAGAGAGTGCACTGGCCCCACTGGGGATGCACTGCAGTGAGTCCAGAGAGTGCACTGGCACCACTGGGGATTCACCCTGGTGAGTCCAGAGAGTGCACTGGCACCACTGGGGATGCAGTGCAGTGAGTCCAGAGAGTGCACTGGCACCACTGGGGATGCAGTGCAGTGAGTCCAGAGAGTACACTGGCACCACTGGTGGTACAGCGCAGTGAGTCGAGAGAGTGCACTGGCACCACAGGGGATGCACTGCAGTGAGTCCAGAGACTGCACAGGCACCCCTGGGGATGCACTGCAGTGAATCCAGAGAGTGCACTGGCACCACTGGGGATGCAGTGCAGTGAGTCCAGAGAGTGCACTGGCACCACTGGGGATGCACTGCAGTGAGTCCAGAGAGTGCACTGGCACCACTGGGGATGCAGTGCAGTGAGTCCAGAGAGTGCACTGTCACCACTGGGGATGCAGTGCAGTGAGTCCAGAGAGTGCGCTGGCACCACTGGGGATGCACTGCAGTGAGTCCAGAGAGTGCGCTGGCACCACTGGGTATACAGTGCAGTGAGTCCAGAGAGTGCACTGGCACCACTGGGGATGCAGCGCAGTGAGTCCAGAGAGTGCACTGGCACCACTGGGGATGCAGTGCAGTCAGTCCAGAGAGTGCACTGGCACCACTGGGGATGCAGAGCAGTGAGTCCAGAGAGTGCACTGGCACCACTGTGGATGCAGTGCAGTGAGTCCAGAGAGTGCACTGGCACCACTGGGGATGCAGTGCATTGAGTCCAGAGAGTGCACTGTCACCACTGGGGATGCAGCGCAGTGAGTCCAGAGAGTGCACTGGCACCAATGGGGATGCAGCGCAGTGAGTCCAGAGAGTGCACTGGCACCAGTTTGGATGCAGTGCTGTGAGTCCAGAGAGTGCACTGGCACCACTGGGGATGCAGTGCAGTGAGTCCAGAGAGTGCACTGGCACCACTGGGGATGCAGTGCAGTGAGTCCAGAGAGTGCACTGGCACCACTGGGGATGCAGTGCAGTGAGTCCAGAGAGTGCACTGGCACCACTGGGGATGCAGCGCAGTGAGTCGAGAGAGTGCACTGGCACCACTGGGGATGCAGTGCTGTGAGTCCAGAGAGTGCACTGGCACCACTGGGGATGCACTGCAGTGACTCCAGAGAGTGCACTGGCACCACTGGGGATGCAGTGCAGTGAGTCCAGAGAGTGCACTGGCACCACTGGGGATGCACTGCAGTGAGCCCAGAGAGTGCACTGGCACCACCTGGGGATTCACCCCGGTGAGTCCAGAGAGTGCACTGGCACCACTGGGGATGCACTGCAGTGAGTCCAGAGAGTGCACTGGCACCACTGGGGATGCAGTGCAGTGAGTCCAGAGAGTGCACTGGCACCACTGGGGA
This sequence comes from Anser cygnoides, assembly GCF_040182565.1. Classification (NCBI taxonomy): domain Eukaryota; kingdom Metazoa; phylum Chordata; class Aves; order Anseriformes; family Anatidae; genus Anser; species Anser cygnoides. The sequence continues at coordinate 313,898 of NC_089881.1, forward strand.
TGCACTGCAGTGAGTCCTGAGAGTGCACTGGCACCACAGGGGATGCAGTGCAGTGAGTCCAGAGAGTGCACTGGCACCACTGGGGATGCACTGCAGTGAGTCCAGAGAGTGCACAGGCACCACTGGGGATGCACTGCAGTGAGTCCAGAGAGTGCACTGGCACCACTGGGGATGCACTGCAGTGAGCGCAGAGAGTGCACTGGCACCACTGGGGATGCACTGCAATGACTCCAGACAGTGCACTGGCACCACTGGGGATGCACTGCAGTGAGTCCAGAGAGTGCTCTGGCACCACTGGGGATGCAGCGCAGTGAGTCCAGAGAGTGCACTGGCACCACTGGGGATGCACTGCAGTGAGTCCAGAGAGTACACTGGCACCACTGGGGATGCATTGCAGTGAGTCCAGCGAGTGCACTGGCACCACTGGGGATGCAGTGCAGTGAGTTCAGAGAGTGGTCTGGCACCACAGGAAATGCACTGCAGTGAGTCCACAGAGTGCACTGGCACCACTGTGCATGCTCTGCAGTGAGTCCAGAGAGTGCACTGGCACCACTGGGGATGCAGCGCAGTGAGTCCAGAGAGTGCACTGGCACCACTGGGGATGCAGTGCAGTGAGTCCAGAGAGTGCACTGGCACCACTGGGGATGCACTGCAGTGACTCTACAGAGTGCATTGGCACCACTGGGGATGCACTGCAGTGACTCCAGAGAGTGCACTGGCACCACTGGGGTTGCAGTGCAGTGCCTCCACAGAGTGCACTGCCATCACTGGGGATGCACTGCAGTGAGTCCAGAGAGTGGACTGGCACCACTGGGGATGCACTGCAGTGAGTCCAGAGAGTGCACTGGCACCACTGGGGATGCACTGCAGTGAGTCCAGAGAGTGCACTGGCACCACTGGGGATGCAGTGCAGTGAGTCCAGAGAGTGCACTGGCACCACTGGGGATGCAGTGCAGTGAGTCCTGAGAGTGGACTGGCACCACTGGGGATGCACTGCAGTGAGTCCAGAGAGTGCACTGGCACCACTGGGGATGCAGTGCAGTGAGTCCAGAGAGTGCACTGGCACCACTGGGGATGCAGTGCAGTGAGTCCAGAGAGTGCACTGGCACCACTGGGGATGCAGCGCAGTGAGTCGAGAGAGTGCACTGGCACCACTGGGGATGCAGTGCTGTGAGTCCAGAGAGTGCACTGGCACCACTGGGGATGCACTGCAGTGACTCCAGAGAGTGCACTGGCACCACTGGGGATGCAGTGCAGTGAGTCCAGAGAGTGCACTGGCACCACTGGGGATGCACTGCAGTGAGCCCAGAGAGTGCACTGGCACCACCTGGGGATTCACCCCGGTGAGTCCAGAGAGTGCACTGGCACCACTGGGGATGCACTGCAGTGAGTCCAGAGAGTGCACTGGCACCACTGGGGATGCAGTGCAGTGAGTCCAGAGAGTGCACTGGCACCACTGGGGATGCACTGCAGTGAGTCCTGAGAGTGCACTGGCACCACTGGGGATGCAGTGCAGTGAGTCCAGAGAGTGCACTGGCACCACTGGGGATGCACTGCAGTGAGCGCAGAGAGTGCACTGGCACCACTGGGGATGCACTGCAATGACTCCAGACAGTGCACTGGCACCACTGGGGATGCACTGCAGTGAGTCCAGAGAGTGCACTGGCACCACTGGGGATGCAGCGCAGTGAGTCCAGAGAGTGCACTGGCACCACTGGGGATGCATTGCAGTGAGTCCAGCGAGTGCACTGGCACCACTGGGGATGCAGTGCAGTGAGTTCAGAGAGTGGTCTGGCACCACAGGAAATGCACTGCAGTGAGTCCAGAGAGTGCACTGGCACCACTGTGCATGCTCTGCAGTGAGTCCAGAGAGTGCACTGGCACCACTGGGGATGCAGCGCAGTGAGTCCAGAGAGTGCACTGGCACCACTGGGGATGCAGTGCAGTGAGTCCAGAGAGTGCACTGGCACCACTGGGGATGCACTGCAGTGACTCTACAGAGTGCATTGGCACCACTGGGGATGCACTGCAGTGACTCCAGAGAGTGCACTGGCACCACTGGGGTTGCAGTGCAGTGCCTCCACAGAGTGCACTGCCATCACTGGGGATGCACTGCAGTGAGTCCAGAGAGTGGACTGGCACCACTGGGGATGCACTGCAGTGAGTCCAGAGAGTGCACTGGCACCACTGGGGATGCACTGCAGTGAGTCCAGAGAGTGCACTGGCACCACTGTGGATGCAGTGCAGTGAGTCCAGAGAGTGCACTGGCACCACTGGGGATGCACTGCAGTGAGTCCTGAGAGTGGACTGGCACCACTGGGGATGCACTGCAGTGAGTCCAGAGAGTGCACTGGCACCCCTGGGGATGCAGTGCAGTGAGTCCAGAGAGTGCACTGGCACCAATGGGGATCCAGCGCAGTGAGTCCAGAGAGTGCACTGGCACCACTGGGGATGCACTGCAGTGAGTCCTGAGAGTGCACTGGCACCACTGGGGATGCAGTGCAGTGAGTCCAGAGAGTGCACTGGCACCACTGGGGATGCACTGCAGTGAGTCCAGAGAGTGCACAGGCACCACTGGGGATGCACTGCAGTGAGTCCAGAGAGTGCACTGGCACCACTGGGGATGCACTGCAGTGAGCCCACAGAGTGCACTGGCATCACTGGGGATGCACTGCAATGACTCCAGAGAGTGCACTGGCACCACTGTGGATGCACTGCACTGAGTCCAGAGAGTGCACTGGCACCACTGGGGATGCAGCGCAGTGAGACCAGAGAGTGCACTGGCACCACTGGGGATGCAGCGCAGTGAGTCCAGAGAGTACACTGGCACCACTGGGGATGCATTGCAGTGAGTCCAGAGAGTGCACTGGCACCACTGGGGATGCACTGCAGTGACTCCAGAGAGTGCACTGGCACCACAGGGGATGCAGTGCAGTGAGTCCAGAGAGTGCACTGGCACCACTGGGGATGCAGCGCAGTGAGACCAGAGAGTGCACTGGCACCACTGGTGATGCAGCGCAGTGAGACCAGAGAGTGCACTGGCACCACTGGGGATGCAGCGCAGTGAGACCAGAGAGTGCACTGGCACCACTGGGGATGCAGCGCAGTGAGTCTAGAGAGTACACTGGCACCACTGGGGATGCATTGCAGTGAGTCCAGAGAGTGCACTGGCACCACTGGGGATGCACTGCAGTGACTCCAGAGAGTGCACTGGCACCACAGGGGATGCAGTGCAGTGAGTCCAGAGAGTGCACTGGCACCCCTGGGGATGCACTGCAGTGAGTCCAGAGAGTGCACTGGCACCACTGGTGAGGCACTGCAGTGAGTCCAGAGAGTGCACTGGCACCACTGGGGATGCAGCGCAGTGAGTCCAGAGAGTGCACAGGCACAACTGAGGATGCAGTGGAGTGACTCCAGAGAGTGCACTGGCACCACTGGGCATGCACTGCAGTGAGCCCAGAGAGTGCACTGGCACCACTGGGGATGCAGCGCAGTGAGTCCAGAGAGGGCACTGGCACCACTAGGGATGCAGCGCAGTGACTCCAGAGAGGGCACCGGCACCACTGGGCATGCACTGCAGTGAGTCCCGAGAGTGCACTGGCACCACTGGGCATGCACTGCAGTGAGTCCAGAGAGTGCACTGGCACCACTGGGCATGCAGTGCAGTGAGTCCAGAGAGTGCACCGGCACCACTGGGCATGCAGTGCAGTGAGTCCAGAGAGTGCACCGGCACCACTGGGCATGCACTGCAGTGAGTCCAGAGAGTGCACTGGCACCACTGGGCATGCACTGCAGTGAGCCCAGAGAGTGCACTGGCACCACTGGGCATGCACTGCAGTGAGCCCAGAGAGTACACTGGCACCACTGGGGATGCACCCCGGTGACTCCAGAGAGTGCACTGGCACCACTGGGGATGCACCCCAGTGACTCCAGAGAGTGCACTGGCACCACTGGGTATGCACCCCAGTGACTCCAGAGAGTGCACTGGCACCACTGGGGATGCAGTGCAGTGAGTCCAGAGAGTGCACTGGCACCACTGGGGATGCACTGCAGTGAGTCCAGAGAGTGCACTGGCACCACCGGGGATGCAGTGCAGTGAGTCCAGAGAGTGCACTGGCACCACCGGGGATTCACTGCAGTGAGCCCAGAGAGTGCACTGGCACCACCTGGGGATTCACTCCGGTGAGTCCAGAGAGTGCACTGGCACCACTGGGGGTGCACTGCAGTGAGTCCGGAGATTGCACTGGCACCACTGGGGATGCACCCCGGTGAGTCCAGAGAGTGCACTGGCACCACTGGGGATGCACCCCGGTGAGTCCAGAGAGTGCACTGGCACCCCTGGGGATGCACTGCAGTGAGTCCGGAGAGTGCACTGGCACCCCTGGGGATGCACCCCAGTGAGTCCAGAGAGTGCACTGGCACCCCTGGGGATGCACTGCAGTGAGTCCAGAGAGTGCACTGGCACCACTGGGGATGCACTGTAGTGAGTCCAGAGAGTGCACTGGCACCACTGGGGATGCAGTGCAGTGAGTCCAGAGAGTGCACTGGCACCACTGGGGATGCAGTGCAGTGAGTCCAGAGAGTGCACTGGCACCACTGGGGATGCACTGCAGTGAGTCCATAGAGTGCAGTGGCCCCACTGGTGAGGCACTGCAGTGAATCCAGAGAGTACACTGGCACCACTGGGGATGCACTGCATTGAGTCCAGAGAGTGCACTGGAACCACTGGGGATGCAGTGCAGTGAGTCCAGAGAGTGCACAGGCACCACTGGGGATGCAGCGCAGTGAGTCCAGAGAGTGCCCTGGCACCACTGGGGATGCAGCGCAGTGAGTCCAGAGAGTGCACTGGCACTACTGGTGGTGCAGCGCAGTGAGTCCAGAGAGTGCACTGGCACCACTGGGGATGCAGTGCAGTGAGTCCAGAGAGTGCACTGGCACCACTGGGGATGCAGTGCAGTGAGTCCAGAGAGTGCACTGGCACCACTGGTGGTGCAGCGCAGTGAGTCGAGAGAGTGCTCTGGCACCACTGGGGATGCAGCGCAGTGAGTCCAGAGAGTGCACTGGCACCACTGGGGATGCAGCGCAGTGAGTCCAGAGAGTGCACTGGCACCACAGGGGATGCAGTGCAGTGAGTCCAGAGAGTGCATTGGCACCACTGGGGATGCACTGCAGTGAGTCCAGAGAGTGCACTGGCACCACTGGGGATGCACTGCAGTGAGTCCAGAGAGTGCACTGGCACCACTGGGGATGCACTGCAGTGAGTCCTGAGAGTGGACTGGCACCACTGGGGATGCAGTGCAGTGAGTCCAGAGAGTGCACTGGCACCCCTGGGGATGCACCCTGGTGAGTCCAGAGAGTGCACTGGCACCACTGTGGATGCAGTGCAGTGAGTCCAGAGAGTGCACTGGCACCACTGGGGATGCAGCGCAGTGAGTCCAGAGAGTGCACTGGCACCACTGGGGATGCAGTGCAGTGAGTCCAGAGAGTGCACTGGCCCCACTGGTGAGGCACTGCAGTGAATCCAGAGAGTGCACTGGCACCACTGGGGATGCACTGCAGTGAGTCCAGAGAGTGCACTGGCACCACTGGCGATGCACTGCAGTGACTCCAGAGAGTGCACTGGCACCACTGGCGATGCAGCGCAGTGACTCCAGAGAGTGCACTGGCACCACTGGGGATGCACTGCAGTGAGTCCAGAGAGTGCACTGGCACCCCTAGGGATGCACTGCAGTGACTCCAGAGAGTGCACTGGCACCCCTGGGGATGCACTGCAGTGACTCCAGAGAGTGCACTGGCACCCCTGGGGATGCACTGCAGTGACTCCAGAGAGTGCACTGGCACCCCTGGGGATGCACTGCAGTGACTCCAGAGAGTGCACTGGCACCACTGGGGATGCACTGCAGTGAGTCCAGAGAGTGCACTGGCACCACTGGGGATGCAGCGCAGTGAGTCCAGAGAGTGCACTGGCACCACTGGGGATGCAGCGCAGTGAGTCCAGAGAGTGCACTGGCACCACTGGGGATGCAGTGGAGTGACTCCAGAGAGTGCACTGGCACCACTGGGCATGCACTGCAGTGAGCCCAGAGAGTGCACTGGCACCACTGGGGATGCAGCGCAGTGAGTCCAGAGAGTGCACTGGCACCACTGGGGATGCATTGCAGTGAGTCCAGAGAGTGCACTGGCACCACTGGGGATGCACTGCAGTGAGTCCAGAGAGTGCACTGGTACCACTGGGGATGCACTGCAGTGAGTCTAGAGAGTGGACTGGCACCACTGGGGATGCACTTCAGTGAGTCCAGAGAGTGCACTGGCACCACTGGGGATGCACTGCAGTGAGTCCAGAGAGTGCACTGGCACCACTGGGGATGCAGTGCAGTGAGTCCAGAGAGTGCGCTGGCACCACTGGGGATGCACTGCAGTGAGTCCAGAGTGTGCACTGGCACCCCTGGGGATGCACTGCAGTGAGTCCAGAGAGTGCACTGGCACCACTGGGGATGCAGTGCAGTGAGTCCAGAGAGTGCACTGGCACCACTGGGGATGCACTGCAGTGAGTCCAGAGAGTGCACTGGCACCACTGGGGATGCAGTGCAGTGAGTCCAGAGAGTGCACTGTCACCACTGGGGATGCAGTGCAGTGAGTCCAGAGAGTGCGCTGGCACCACTGGGGATGCACTGCAGTGAGTCCAGAGAGTGCGCTGGCACCACTGGGGATACAGTGCAGTGAGTCCAGAGAGTGCACTGGCACCACTGGGGATGCAGCGCAGTGAGTCCAGAGAGTGCACTGGCACCACTGGGGATGCAGTGCAGTCAGTCCAGAGAGTGCACTGGCACCACTGGGGATGCAGAGCAGTGAGTCCAGAGAGTGCACTGGCACCACTGTGGATGCAGTGCAGTGAGTCCAGAGAGTGCACTGGCACCACTGGGGATGCAGTGCATTGAGTCCAGAGAGTGCACTGTCACCACTGGGGATGCAGCGCAGTGAGTCCAGAGAGTGCACTGGCACCAATGGGGATGCAGCGCAGTGAGTCCAGAGAGTGCACTGGCACCAGTTTGGATGCAGTGCAGTGAGTCCAGAGAGTGCACTGGCACCACTGGGGATGCAGTGCAGTGAGTCCAGAGAGTGCACTGGCACCACTGGGGATGCAGTGCAGTGAGTCCAGAGAGTGCACTGGCACCACTGGGGATGCAGTGCAGTGAGTCCAGAGAGTGCACTGGCACCACTGGGGATGCAGCGCAGTGAGTCGAGAGAGTGCACTGGCACCACTGGGGATGCAGTGCTGTGAGTCCAGAGAGTGCACTGGCACCACTGGGGATGCACTGCAGTGAGTCCAGAGAGTGCACAGGCACCAAGGGGATGCAGTGCAGTGAGTCCAGAGAGTGCACTGGCACCACTGGGGATGCACTGCAGTGAGCCCAGAGAGTGCACTGGCACCACCTGGGGATTCACCCCGGTGAGTCCAGAGAGTGCACTGGCACCACTGGGGATGCACTGCAGTGAGTCCAGAGAGTGCACTGGCACCACTGGGGATGCAGTGCAGTGAGTCCAGAGAGTGCACTGGCACCACTGGGGATGCACTGCAGTGAGTCCTGAGAGTGCACTGGCACCACTGGGGATGCAGTGCAGTGAGTCCAGAGAGTGCACTGGCACCACTGGGGATGCACTGCAGTGAGTCCAGAGAGTGCACAGGCACCACTGGGGATGCACTGCAGTGAGTCCAGAGAGTGCACTGGCACCACTGGGGATGCACTGCAGTGAGCGCAGAGAGTGCACTGGCACCACTGGGGATGCACTGCAATGACTCCAGACAGTGCACTGGCACCACTGGGGATGCACTGCAGTGAGTCCAGAGAGTGCACTGGCACCACTGGGGATGCAGCGCAGTGAGTCCAGAGAGTGCACTGGCACCACTGGGGATGCACTGCAGTGAGTCCAGAGAGTACACTGGCACCACTGGGGATGCATTGCAGTGAGTCCAGCGAGTGCACTGGCACCACTGGGGATGCAGTGCAGTGAGTTCAGAGAGTGGTCTGGCACCACAGGAAATGCACTGCAGTGAGTCCAGAGAGTGCACTGGCACCACTGTGCATGCTCTGCAGTGAGTCCAGAGAGTGCACTGGCACCACTGGGGATGCAGCGCAGTGAGTCCAGAGAGTGCAAAGGCACCACTGGGGATGCAGTGCAGTGAGTCCAGAGAGTGCACTGGCACCACTGGGGATGCACTGCAGTGACTCTACAGAGTGCATTGGCACCACTGGGGATGCACTGCAGTGACTCCAGAGAGTGCACTGGCACCACTGGGGTTGCAGTGCAGTGCCTCCACAGAGTGCACTGCCATCACTGGGGATGCACTGCAGTGAGTCCAGAGAGTGCACTGGCACCAATGGGGATCCAGCGCAGTGAGTCCAGAGAGTGCACTGGCACCACTGGGGATGCACTGCAGTGAGACCAGAGAGTGCACTGGCACCACTGGGGATGCACTGCAGTGAGTCCAGAGAGTGCACAGGCACCACTGGGGATGCACTGCAGTGAGTCCAGAGAGTGCACTGGCACCACTGGGGATGCACTGCAGTGAGCCCACAGAGTGCACTGGCATCACTGGGGATGCACTGCAATGACTCCAGAGAGTGCACTGGCACCACTGGGGATGCACTGCAGTGAGTCCAGAGAGTGCACTGGCACCACTGGGGATGCAGCGCAGTGAGACCAGAGAGTGCACTGGCACCACTGGGGATGCAGCGCAGTGAGTCCAGAGAGTACACTGGCACCACTGGGGATGCATTGCAGTGAGTCCAGAGAGTGCACTGGCACCACTGGGGATGCAGTGCAGTGAGTTCAGAGAGTGCACTGGCACCACTGGGGTTGCAGTGCAGTGACTCCAGAGAGTGCACTGCCACCACTGGGGATGCACTGCAGTGAGTCCAGAGAGTGGACTGGCACCACTGGGGATGCACTGCAGTGAGTCCAGAGAGTGCACTGGCACCACTGGGGATGCACTGCAGTGAGTCCAGAGAGTGCACTGGCACCACTGGGGATGCAGTGCAGTGAGCCCAGAGAGTGCACTGGCACCACTGGGGATGCACTGCAGTGAGTCCAGAGAGTGCACTGGCACCACTGGGGATGCAGCGCAGTGAGTCCAGAGAGTGCACTGGCACCCCTGGGGATGCATTTCAGTGAGTCCAGAGAGTGCACTGGCACCAATGGGGATCCAGCGCAGTGAGTCCAGAGAGTGCACTGGCACCACTGGGGATGCAGTGCAGTGAGTCCAGAGAGTGCACTGGCACCACTGGAGATGCAGTGCAGTGAGTCCAGAGAGTGCACTGGCACCACTGGGGATGCACTGCAGTGAGTCCAGAGAGTGCACTGGCACCACTGGGGATGCACTGCAGTGAGTCCAGACACTGCACAGGCACCACTGGGGATGCAGCGCAGTGAGTCCAGAGAGTGCACTGGCACCACTGGGGATGCAGTGCAGTGAGTCCAGAGAGTGCACTGGCACCACTGGGGATGCAGTGCAGTGAGTCCAGAGAGTGCACTGGCACCACTGGGGATTCACCCTGGTGAGTCCAGCGAGTGCACTGGCACCACTGGGGATGCAGTGCAGTGAGTCCAGAGAGTGCACTGGCACCACTGGGGATGCAGTGCAGTGAGTCCAGAGAGTGCACTGGCACCACTGGGGATGCAGTGCAGTGAGTCCATAGAGTGCACTGGCCCCACTGGTGAGGCACTGCAGTGAATCCAGAGAGTGCACTGGCACCACTGGGGATGCACTGCAGTGAGTCCAGAGAGTGCACTGGCACCACTGGCGATGCAGTGCAGTGACTCCAGAGAGTGCACTGGCACCACTGGGGATGCAGCGCAGTGAGTCCAGAGAGTGCACTGGCACCACTGGGGATGCAGCGCAGTGAGTCCAGAGAGTGCACTGGCACCACTGGGGATGCAGTGCTGTGAGTCCAGAGAGTGCACTGGCACCACTGGGGATGCACTGCAGTGACTCCAGAGAGTGCACTGGCACCACAGGGGATGCAGTGCAGTGAGTCCAGAGAGTGCACTGGCACCCCTGGGGATGCACTGCAGTGAGTCCAGAGAGTGCACTGGCACCACTGGTGAGGCACTGCAGTGAGTCCAGAGAGTGCACTGGCACCACTGGGGATGCAGCGCAGTGAGTCCAGAGAGTGCACAGGCACAACTGAGGATGCAGTGGAGTGACTCCAGAGAGTGCACTGGCACCACTGGGCATGCACTGCAGTGAGCCCAGAGAGTGCACTGGCACCACTGGGGATGCAGCGCAGTGAGTCCAGAGAGTGCACTGGCACCACTGGGGATGCAGCGCAGTGAGTCCAGAGAGTACACTGGCACCACTGGGGATGCAGCGCAGTGAGTCCAGAGAGGGCACTGGCACCACTAGGGATGCAGCGCAGTGACTCCAGAGAGGGCACCGGCACCACTGGGCATGCACTGCAGTGAGTCCCGAGAGTGCACTGGCACCACTGGGCATGCACTGCAGTGAGTCCAGAGAGTGCACTGGCACCACTGGGCATGCAGTGCAGTGAGTCCAGAGAGTGCACCGGCACCACTGGGCATGCAGTGCAGTGAGTCCAGAGAGGGCACCGGCACCACTGGGCATGCACTGCAGTGAGTCCAGAGAGTGCACTGGCACCACTGGGCATGCACTGCAGTGAGCCCAGAGAGTGCACTGGCACCACTGGGCATGCACTGCAGTGAGCCCAGAGAGTACACTGGCACTACTGGGGATGCACCCCGGTGACTCCAGAGAGTGCACTGGCACCACTGGGGATGCACCCCAGTGACTCCAGAGAGTGCACTGGCACCACTGGGGATGCACCCCAGTGACTCCAGAGAGTGCACTGGCACCACTGGGGATGCAGTGCAGTGAGTCCAGAGAGTGCACTGGCACCACTGGGGATGCACTGCAGTGAGTCCAGAGAGTGCACTGGCACCACCGGGGATGCAGTGCAGTGAGTCCAGAGAGTGCACTGGCACCACTGGGGATGCACTGCAGTGAGCCCAGAGAGTGCACTGGCACCACCTGGGGATTCACCCCGGTGAGTCCAGAGAGTGCACTGGCACCACTGGGGATGCACCCCGGTGAGTCCAGAGAGTGCACTGGCACCCCTGGGGATGCACTGCAGTGAGTCCGGAGAGTGCACTGGCACCCCTGGGGATGCACCCCAGTGAGTCCAGAGAGTGCACTGGCACCCCTGGGGATGCACCCCAGTGAATCCAGAGAGTGCACTGGCACCCCTGGGGATGCACCCCAGTGAGTCCAGAGAGTGCACTGGCACCCCTGGGGATGCACTGCAGTGAGTCCAGAGAGTGCACTGGCACCACTGGGGATGCACTGTAGTGAGTCCAGAGAGTGCACTGGCACCACTGGGGATGCACTGCAGTGAGTCCAGAGAGTGCACTGGCACCACTGGGGATGCAGTGCAGTGAGTCCAGAGAGTGCACTGGCACCACTGGGGATGCAGTGCAGTGAGTCCATAGAGTGCAGTGGCCCCACTGGTGAGGCACTGCAGTGAATCCAGAGAGTACACGGGCACCACTGGGGATGCACTGCAGTGAGTCCAGAGAGTGCACTGGAACCACTGGGGATGCAGTGCAGTGAGTCCAGAGAGTGCACAGGCACCACTGGGGATGCAGTGCAGTGAGTCCAGAGAGTGCACTGGCACCACTGGGGATGCAGCGCAGTGAGTCCAGAGAGTGCACTGGCACCACTGGTGGTGCAGCGCAGTGAGTCCAGAGAGTGCACTGGCACCACTGGGGATGCAGTGCAGTGAGTCCAGAGAGTGCACTGGCACCACTGGGGATGCAGTGCAGTGAGTCCAGAGAGTGCACTGGCACCACTGGTGGTGCAGCGCAGTGAGTCGAGAGAGTGCTCTGGCACCACTGGGAATGCAGTGCAGTGAGTCCAGAGAGTGCACTGGCACCACTGGGGATGCAGCGCAGTGAGTCCAGAGAGTGCACTGGCACCACAGGGGATGCACTGCAGTGACTCCAGAGAGTGCATTGGCACCACTGGGGATGCATTGCAGTGAGTCCAGAGAGTGCACTGGCACCACTGGGGATGCAGTGCAGTGAGTCCAGAGAGTGCACTGGCACCACTGGGGATGCACTGCAGTGAGTCCAGAGAGTGGACTGGCACCACTGGGGATGCAGTGCAGTGAGTCCAGAGAGTGCACTGGCACCCCTGGGGATGCACCCTGGTGAGTCCAGAGAGTGCACTGGCACCACTGTGGATGCAGTGCAGTGAGTCCAGAGAGTGCACTGGCACCACTGGGGATGCAGCGCAGTGAGTTCAGAGAGTGCACTGGCACCACAGGGGATGCAGTGCAGTGAGTCCAGAGAGTGCACTGGCCCCACTGGTGAGGCACTGCAGTGAATCCAGAGAGTGCACTGGCACCACTGGGGATTCACTGCAGTGAGTCCAGAGAGTGCACTGGCACCACTGGCGATGCACTGCAGTGACTCCAGAGAGTGCACTGGCACCACTGGCGATGCAGCGCAGTGACTCCAGAGAGTGCACTGGCACCACTGGGGATGCACTGCAGTGAGTCCAGAGAGTGCACTGGCACCCCTGGGGATGCACTGCAGTGACTCCAGAGAGTGCACTGGCACCCCTGGGGATGCACTGCAGTGACTCCAGAGAGTGCACTGGCACCCCTGGGGATGCACTGCAGTGACTCCAGAGAGTGCACTGGCACCCCTGGGGATGCACTGCAGTGACTCCTGAGAGTGCACTGGCACCACTGGGGATGCACTGCAGTGAGTCCAGAGAGTGCACTGGCACCACTGGGGATGCAGCGCAGTGAGTCCAGAGAGTGCACTGGCACCACTGGGGATGCAGCGCAGTGAGTCCAGAGAGTGCACTGGCACCACTGGGGATGCAGTGGAGTGACTCCAGAGAGTGCACTGGCACCACTGGGCATGCACTGCAGTGAGCCCAGAGAGTGCACTGGCACCACTGGGGATGCAGCGCAGTGAGTCCAGAGAGTGCACTGGCACCACTGGGGACGCAGCGCAGTGAGTCCAGAGAGTGCACTGGCACCACTGGGGATGCAGCGCAGTGAGTCCAGAGAGGGCACCGGCACCCCTAGGGATGCAGCGCAGTGACTCCAGAGAGGGCACCGGCACCACTGGGCATGCACTGCAGTGACTCCAGAGAGGGCACCGGCACCACTGGGCATGCACTACAGTGAGTCCAGAGAGGGCACCGGCACCACTGGGCATGCACTGCAGTGAGTCCAGAGAGTGCACTGGCACCACTGGGGATGCAGTGCAGTGAGTCCAGAGAGTGCACTGGCACCACTGGGGATGCACTGCAGTGAGTCCAGAGAGTGCACTGGCACCACTGGGGATGCAGTGCAGTGAGTCCAGAGATTGCACTGTCACCACTGGGGATGCAGTGCAGTGAGTCCAGAGAGTGCGCTGGCACCACTGGGGATGCACTGCAGTGAGTCCAGAGAGTGCGCTGGCACCACTGGGGATACAGTGCAGTGAGTCCAGAGAGTGCACTGGCACCACTGGGGATGCAGCGCAGTGAGTCCAGAGAGTGCACTGGCACCACTGGGGATGCACTGCAGTCAGTCCAGAGAGTGCACTGGCACCACTGGGGATGCAGAGCAGTGAGTCCAGAGAGTGCACTGGCACCACTGTGGATGCAGTGCAGTGAGTCCAGAGAGTGCACTGGCACCACTGGGGATGCAGTGCATTGAGTCCAGAGAGTGCACTGTCACCACTGGGGATGCAGCGCAGTGAGTCCAGAGAGTGCACTGGCACCAATGGGGATGCAGCGCAGTGAGTCCAGAGAGTGCACTGGCACCAGTGGGGATGCAGTGCAGTGAGTCCAGAGAGTGCACTGGCACCACTGGGGATGCAGTGCAGTGAGTCCAGAGAGTGCACTGGCACCACTGGGGATGCAGTGCAGTGAGTCCAGAGAGTGCACTGGCACCACTGGGGATGCAGTGCAGTGAGTCCAGAGAGTGCACTGGCACCACTGGGGATGCAGCGCAGTGAGTCGAGAGAGTGCACTGGCACCACTGGGGATGCAGTGCTGTGAGTCCAGAGAGTGCACTGGCACCACTGGGGATGCACTGCAGTGACTCCAGAGAGTGCACTGGCACCACTGAGGATGCAGTGCAGTGAGTCCAGAGAGTGCACTGGCACCACTGGGGATGCACTGCAGTGAGCCCAGAGAGTGCACTGGCACCACCTGGGGATTCACCCCGGTGAGTCCAGAGAGTGCACTGGCACCACTGGGGATGCACTGCAGTGAGTCCAGAGAGTGCACTGGCACCACTGGGGATGCAGTGCAGTGAGTCCAGAGAGTGCACTGGCACCACTGGGGATGCACTGCAGTGAGTCCTGAGAGTGCACTGGCACCACTGGGGATGCAGTGCAGTGAGTCCAGAGAGTGCACTGGCACCACTGGGGATGCACTGCAGTGAGTCCAGAGAGTGCACAGGCACCACTGGGGATGCACTGCAGTGAGTCCAGAGAGTGCACTGGCACCACTGGGGATGCACTGCAGTGAGCGCAGAGAGTGCACTGGCACCACTGGGGATGCACTGCAATGACTCCAGACAGTGCACTGGCACCACTGGGGATGCACTGCAGTGAGTCCAGAGAGTGCACTGGCACCACTGGGGATGCAGTGCAGTGAGTTCAGAGAGTGCACTGGCACCACAGGAAATGCACTGCAGTGAGTCCAGAGAGTGCACTGGCACCACTGTGCATGCTCTGCAGTGAGTCCAGAGAGTGCACTGGCACCACTGGGGATGCAGCGCAGTGAGTCCAGAGAGTGCACTGGCACCACTGGGGATGCAGTGCAGTGAGTCCAGAGAGTGCACTGGCACCACTGGGGATGCACTGCAGTGACTCTACAGAGTGCATTGGCACCACTGCGGATGCACTGCAGTGACTCCAGAGAGTGCACTGGCACCACTGGGGTTGCAGTGCAGTGCCTCCACAGAGTGCACTGCCATCACTGGGGATGCACTGCAGTGAGTCCAGAGAGTGGACTGGCACCACTGGGGATGCACTGCAGTGAGTCCAGAGAGTGCACTGGCACCACTGGGGATGCACTGCAGTGAGTCCAGAGAGTGCACTGGCACCACTGGGGATGCAGTGCAGTGAGTCCAGAGAGTGCACTGGCACCACTGGGGATGCACTGCAGTGAGTCCTGAGAGTGGACTGGCACCACTGGGGATGCACTGCAGTGAGTCCAGAGAGTGCACTGGCACCCCTGGGGATGCACTGCAGTGAGTCCAGAGAGTGCACTGGCACCAATGGGGATCCAGCGCAGTGAGTCCAGAGAGTGCACTGCCACCACTGGGGATGCACTGCAGTGAGTCCTGAGAGTGCACTGGCACCACTGGGGATGCACTGCAATGACTCCAGAGAGTGCACTGGCACCACTGGGGATGCACTGCAGTGAGTCCAGAGAGTGCACTGGCACCCCTGGGGATGCACTGCAGTGACTCCAGAGAGTACACTGGACCACTGGGGATGCACTGCAGTGAGCCCACAGAGTGCACTGGCATCACTGGGGATGCACTGCAATGACTCCAGAGAGTGCACTGGCACCACTGGCGATGCACTGCAGTGAGTCCAGAGAGTGCACTGGCACCACTGGGGATGCAGCGCAGTGAGACCAGAGAGTGCACTGGCACCACTGGGGATGCAGCGCAGTGAGTCCAGAGAGTACACTGGCACCACTGGGGATGCATTGCAGTGAGTTCAGAGAGTGCACTGGCACCACTGGGGATGCAGTGCAGTGAGTTCAGAGAGTGCACTGGCACCACAGGAAATGCACTGCAGTGAGTCCAGAGAGTGCACTGGCACCACTGTGGATGCTCTGCAGTGAGTCCAGAGAGTGCACTGGCACCACTGGGGATGCAGTGCAGTGAGTCCAGAGAGTGCACTGGCACCACTGGGGATGCAGTGCAGTGACTCCAGAGAGTGCACTGGCACCACTGGGGATGCACTGCAGTGACTCTACAGAGTGCATTGGCACCACTGGGGATGCACTGCAGTGACTCCAGAGAGTGCACTGGCACCACTGGGGTTGCAGTGCAGTGACTCCAGAGAGTGCACTGCCACCACTGGGGATGCACTGCAGTGAGTCCAGAGAGTGGACTGGCACCACTGGGGATGCACTGCAGTGAGTCCAGAGAGTGCACTGGCACCACTGGGGATGCACTGCAGTGAGTCCAGAGAGTGCACTGGCACCACTGGGGATGCAGTGCAGTGAGCCCAGAGAGTGCACTGGCACCACTGGGGATGCACTGCAGTGAGTCCAGAGAGTGCACTGGCACCACTGGGGATGCAGCGCAGTGAGTCCAGAGAGTGCACTGGCACCCCTGGGGATGCATTTCAGTGAGTCCAGAGAGTGCACTGGCACCAATGGGGATCCAGCGCAGTGAGTCCAGAGAGTGCACTGGCACCACTGGGGATGCAGTGCAGTGAGTCCAGAGAGTGCACTGGCACCACTGGAGATGCAGTGCAGTGAGTCCAGAGAGTGCACTGGCACCACTGGGGATGCACTGCAGTGAGTCCAGAGAGTGCACTGGCACCACTGGGGATGCACTGCAGTGAGTCCAGAGACTGCACAGGCACCACTGGGGATGCAGCGCAGTGAGTCCAGAGAGTGCACTGGCACCACTGGGGATGCAGTGCAGTGAGTCCAGAGAGTGCACTGGCACCACTGGGGATGCAGTGCAGTGAGTCCAGAGAGTGCACTGGCACCACTGGGGATTCACCCTGGTGAGTCCAGCGAGTGCACTGGCACCACTGGGGATGCAGTGCAGTGAGTCCAGAGAGTGCACTGGCACCACTGGGGATGCAGTGCAGTGAGTCCAGAGAGTGCACTGGCACCACTGGGGATGCAGTGCAGTGAGTCCATAGAGTGCACTGGCCCCACTGGTGAGGCACTGCAGTGAATCCAGAGAGTGCACTGGCACCACTGGGGATGCACTGCAGTGAGTCTAGAGAGTGCACTGGCACCACTGGCGATGCACTGCAGTGCCTCCAGAGAGTGCACTGGCACCACTCGGGATGCACTGCAGTGACTCCAGAGAGTGCACTGGCACCACTGGGGATGCAGCGCAGTGAGTCCAGAGAGTGCACTGGCACCACTGGGGATGCAGTGCTGTGAGTCCAGAGAGTGCACTGGCACCACTGGGGATGCACTGCAGTGACTCCAGAGAGTGCACTGGCACCACAGGGGATGCAGTGCAGTGAGTCCAGAGAGTGCACTGGCACCCCTGGGGATGCACTGCAGTGAGTCCAGAGAGTGCACTGGCACCACTGGTGAGGCACTGCAGTGAGTCCAGAGAGTGCACTGGCACCACTGGGGATGCAGCGCAGTGAGTCCAGAGAGTGCACAGGCACAACTGAGGATGCAGTGGAGTGACTCCAGAGAGTACACTGGCACCACTGGGCATGCACTGCAGTGAGCCCAGAGAGTGCACTGGCACCACTGGGCATGCACTGCAGTGAGTCCAGAGAGTGCACTGGCACCACTGGGGATGCAGCGCAGTGAGTCCAGAGAGTACACTGGCACCACTGGGGATGCAGCGCAGTGAGTCCAGAGAGGGCACTGGCACCACTAGGGATGCAGCGCAGTGACTCCAGAGAGGGCACCGGCACCACTGAGCATGCACTGCAGTGAGTCCCGAGAGTGCACTGGCACCACTGGGCATGCACTGCAGTGAGTCCAGAGAGTGCACTGGCACCACTGGGCATGCAGTGCAGTGAGTCCAGAGAGTGCACCGGCACCACTGGGCATACACTGCAGTGAGTCCAGAGAGTGCACTGGCACCACTGGGCATGCACTGCAGTGAGCCCAGAGAGTGCACTGGCACCACTGGGGATTCACTGCAGTGAGCCCAGAGAGTACACTGGCACCACTGGGGATGCACCCCGGTGACTCCAGAGAGTGCACTGGCACCACTGGGTATGCACCCCAGTGACTCCAGAGAGTGCACTGGCACCACCGGGGATGCACTGCAGTGAGCCCAGAGAGTGCACTGGCACCACCTGGGGATTCACCCCGGTGAGTCCGGAGATTGCACTGGCACCACTGGGGATGCACCCCGGTGAGTCCAGAGAGTGCACTGGCACCACTGGGGATGCACCCCGGTGAGTCCAGAGAGTGCACTGGCACCCCTGGGGATGCACTGCAGTGAGTCCGGAGAGTGCACTGGCACCCCTGGGGATGCACCCCAGTGAGTCCAGAGAGTGCACTGGCACCACTGGGGATGCACCCCAGTGAGTCCAGAGAGTGCACTGGCACCCCTGGGGATGCACCCCAGTGAATCCAGAGCGTGCACTGGCACCCCTGGGGATGCACCCCAGTGAGTCCAGAGAGTGCACTGGCACCCCTGGGGATGCACTGCAGTGAGTCCAGGGAGTGCACTGGCACCACTGGGGATGCACTGCAGTGAGTCCAGGGAGTGCACTGGCACCACTGGGGATGCAGTGCAGTGAGTCCAGAGAGTGCACTGGCACCACTGGGGATGCAGTGCAGTGAGTCCAGAGAGTGCACTGGCACCACTGGGGATGCAGTGCAGTGAGTCCAGAGAGTGCACTGGCACCACTGGTGAGGCACTGCAGTGAATCCAGAGAGTACACTGGCACCACTGGGGATGCACTGCAGTGAGTCCAGAGAGTGCACTGGAACCACTGGGGATGCAGTGCAGTGAGTCCAGAGAGTGCACAGGCACCACTGGGGATGCAGTGCAGTGACTCCAGAGAGTGCACTGGCACCACTGGGGATGCAGCGCAGTGAGTTCAGAGAGTGCACTGGCATCACTGGTGGTGCAGCGCAGTGAGTCCAGAGAGTGCACTGGCACCACTGGGGATGCAGTGCAGTGAGTCCAGAGAGTGCACTGGCACCACTGGGGATGCAGTGCAGTGAGTCCAGAGAGTGCACTGGCACCACTGGTGGTGCAGCGCAGTGAGTCGAGAGAGTGCTCTGGCACCACTGGGGATGCAGCGCAGTGAGTCCAGAGAGTGCACTGGCACCACTGGGGATGCAGCGCAGTGAGTCCAGAGAGTGCACTGGCACCACTGGGGATGCACTGCAGTGAGTCCAGAGAGTGCATTGGCACCACTGGGGATGCAGTGCAGTGAGTCCAGAGAGTGCACTGGCACCACTGGGGATGCACTGCAGTGAGTCCAGAGAGTGCACTGGCACCACTGGGGATGCACTGCAGTGAGTCCAGAGAGTGCACTGGCACCACTGGCGATGCAGTGCAGTGAGTCCAGAGAGTGCACTGGCACCCCTGGCGATGCACCCTGGTGAGTCCAGAGAGTGCACTGGCACCACTGGGGATGCAGCGCAGTGAGTCCAGAGAGTGCACTGGCACCACTGGGGATGCAGTGCAGTGAGTCCAGAGAGTGCACTGGCCCCACTGGGGATGCAGTGCAGTGAGTCCAGAGAGTGCACTGGCCCCACTGGTGAGGCACTGCAGTGAATCCAGAGAGTGCACTGGCACCACTGGGGATGCACTGCAGTGAGTCCAGAGAGTGCACTGTCACCACTGGCGATGCAGTGCAGTGACTCCAGAGAGTGCACTGGTACCACTGGCGATGCAGCGCAGTGACTCCAGAGAGTGCACTGGCACCACTGGGGATGCACTGCAGTGAGTCCAGAGAGTGCACTGGCACCCCTGGGGATGCACTGCAGTGACTCCAGAGAGTGCACTGGCACCCCTGGGGATGCACTGCAGTGACTCCAGAGAGTGCACTGGCACCCCTGGGGATGCACTGCAGTGACTCCAGAGAGTGCACTGGCACCCCTGGGGATGCACTGCAGTGACTCCAGAGAGTGCACTGGCACCACTGGGCATGCACTGCAGTGAGCCCAGAGAGTGCACTGGCACCACTGGGGATGCAGCGCAGTGAGTCCAGAGAGTGCACTGGCACCACTGGGGATGCAGCGCAGTGAGTCCAGAGAGTGCACTGGCACCACTGGGGATGCAGCGCAGTGAGTCCAGAGAGGGCACCGGCACCCCTAGGGATGCAGCGCAGTGACTCCAGAGAGGGCACCGGCACCACTGGGCATGCACTGCAGTGACTCCAGAGAGGGCACCGGCACCACTGGGCATGCACTGCAGTGAGTCCAGAGAGGGCACCGGCACCACTGGGCATGCACTGCAGTGAGTCCAGAGAGTGCACTGGCACCACTGGGCATGCAGTGCAGTGAGCCCAGAGAGTGCACTGGCACCACTGGGCATGCACCCCGGTGAGCCCAGAGAGTGCACTGGCACCACTGGGCATGCACCCCGGTGACTCCAGAGAGTGCACTGGCACCACTGGGGATGCACCCCGGTGACTCCAGAGAGTGCACTGGCACCACTGGGGATGCACCCCGGTGACTCCAGAGAGTGCACTGGCACCACTGGGGATGCACCCCGGTGACTCCAGAGAGTGCACTGGCACCACTGGGGATGCAGTGCAGTGAGTCCAGAGAGTGCACTGGCACCACCGGGGATGCAGTGCAGTGAGTCCAGAGAGTGCACTGGCACCACCGGGGATGCACTGCAGTGAGTCCAGAGAGTGCACTGGCACCACCTGGGGATTCACCCCGGTGAGTCCAGAGAGTGCACTGGCACCACCTGGGGATGCAGTGCAGTGAGTCCAGAGAGTGCACTGGCACCACCTGGGGATTCACCCCGGTGAGTCCAGAGAGTGCACTGGCACCACTGGGGATTCACCCCCGTGAGTCCAGAGAGTGCACTGGCACCCCTGGGGATGCACTGCAGTGAGTCCGGAGAGTGCACTGGCACCCCTGGGGATGCACTGCAGTGAGTCCGGAGATTGCACTGGCACCCCTGGGGATGCACTGCAGTGAGTCCGGAGAGTGCACTGGCACCCCTGGGGATGCACCCCAGTGAGTCCAGAGCGTGCACTGGCACCCCTGGGGATGCACCCCAGTGAGTCCAGAGCGTGCACTGGCACCCCTGGGGATGCACCCCAGTGAGTCCAGAGCGTGCACTGGCACCCCTGGGGATGCACCCCAGTGAGTCCAGAGCGTGCACTGGCACCACTTAGAGGACCATACAACCAACCAAGTAACTGATCTTCTTCAACTGGCATTAAAGCTTTCTTTCTGCATAGGAAGAAAAATCTAGGAGCACCACAGATGACACACCAAAAAAGAAAACCGATTCCATGAAATAACATCACTCACAGGAAAAAAAATCACACACTGGAGTAGGCTATCTGAAAACCAAAAGGCTATGCTGATGGCTTATCAGTTCAGGAACTGGACCTGCTGACGCCCCCCCAGGAACATGGCAGGAGATGCACAATGCTGTCACAAGTGCTTGCAAAGCCTGCCCGACAGGCCAAAGAGACTAACACAATGCACCCACCAACTCAGGGCCCACACTGCCATCCACTCACCCTCGTGCCTCTTTCAAGTTTCCAGCTTAGTCCATGCCCATGACCTGGCCTACAAGAACCAGAGAGAAGGCCACGCCCATGATGGACGCGCAAACACTACAGCTCCTTGCAGAGGTCTCAAGCACAGAGACCAGAGCCAGAAAAAAAACACCCTCAGCTCCACAAAGGCCAAAAGGCCAGGAATACACAGCAGCCCCAGCAGGGGCAATCACAGACTTATCCTCTACAGATGAAAAAGGTGACCCTGCTCAGCCTCTTCCTCATACTGCCCTTATGCAGTCAAGGCCCTTGCCATGCATACTGAGGCTCTTTGGGAATCCTCTGGACAGTTACGCAAATGCCTTGATATATCTAGAGATTAAAATAGAACCCCAAAAAAGGAACCGTACCCCACGATTTCCAAAACACAAGTTAGCCAGCAACCCCTCCTCAAACATACCTCTAGTACATGAATTCCAAGCACTTAACATCTGGAAGGCTGCAAGGTCTAAACACTCCACAGCCAGCCAAACCACAGGCAAAAGCTCCAGAAATATAACAAGCCGCCTCCAACCCTGGAAAAGACTACACCTTACCTGCCTCCTGCTGCTCTTTGCAGATACATGCTTGCACAGGGAGCTTCCATGATCCAGTTCTCCTAAACCCTGCTCCATCACTTTACCACCACAGCTATAACTTGAATAATATTTGACATACAGGCCAAGACTCACAGGAAGCCCCAATCAATCTGTCAAAATCCTAAGGGACCTAGAACACACAAGCTAACATTACCACCCTATCCAGAAACACGCTCTAACAATTACTCACCTGAAGAAGAGCTGCATGCAATAAGGGCACCTGCTCCTACTATATAGATTGCTTTCCTCTAACAGATCCTTCTAGCCCTTACCTCAAAGAGATGTGCATTTCCAAGTAGAGACCGGTACGCATCACTCCATAGACTCCAACCCACCCAAAGAACCCTGCAACTGACAGAAGGAAAAACAAAGCACTTACCCCTAAGAGCAGCCCAGGCAGAATGAGCTCCCCCTCAGGCCTTGCCTGGGGCTCATATACCATTTGGTCCCGCCCAGCACCCAAACCCAATCACTTGGGAAAGGGGAGGGGCAAAACACAACAAAGTAGAGCAGGACAAGCAACAGGTGTGTTTTTTTTTTCCATATAGTTTTTAGCTCAACACCATGCAGAGGGCAGACAAGAGAACTGGGGTGTTTCTAGAAGCAACAATCCCCAGGCTTTTGCTTCAGCTTTGAATATTGAGAGGACCATACAACCAAGCAAGTAACTGATCTTCTTCAGCTGGCATTAAAGCTTTCTTTCTGCATAGGAAGAAAAATCTAGGAGCACCACAGATGACACACCAAAAAAGAAAAACCAATTCCATGAAATAACATCACTCACAGGAAAAAAATCATCACACACTTGAGTAGGGTATCTGAAAACCAAAAGGCTATGCTGATGGCTCAGCATTTCAGGAACTGGACCTGCTGACGCCCCCCAGGAACATGGCAGGAGATGCACAATGCTGTCACAAGTGCTTGCAACGCCTCCCCGACAGGCCAAAGAGACTAACACAATGCACCCACCAACTCAGGGCCCACACTGCCATCCACTCACCCTCGTGCCTCTTTCAAGTTTCCAGCTTAGTCCATGCCCATGACCTGGCCTACAAGAACCAGAGAGAAGGCCACGCCCATGATGGACGCGCAAACACTACAGCTCCTTGCAGAGGTCTCAAGCACAGAGACCAGAGCCAGAAAAAAACCACCCTCAGGTCCACAAAGGCCAAAAGGCCAGGAATGCACAGCAGCCCCTGCAAGGGTAATCACAGACTTATCCTCTACAGATGAGGAAGGTGACCCTGCTCAGTCTCTTCCTCATACTGCCCTTATGCAGTCAAGGCCCTTGCCATGCATACTGAGGCTCTTTGTGAATCCTCTGGACAGTTACACAAATGCCTTGATATATCTAGAGATTAAAATAGAACCCCAAAAAAGGAACCGTACCCCACCATTTCCAAAACACAAGTTTGCCAGCAACCCCTCCTAAAACTTACCTCTAGTACGTGAATTTCCAAGCACTTAACATCTGGAAGGCTGCAAGGTCTAAACACTCCACAGCCAGCCAAACCACAGGCAAAAGCTCCAGAAATATAACAAACTGCCCCTAAGCCTGGAAAAGACTACACCTTACCTGCCTCCTGCTGCTCTTTGCAGATACATGCTTGCACAGGGAGCTTCCATGATCCAGTTCTCCTAAACCCTGCTCCATCACTTTACCACCACAGCTGTAACTTGAATAATATTTGACATACAGGCCAAGACTCACAGGAAGCCCCAATCAACCTGTCAAAATCCTAAGGGACCTAGAACACACAAGCTAACATTACCACCCTATCCAGAAACACGCTCTAACAATTTTATAACCTGAAGAAGAGCTGCACGCAATAAAGGCACCTGCTCCTACTATATAGATTGCTTTCCTCTAACAGATCCTTCTAGCCCTTACCTCAAAGAGATGTGCATTTCCAAGTAGAGACCGGTACGCATCACTCCATAGACTCCAACCCACCCAAAGAACCCTGCAACTGACAGAAGGAAAAACAAAGCACTTACCCCTAAGAGCAGCCCAGGCAGAAGGAGCTCCCTCATGCCTTGCCTGGGGCCCATATACCATTGGGCCCCGCCCAGCATCCAAACCCAATCACCTGGGAAAGGGGAGGGGCAACAAACAACAAAGTAGACAGAGCAGGACAAGCAGCAGCTGTGTTTTTCTTTTTTTTTTCCATATGGTTTTTAGCTCAACACCATGCAGAGGGCAGACAAGAGAACTGGGGTGTTTCTAGAAGCAGCAATCCCCAGGTTTTTGCTTCAGCTTTGAATATTGAGAGGACAGTATGACCAAGCAAGTGAGTGATCTTCTTCAGCTGGCATTAAAGCTTTCCTTTACATAGGAAGAAAAATCTAGGAGCACCACAGATGACACGCCAAAAAAGAAAAACCAATTCCATGAAATAACATCACTCACAGGAAAAATCACACACTTGAGTAGGCTATCTGAAAACCAAAAGGCTATGCTGATGGCTCAGCATTTCAGGAAGTGGACCCACTGACGCCCCTCAGGAACATGGCAGGAGATGCACAATGCTGTCACAAGTGCTTGCAAAGCCAAGCACAAGGACCCACCCCGGTGACCCCCGGCGGGCCCCCGGGCACCCCCAAAGATCCACCCCGGTGACCCCCGGCGAGCACCCGGGTGCCCCCGAGGACCCACCCTGGTGATTCCAGGCGAGCCCCCAGGCGTCCCTGAGGACCCACCGCGGTGACCCCCGGCGAGCCCCAGGGAACCCCGAGGTCCAACCCCGGTGACCCCCGGTGGGACCCCGGTTGCCACCGAGGACCCACCCCGGTGACCCCCGGAAGGATCCCTGGCGCCCCCGAGGACCCAGTGCGGTGACCCGCAGCGAGTCCCAGGGAGCCGTCGAGGACCCACCCCGTGACCCCCAGCGGGACCCCGGGCGCACCCGAGGACCCACCCTGGTGACCCCCGGGAGCCCCCGAGGACCCACCCCGGTGACCCTCGGAAGGACCCTGGGCGCCTCCCAGGACCCACCCCCTAACCCCCGGTGCGACCCCGGGAGCCCCCGGGGTTCCACCGCGGTGACCCCCGGCGAGCCCCCAGGAGCCCCGAAGGACACACCCCAGTGACCACCGGAAGGACCCCGGGAGCCCCCGAGGACCCACCCCGGTGACCCCCGGCGAGCCCCCAGGCGCCCCCGAGGACCCACCCTGTTGAGCCCCGGCGGGACCCCCGGTGGCCTCCAAAGACCCATCCCGGTGACCCCCGGCGAGCCCCCAGGCGCCCCCGAGGACCCACCCCGGTGACCCCCGGCGAGCCCCAGGGCTCAACCAAAGACCCACCCCGGTGACCCCCAGCGAGTCCCAGAGCTCCCCTGAGGACCCACCCCGGTGACCCAGGGCGGGCCCACGGGCGCCCCCAAACACCCAGCCCGGTGACCCCCGGCGATCCCCCGGGCGCCCCCGACACCCATCCCGATGACCCCCAGCGATGCCCCGGGCTCCCCCAAGGACTCACCCCAGAGAGCCCCGTAAGGACCCCGGGTGCCCTCGAGGGCCCACCCCGGTGATCCCCGGCGCGACACAGGGCACCCTGAAGAACCCACCAGGGTGACCCCCAGCAGGACCCCGGGAGCCCCCGAGGACTCACACCGGTGACCTGTGGCGGTACCCCGGGAGCATCCTAGGATCCACCCCGGTGACCCCCGGCGAGCCCCCGGGAGCCCCCGAGGACCCACCCAGGTGACCCCAGGTGGGACCCCGGGCGCCCCCGAAGACCCACGGCGATCACCACAGGTGGGACCACGGGCGCCCCCGAGGACCCACACCGGTGACCCCCGGGGGGACCCCGGGCGCCCCCGAGGACCTTACCGGGTGACCCCCGGCGAGTCCCCGGGAGCCCCAGAAGACCCACCCTGGTGAACCCTGGCGAGCCCCCAGGCGCCCCCGAGGACCCACCCCGGTGACCCCCGCCAGGACCCCGGGCGCCCCGGAGGACCCACCCCGGTGACCCCCGGCGAGCCCCAAGGCGCAACCAAGGACACACCCGAGTGACTCCCGGCGAGCCCCCGGGCGCCCCCGAGGACCCACCCCAGTGACCCCCGGCGAGCCCCCAGGCGGCCCAGAGGACCCATCCCCGTGACCCCCGGCGGGACCCCGGGCTCAAACCAGGACCCATCCCGGTGACCCCCGGCGGGACCCTGGGCTCAACCGAGGACCCACCCCGGTGACCCCCGGCGAGCCCCCGGGTGCAACCGAGGACCCACCCCGGTGACCCCCAGCGAGCCCCCGGGCGCCCCTGAGGATCCACCCCGGTGACCCAGGGCGAGCCCCTAGGCGCCTCAGAGCACCCACCCGTGGGAACCCTGGCGGGCCTCCTTGCGTCCCATAGGACCCACCCTTGTGACCCCCAGCGGGCCCCCGAGCGCCCCTGAGCACCCACCCCTGTGATCACCGGCGAGCCCCCAGGCGCTCCATAGGACCCACCCCGCTGACCCCCGGCCGGACCCCAGGCGCCCCATAGGACCCACCCCGGAGTCCCTCAGAGGGCTCCCGGGCACCCCAGAGCACACACCCTGGTTATCCCCGGCGGGTCCCCGACGCGCCATAGGATCCACCCCGTGACCCCCGGCGGGCCCCTGGGCACCCTTGAGCACCCACCCCTGTGACCACCTGGTGACCCAGGGAGCCCCGGAGCACCCACCCTTGTGATCCCCAGCATACCCCAGGGTGCCCCAGAGCACCCATCCCTGTGAACCCCAGCGGGCCCCCTGGCGTCGCATAGGACCCACCCGTGTGACCCCCAGCAGGCCCCCGGGCGCCCCGGAGCAGCCACCCCGATGACCCCTGCCGGGCCCCCAGGCGCCCCATAGGACCCAACCCTGTGACCCCCGGCAGGCCCCCAGGCGCCCCATAGGACCCACCCATGTGACCCCCGGCGGCACCCCGGGCTCCCCATAGGACCCACTCCTGTGACCCCCGGCGGGCCCCCGAGCACCCCGGAGCACCCACCCCTGTGACCCCTGGCGGGCCCCCAGGCACCCCGGAGGACCAACCCTGGTGACCCCTGGCAGGCCCCCTGGCGCCCCGGTACACCCATCCCGGTGACCCCCGACGGGCCCCGGGGTGATCCGGAACACCCACCCTGGCGACCCCCGGCAGGCCCCCGGGCGCCCCGGAGGACCCACCCCTGTGACCCCCGGGAGGCCCCCGGGCACCCCGGAGCAGTCACCCCAGTTAACCCCGGTGGGCCCCCATAGGCCCCGGAGGACCCACACCGGTGACCCCCGGCGGGACCCCGGGCACCCTGGAGCACCCACCCAGGTGACCCACGGCGGTCCCCCGGGCGTCCTGAAGCACCCACCCCGGTGATCCCCGGTGGTCCACTGGGCGCCCCGGAGGACCCACCCCGGTGAATCCCAGCGGGCCCCAGGGCGTCCTGGAGCACCCACCCAGGCGACACCGGCGGGCCCCCGGGCAGCCCAGGGGACCCACCGGGGTGACCCCCGTTGGGCCCCCGGGAGGCCTGGAACACCCACCCCGATGACCCCCGGCGGGCCGCCGGGGCGCCACGGAGCACCCACCCCGGTGACCCCCAGCTGGCCCCCGGGCGGCCCGGAGGATCCACCGCGGTGACCCCCAGTGGGCCCCTGGGCACCCCGGTGCACCCACCCTGGTGACCCCCGGCGGGCCCCCAGGCACCCCGGAGCACCCACCCCGGTGATGCCCAGTGGGACCCCGGGCGGCCCGGAACACCCACCCTGGTGACCCCCGGCGGGCCCTTGGGCACCCTGGAACACCCACCCCGGTGACCCCCGGCGGGCCCCCAGGGCGCCACGGAGGACCAACCCCGGTGACCCCCGGCGGGACCCCAGGCGCCCCGGAGGACCCACCCCGGTGACCCCCGGCGGGCCCCCGGGGCACCATGGAGGACCAACCCCGGTGACCCCCGGTGGGTACCCTGGCGCCCTGGAGGACCCACCCTGGTGACCCCCAGCGGTCCCCTGGGTGGCCCAGAGCACCCACCCCGGTTACCCCCGGCGGGTCCAGGGGTGCCCTGGAGGACCCACCCCAGTGACCCCCGACGGGCCCCCGGGCGCCCCGGAGGACCCACTCCATTGACCGCCGGCGGGCCCCCGGGTGCCCCAGTGGACCCACCCCGTTGACCCCCGGCAGGCCCCCGGGCAAGTTTGGGATGTGCTTGCGGTGATATTAAGATACTCTTGCAGTGATTAGAAAGCTTAACAGACAGTCTTGTAGAATGCAGACAACCAGAATCCTTAGAACAATTAGGCGGAAATCACTGTGTATGAAACATTACCACCTCAAGGAGTACAAAAATCAGAAGAAATTTGAGTTATAACAGGCCAGCAAATGAAAGCCATGTATGTTCTGTGAAGCACCAGATAGATTGTGAACCTGGATTACCCAGTCAATGGGGAAATAGAGGAGGGTCCCGGTCCTTGAGAAAAAAATTATATGAACTGTGTTATGGAACTAGTAGGTGCGCTCCTGCTTGTGGGACGCCCGCCATTGCAATCGTGAATAAATTACTACTTCACTGAGATCCTCGACTGAGCCTAAGTTATTGGCTACAGAGTGTTTCTCACAATTCGGGGGCTCATCCGGGAGCCAGTCACCTACTGGGGAGCCCCGCCACCGCAGCAGCAGGAAGGCATGCCCCGCTGATTTCAGCTGTCCTGTGCATCGACAGTGGTGGTTCTGCGGAGCGCTGACAGAGGGCCCGAGAGTGATTAAAGAGGCAGGATCCGTGAAGTACTGGGGAAGGGAAGAAGGTAGGCACTCCGGGTTTAAGAACTGATCCGGTAACTCTGTGCACAGACCAAGGTAAGAAATATAAAGTATTGCCTTGGGGGTCGGGTGAGACTCTGTGCGACGTGTGATTGAGACGTACTTTTGTACAAAGCGAGTGTAGAGTCCTGATCCGCGGTTCCGTAACTCCGTGAGGGGCATGGCTGGAGATGGACGAAGCGTGAGATAAGAGAGAGAAAGGAAGAGTCTCAGGAAATTTGGTGTACGGTACGCCTTGCACGGTGAAGTGCTTGGCAGTACACCAGGGAATCTGGTAAACTCATAGGTGTGCGGTACCCCTTGCATGGTAAAGTGCTTGGCAGTACACCCCCATTTTCCAGAATTGGAATGTTAGTGTGTGGTACCCTGCAGGAGGTAAATTTCTGTAGCAGCACACTGACAATGGCTAGGAGAAATGGGAAAACATGGGTTCCAGGGGACAGGGAGATATCCCTGGGGGAGTGCCTACTGACAGTTCTTCCTGAAGAATGATAAGAAATTGGAAAAATAATCCCAAAATTAGAGGAAATGATAAAAGAAGAAAATGGTTAAATATTGTGTATCAGTCTGGACAAAAGAACCAATTAAGGAAACAGCAGTATTTTGGCCAAAATACGGGTCTGGTGAAAATTCAGGCTTTAAATTTATATGTAAACTATAAGATTCCTTTTTTGGAGAAGAAGCCAAGTTATTCTCCCTATAATCCTAATATTGCACCGGTGGCAGCAGCAGTCGCTCCAGGAAGGGAGACAGGGGCTGTAATTAACACTGTCCCTACAGGAGGCACGTACTCTAGGCTCTGGCAAGAATTAGAACAAGGTAGAAGAGATATTGAGAATTTTGCCTTCCCTGATACTAACAGTACTAACACTAACTGTGTATCCTCTTAGGTGAACTCCCCCCACCCCCTCCTCCTTACCAGCAGAGAGGTTAGGGGTTTTAAGAAGGAGATGAAGTCTTTAATTGAGGACCCCATCAGGCTAGCCGAACTATTAGACCGGTTCCTAGGACCTAACTTATACTCTTGGGGGGGAAATTATGTCTATAAATATGTAGTTTACAGGGGAAGAAAGGGGAATGATCAGGAGGAGAGCTGCTATACAAGAATGGGAAAGAGCTCATTCTCCAGGGGTAATACCGGCAGGGCAGAAATACCTACTTGCTGATCCTGGCTGGAATAATAATAGTGTGCAACACAGAAATCATATAAGAGACTTGGGGTCAGAATGAGAAAGTACTCGGGGATGAATCCCGAGGACCCGGTATCCCAAGGGCTCTTGAAAGTTCGTTTTGTGATTAAAGCCTGGCAAAATACTTAGAAAAAGCTCCAGAAGGTGGGGGGATGTAGTGAACAGTCACTGGGGGACCCTCCTGCGGGAGGCCCTGAAGGTGTGCATCAGGAGGGGAGATGAGAAGGAAAAGCAGAGAGCGAAACTAATGGTATTGACAGTGTAGCGGGTAGTGAGGCAGAGAGTTGGAGAAAGAGGAAGAAAATCTTCAGGGGGAGTCAGGGCCAGAATGGAAGGGAGAGGAAGAGAGATGAAGTAATGGCAGGCAAGGAAAGCTACCTGTGTTGCAGCCTGAATTCTAGCAGAGACAGGCTTTGATAGGATGTTTTAAGTGTGGCCAGGCTGGCCACTTCAAATAGGAATATCTGGAGTGGAAGGAGGAGAGAAGGAAAATGGGATGAAATATAGTATACTGATATGTTGTTTCAGCATCCTGGAGGGAAAAAAAGCATGGAATTAATTTGCCCCTTGACGGAGCCTTTGGTGAAAGTACAGGCTGGAGAAAGATAAAAAGAAGTGTTAAAAAGAGTTATTGAAGGTGTTAAAGGTGTAGTATGTAGTGTTTGACAGAGCTGTTTGAAGTTGAATGAGCAGGGAAAGAGGACGTAGGCATTATCTAAGTAACAGTCTAGAAGTTTTGGTATATTTGCTGTGGTGTTTGATCAATTTCCCAAGTATCAGGGAGGGGCGGGACAGGGGGGACAGCCTGCTCCACCAGGGGCCTCTCCACAGGCCGCAGGGGGGCTTCGGCTCCGGTGCCTGGAGCGCCTCCTCCCCCTCCTTCTGCGCTGACTTTGGTGTCTGTGGGGAGGTTTCTCGCTCCTCGCTCTCTCAGCTGCTGTTGAGCAGCAGGTTTTTGTTTGTTTGTTTTCATTTTCTTGGATGTGCTCTCACAGAGGCACGGACTGTGTTGCTCATGGCTTGGCTCTGGGCAGCGGTGGGCCCCTCTGGGGCCGGCTGAAATTGTCCCTTATCTGCCACAGGGAGGCTTCTGGATTCTTCTCGTGGGGGCTGCCACTGCAGAACCCCCCAGAACCTTGCCATTGAACCCAATACATTGGGGCAGCTAGGTCATTACTGGCCTGTAAAGTATCAGGGATTAAATTAACTGATGAAACCCTAAAAGTGACGGGGGTAGAAGGGGCTGGGATAACAGTGCCACCTTTGGGGGGTACCAAGCTGAGACTAGGGGATAAAATGATCTCTGGGCAATTATTGTATGTACCCAAGGCAGGGACTAACTTGTTGGGAAGGGATTTGATGATGAAATCGGGCATTCAAATAGCAAATTGTTAGACTGGAATAACAGTGTTACTAATGGAGTGCTCTCAGGCCCTGAGAGCAAAGATAAATTCACCTCTGACTGGAAAGACCCTGAAATGGGGGCAGAAGCAACGATACAGCTGGACAGTTTTACCTCAGGGGTTTATGGGGCCACCGATTTATTTGGGCAAGTTCTAGAACAGATTTTGGAGCAATTCCAACCTCCCGAGGAGGTATTACTGTTACAAATATGTGAATGATGGTTTATTGTCAGGACAGGATAAAACAGTAGTGAAGGAAACTACTAACAAGCTATTCAACTTTCTGGGAAAACAGGGCTTGGAAGTATTGAAAAATAAATTACCATATGTAGAAAAAGAAGTCAAGTATATAAGGCATCTAATGTCTGAGGGAAAACAAAGAATAAATCCAGAGAGGATTCAGGGAATTGTTGAAAACTAAGAAAGAACTAAAAAGTTCTAAGAGATTTTTTTTAAGGAATCAGGAGCCACGAAGTCTGAAGGAAAATGGATACTCCCTGATGGGAGAGAAATGCTGAATAAAGCACCAATGAGGTAAATATTAACTGTATTACATTAAGAGAGTCATTGGGAGGTGCAAGCAATGTGTGATGTTGTGCTAAGAAAGTATGTCTGTGTAGGAATATACACTTTAGTGAAGCAAATATGCAAAGGATGTACCATATGTCAAAAGGTAAAGAAAAAGGTCATCCGTAACCCACCTAGAGGGGGACAGGAGCCAGGGATTCGACCTTTCCAAAGTATACAGGTAGACTTTACTGAGTTACCTAAAGAAGGGAGACTTAAGTACTTGTTTGTCCTAATTGACCACGTGATTGGATGGGTGTAAGCTTTCCCCTCGGTATCTGCCACTGCGAACACGGTGGCTAAGGTACCACTGGAGCAAATAGTCCCTAGATATGGGATAGTTGAAAACATTGATTCAGATCAAGGAAGTCATTTCACTTCACAAGTACTGCAAGGATTAATGCAGGCCTTAGAGATTGAGTGGGATTTTCACACCCCCTGGCACCCCTCCTCTTCTGGGAAGGTAGAGCGAATGAACCAGACATTAAAGAAGCAATTAACTAAATTAGTATTAGAAACCCAGCTTCCTTGGGTAAAATGCTTACCTTTAGCACTCCTACAGGTTCAAACAGCACCAAGAAAGGATATAGGAATTTCACCATATGAGATGCTATTCGGATTACCCTATCTGGGCAGAAGGGATGAGATACCACAGTTCGAAACAAGAGAGTTTTCTTAAGAACTGTATTCTGGGGTTGTCTTCTTTGTCATCTCACAGGACCCATGGGCTGTTGGCTCAAACCCCACCTTTGGAATTCCCCATTCACCACCATCACCCAGGAAACTGGGTCCTGATTCAGACCTGGAAAGAATCAAAACTCCGGCCTGAATGGGAAGAACCATTCCAAATACTACTAACCACTGATACAGCCATAAGAACTGCAGAAAAAGGTTGGACTCACTATACTCGAGTGAAAGCACCCGTCGACCCTAGTACCTGGGAAGCTGTTCCTACAGAAGACTTGTTGAAAGTTAAAACCAAAAAGAAAAACCTCATAATGGACTCTGAGCAGGAAAAAAGCTTACAATTGTAAACTAACCTTTTATTTTCACAGGTAACTAATGAGTGTGACTTATGATTGAGAGAAAGGACTGGCCTATAGCGAATCGAAGTGCTCCCAAGGGGTTCTTGTTCTAGTAGTAGTGTACATGTATCTTATTCTTTGTATTGATAATTATTTGGAAACCTAAGGGTTAAAAATAATGACAGGGAAAAAACAACTATTAATTTTGTTTCTAGTGATTGTAGGCCCTAGAGAAGGCCTTGGTCAATTGGCAACTTGGAAAAGGCATGACCAGATAATAGTAAGTCGGGATACCCCATCAAAATATGGGTGAATGTGACTAAGGGTTATGTACCACAATCCATCACGTTTGATGCTTGTGAGGTGTTAGCTTGTGGAGATTTAAATGCCCAACAGCAATTGAGCAGAGAGAACAAATAACTGGGAGAGATCCAACAGCCAGATTGAGAATAGCTGTATGGAAACGATCTTCTATTGCCATCAGAGAAAGGGAGAAACTCAAGGAGAAAACAGGAGAGAAAACAGGAGGCCCTCTTTGAAATGCAGCAGTTCAAACATTTGAGAATGTTTGAAACAGGGTATGGGGATGTGAATGCCTGGATAGAATGGGTCAAATATACTGTCCAGAGTCTCAACCATAGCAATTGCTATGCTTGTGCCTCGGGACGACAGATTGCCCAGATAGTGCTCTTCCCATTGGGGTGGACCAAGGATTCCCAGGGGATGCGATGTATGATTGCATTGTACCAAGAAAAGACTGCCTGGGGAAATGAGGCCTGTAAGTCTCTCTCTTTGCTGTTCCCTTCCTTGCATGATAGCAATAACAGGGTTCCCCCTGCATTCTCTACAGCTATAGGTAACCATACAGCTTGCCTCTCATGGCAGGGTGTGAGTGCTACCCGGCATCTGGGAGAATTTGCCTTGCGCACAAGGACCTTGAATGCTACCAAGAACTTGATGGGAAACTGTTCAAGACTTGAGATCCCCAGGGCAGATCTCTGGTGGTACTGTGGAGGGAAGATCTTATGAACCACCCTACCATCTAATTGGGGAGGCACTTGTGCTCTTGTTCAATTAGCTATACTTTTCACCCTGGCATTTGAAAGAGAAACATCACAAATACCCAGAAGAAGTAAAAGAAGCTTAGGAGTATCATTTGATGATAGAGTATACATAGATTCTATTGGGGTGCCTAGAGGAGTTCCCAATGAACAGAAAGCCAGGAATCAAATTGCTGCAGGGTTTGAGTCACTGTTCTGGTGGGTAACAATCAATAAGAATGTGGATTGGATTAATTATATTTATTGTAATCAGCAGAGATTCATAAATTATACAAGGGATGCGATAAGAGGTATCACTGAACAACTAGATGCCACCAGCATAATAGCTTGGAAAAACAGAATAGCATTAGGTATGATGCTTGCGGAGAAAGGAGGTGTGTGTGTGTGATACTGAGCAACCATTGTTGCACTTTTATACCCAACAATACTGCCCCGGATGGCACAGTAACTAGAGCATTGCAAGGGCTTACCACCCTTGCCAGTGAATTGGCAGAAAACTTAGGAACAGGCACTTCCATCACCGAATGGTTGGAATCTTGGTTTGGTAAATGGGAAGGGATGGTAGTGTTCATATTTACATCCTTGATCGTAGTAGCAGGAATTTTGACAGCCGTTGGTTGTTGCATTATCCCCTGTGTAAAAGGACTAGTACAGTGGTTAACTGAAACTGCACTATCGAAACAAATGACCATGGAGCCACCGCCTTAACTCAGATAAGGTGATGATATTAGAGGAGATGGAAAGCAAAGAAAGTGAAGAAGAGGAAGATATCCACCAAATTACACCTTAGAGAAAAGGTCTGCAAAAATCAACAATTTATAAAGAAGAAAAGGGGGGAACTGGGGGAATAAAAATGTTGTTTTTGCACAGGGTTACATTGTTTAAAGGTAAGGAATGTGGTATTGAAATATGCTTGCAGTGACAAGAAAGCTTGCAGACAACCAGAATCCTTAGAGCAATTAGGCGAAAATCACAGTGTCAAGTAAGATAAGTAAAGAAACATTACAACTTCCAACAGTAAAAAAGTTAAAAGAAATTTGAAAATTAACAGGCCGGCAACTGAAGGCCATGTATTGTCTGTGAAGCATCGGATAGATTGTGACCCTGGATTACCCACTTGAAGCCAGGGATAGAAGAATGGGGGTGTAAGGAATGGTCCAGCAATTCGTGCCACTAAGGGATTTGAAGGGTTAACATTGAGGCCTGGGTTTAGGTGAGAAGAGAACAAAGGGATTTCTTCAGAGAAAAACTGCTGACTCTGCACGGACGTGCAGTAACTTCTGACATCTGGCCAAGAGACCACTAGATAAGGAGGAAGAATATGAGCCTCCCCAACCGAGCGGCCCCCAAGAGACTAACAGAGACTGATAAGCAGGCGCACCTGGGAGGACTTCGGATTCGGGAAACCAATTATAATAACCCTGCCTCTTCTAGAAGTAGTAATGAATATGTATTAGCCTAGGAGCATAAAAACCAGCCGCCTTACATAACAGGTGTGCGTCCTGGTGGAGCAGAGACTCCCGGCGCACCCAGCGCTGTTTGCTTGCCTCTATTCATTTAATAAATTGTAAATTTTGATTGTAATCCTATTTGGGACTCAGTCATTTATAACAATTGGGGGCTCGTCCGGGATGGTCTTGGTTCCTGAATTCTGACTTGATCTAGGAGGGGCGCCCCCACCATTTGGTGGCTCCTGTTCGAGTCGGGTCAGGAATAACACCATCTTGAACCTGAATAAGGGCAAGCAAAGATTTAGATTTTTTTATGAGCTCCCTTTGCCGGCTGCAGCACTATATTTTGCCCGTAATTCTGCGCGCGAAGATCCGAACGAAGACGACGGAGTCGTAAGTATTTAAGGCGTATACCGTTCGGTTGGGTGGGATTCGGTTGCCTGTGTGTGTGAGAGTGTGACTGAGACAGAACGTAGTTCCAAAGCGATTGTGGAGGTTTTCTAACCGCGGTTCCAATCTCCCACGAGGGACTTGGCCGGTGAAGGACCGAAGTGATTCCTGTAGGATTCGCGGGTGGGTGATAGGTCCTAAACCCCCTGCAAGACACTCTCACTAAGGCAACCAAGGGCTGTAGGAATTGCCACAGTAAAATTCCTAGATGGGTCAGACAAAATTGAAGACCCAGGACCAGAGAAAAGGGAGCAAATTACCAGACATACCACCAGAAAGTCCATTAGGGATAATGATTAGAAATTGGAACGATAGGGGCCCCAGAAAAGGAAAAAAGTAGATTAAAAATGGTTCAGTATTGTATGATAGAATGGCCAAAGGAACCTTTAAGACCACATGTCTTTTGGCCCATTTTCAGATCCTTTGAAGACTGGGTTTGCCAGGCCTTAAATATACATGTTAATTCAAAGGAACCTTTTTAGCCAGGAGGAAAGTGATTATGCAGGATTATGGATCAGGACTTCACATCCTTTTCCAGCCTCAATATTTACACTAAAAGCAGACGAGAAGTTTGAAGAAGAAGAAAAAAAAAAAATGGAAAAAGAAAAAAGATGATGAGTGGGAGTCATTGGATAACCTACCACCTCTATATCCTAACAATCCACCCCCGGTGGTGCATCTTGTAATCCTATTTTGTTCTTAAATGTTTTGACTGTGTCAAGGAGGAAGGTGGGAGCATTATCTAATTAACAGTTTAGAAGTTTGGGTATACTCGCGGTGGTGTTTGGTCAGTTTCCCAAGTATCGGGGGAAGGGGGCTGACTGATTATCAAAGTGGTAGAACGGAGAGTCACTTCTTTGGTGGTTCGGGCCTGAGCCCTGGGAATTTGGTAAGAAGGGGGAGAGCGAATTTATTTAGGTCTCAATACCTTTTAAACCCCCATCTTGACGGATACACAGGAGTGATTCCTTGTTTTGTGTAGGCTTACTAACAAAATGCATGAGAAAAATTAGCATTCGGCTTGAAATTCGGTCCTGTTGAAATGTAAATTTTGTGAAAAAGGTGGTATTGTTTGTCTAGAAGACAGAAGGCTGATTGCTTCTGGTGTTTTTCCGAAATCCTGTGGATTTATGATTGGAATGGGGCTCATTAATAATCTGAAATAGTGGAGTTTGTATGTGGAAAGAAGAGTTTAATCACAGAGAATTGGGACATTTGGGAAGAAGATTAGGAAAAGATAGTATAAACCTGCAATAAAAAGGTTTGCATGGAAATTGAAACAAGGGACAGTAACTAATATAAATAAATAAAAGGGAATGGGAAATCAAGGAAATGGGTAAAATCCAAAACAAAGACGTCCAAAAAAAAAAAAAAAGCCTCCTCGGGTGCATATTGGCACATTGGAAGGATATTGTTAGAAATGGGGGCACAGAAAGCAAGAGGACTTTCACTACGTATTGCAATGAATGGTGGCCACTATATAAGCTAAATGGCCACTTTATGGATCAATCGACTATAACAGTGTCTTGCAATTAATGTTGTTTTTGAGGAGAGAAGGAAAAGAGGATGAAATGTTGTATACTGATAAGTTGTTTCAGCATCTTGGAGGGAAAAGGTTTGGAATTAAGTTGGCCCCTGACTGAGCCTTTGGTGTTGGCATTAGAAAAGTACAGGCTGGAGACAGATAAAGGAAGTGTTAAAAGGGTTGTTGAAGGTGTTAAAGGTTGTGTGGCATGTAGTATTTAACAGAGCTGTTTGAAGTTGAATGAGCAGGGAAAGAGGATGTAGGAATGTTAATAGTTCCGTCTCAACCCGAGGCTGAGATCTCTAAATCGCGGGTGTGAGCCCTCTGGGGCAGAGGGACCGTGATGGGTCCGAGAGAGTTGTCATGGAAACAGAAAAGCAGCTAACTCTTAAAACAACCTGAGTTCATGTGTGAGCTCAGATTGCCAGTGGGACTGCTCAGGGAACTTTCAACGATTGCATTCCCCTGACCGACCCCCTCACTGAGACCCTAATCACCCCGGAAATTATGTAAATACCAAAATCTGGTTAAATTGGCTATTGGGAATTGAGAATCTGTTCCAACAAGGTCCAGAAGAAACCCCTATGGAATTTATGGAATTTTTGAATTTTTGGACCAACTTTGAAATGCAATGAGAAAAAAAAAAATGGACCTGGCTTAAAAAAAAAAAAAAAAAAAAAAAAAGAGGCAATTGGCTAGCCTCTTTCCAGGGCAATCGGCCCCTGATATCAGAAAGAAATTGTCTTAGGCTGCAGGACAATCTTACAACAGTCAGGAATGACGGGGACCTGGGGCATCTACCCTAGCAGATCCACTAGTTGAAATAAAGCTAGGAAACGAAGACAGAGGCTTGAATTTTTTGTTGGTTATGGGAGCTTCTTTCTCTGTGTTAATTAGGCTGTAAATGTAATAGGAGCAACATATTCACTGTTAAATAGTTTAAAAGGACGATTAGTGTAATGGGTAAGATGTATTTGTTCATTGTATAAAGAAATAAAAAAAAAAAAAAGAAAAGGGATAAGATGGTTATAAAATAGATAGTATTTTACACGAGGTTGGGACAGAGCTTCCTGATCATAATAGAACCTTGATATATGATGACAAAGTTGGGGAGGGGGGGGATTTGCTAACTATCTGTAAGGAATTTGGGAATCTGCGAGGGAGATAAGGTTGCACAATGTTGCCTCAATGAAGGGGAGGCTTATTAGGCAGATAACAAGAAGGGGGGGTGTTGGGTACACATCCTTGAACAGGTACAAAGACTCTGTGAAATACCCCATCGCAAGACATCCTGTCTGCTACTTCACTCCCCCCACCCAAACATTAGCACAACGCGTGAGCACCAAAGAGAGGAAGCAGCCCCCCCCCCCCTTTGGACTGCATAGCCGCAGCTGGTTCAACAAGCCCGGACAAGCTGGAACTCGGATACTATAAAACAGCACCCCCGGAGAAGGAAAATTGTGCGCCGCTGCGGAGTCGGAACTCCCCGGCCGCCCAGCGCTGTTTTGCTTCTGCTTGCTTACTTAATTAATTAATAAATTCTGTGATTAATAACATTTATTAACAGACCGACTTCATATGCGAGTCTGTTCATAACAATTAGGAGCTAAGATAACTACAATAACTGGAGCCACAGGGAAAGAGGAGGAAAGGCCATTCTTACAACCCCTTTATTTGCGTTTTGGGGGTAAGGAACTAACCCATGAATTTTTGTGTGTACCAGAATGCCCGATTCCACTCTTGGGACGGGATCTATTAGCCAAATTAGATGCAACAACAACCTTTGAGGATGGAGAATTAATAATGAAGGTACCTGAGTCCAAAGTAGGACAAATCCTAATGATCAAAGATAAATCCTTTGTTAATATTCCAAGAGAAGTAGAAGATGCAGTTATACCAACAGTATGGGAAACAGATGTACCAGGGAAGTCGAAACTGGCACAACCGGTAAAGGTGGAATTAAAGGAAGGAGCCAAACCTGTTTGAATCAAACAATATCCACTTAAGATAGAAGCTAGGCATGGGAATGGTGAAAATTATTGACAAATTTCTCAAATATACGATTCTGGAAGAATGTAAATCGGAATACAATACTCCAATTTTTCCAGTAAAGAAGCCGAATGGCGAGTATAGATTTGTACAAGATCTTAGAGCAATAAATGAAATAACAAAGGATATTCACCCGATAGTAGCTAATCCTTACACATTGTTAACATCTGTGAAAGGGAAATATAAATGGTTTACCGTGATAGATTTAAAGGATGCCTTCTTTTGCGTACCTCTTGATAAAGATAGTAGAAAATTATTTGCCTTCAAATGGGAAAACATATTGAAGTTTTTGGACCACATATGGTAACAACCGTTTTGGAACAAAAGGGGGGGG
Organism: Anser cygnoides; assembly: GCF_040182565.1. Classification (NCBI taxonomy): domain Eukaryota; kingdom Metazoa; phylum Chordata; class Aves; order Anseriformes; family Anatidae; genus Anser; species Anser cygnoides. The sequence goes on from NC_089881.1 coordinate 353,770, forward strand.
GGCACTGGTTATCACCCAGCCGGATGATGAAATATCAGGCAATACTAACTGAACAAGATGACATAACCTTGAAAACAACTAACCTGTTATATCCAGCAGTATTTCTAGGAACTGTTCCAGAAGAAGGACCGTTGGAACACAATTGTGTGGAAATAATCGAACATAGTCACGCCAGCCACAAAGATTTGAAGGATGTACCCCTTGAAAGGTATTCAGTGGGAATACCACACTCCGTGGCACCCACAAAGCTCAGGGAAAGTAGAAAGGATGAATCAAGCAATAAAACAACAATTGGCTAAGTTAATGATCGAGACACAGCTGCCCTGAACGAAATGCTTACCATTGGCACTTTTAAACATAAGAACTAAACCACACAGTGAGACTGGATTATCATCGTATGAAATGTTATATGGTATGCCTTATTCTCAAGGGATGCCCCTAGGGAACAATGTAGTTGAGGATCATAGTATCCAGAAATACATAATTACCATTGGAAGGAGATTACAGGAGCTAAGAGAAATTGGGATGATGACTCAGAAACCACCTTTAGGATTTGCTATTCATAAAATACAACCAGGAGACAAGGTCTTAATAAAAACCTGGAGAGAAGAATCATTGAACCCCCGATGGGAGGGACCGTACCTTGTTTTACTTACTACTGAAACAGCTGTGAGAACAGCAGAAAGGGGTTGGACCCACGCATCCAGAATAAAAGGACCAATAACTACTGAAGCCTGGAGGGTTGAGTCCACTCCTGGGGAACTGAAACTGAGACTAAAGAGGAACTGATATCCCAGCAATGAGGTTCTGCATGAATTAAGGGCACTGGATAAAGAGGACAAGGCTGAAGGGAGGAAAGGGAGAAGGCAAGACCGGGGTAGGACCCTCCACTGCGGTGTGTATGGTCTACCGAGGGAGGCAACCCCTTATGGGTATTGACCGCCGAGTGAGAGTGCCTCGACCGGACTTCTCCCATGCTAAGACCAGGTTGTCCTGAGAAAAATAACATGAGAACCTTTTAAACCCATAATAAAATTGTGATTAGTTTTTCCAGGAGCTGGATCACCCCGAAGGGCTGAATGGTAACACAAGCTCTGAAAGTGGGCCCAACCCCCTGATTGAAGGCGCTTCCCACACTCTCAAGATTGGACGGCAAAAAAGGATAAGAAATGCTATACTTCCTGGTATTGTTTTTACAGGGGCAATTGGGCCATGGGCAGGAATGGAGGAATAACTTTTTCACTTTGGGGGAGGAAGTGGCCAAGGCCTTTAACCTTAGTAACTGCTGGATTTGTGGAGGACCGGGGGGGAACTGAAAGTTGGCCCTGGGTAGCAGGCCCGGTCGAACCCAAGTGGTGGGTCAGTAATTTGAGCGAAGTTCATAATGGGACGCAATTTTGGAAAGAGGAAGGAGGTCCATGGCTGTTGCACTTGTCAGCTCAGGGTGTATACTGCTTGAACAGAACAGGAACGGTGGCAGTGCGAAAAAGCATTTGCAATTGGACTCTGTCCCCCGGATATGATTGTACTGATCCTGGATGTAGTCCTGTAAGCTGTACAGCACGTAGTGGGAAATGAAACACCACACATGTTCAGCTGAGAAACGGGACTTGGCTGAAATGCTCATACTGAGAATTTTTTGGATCCGGATGTGAAACTGTGGCAAGAGCACAAGCGGGGGGACAATTCGATGGTCAAATCTTGAGCTGTCAGCGTGATAACACCTCTACGGAATAGCATGTGGTGCAGGTCTATCGTTGGAAATGGCAGGATGAGAATGGGAGGCGAGTGTTCTTTAAACATTTCTGGTCAGCTTATAATATGACAGGCCGCCAAAGAGAACTGAATTGTGACTGTAAGTGGAAACCCAACGTGGGAGCTTGGAAGTGCGCATATACGAGTACAAACGGGGCAGACATTGTAACAGGACCACTCGGTAACAAGGACACTCTGTATTATCACGCCCCAAAGGGTAAAGAGGGATGGGATGGTCCTTTTCCAAAAGGGATGTGGGCCCTGAAGGGACATTATTGGGTGTGTGGCAAACATGCTTAGAAGAGGCTACCTGGAAACTGGTCGGGAATATGCTATGTGGGGTACGTAAGACCCTTGTTCTTTTTATTGTCACAAACACAAGGAAATCATTTAGGAATAAGATGATATGATGACCTGAACAGAGTAAAATGATCTATTGATACTTCCTTAGCGGGGGGTAGTGCCCAAAAATGGGGAAAGGATGAATGGCCTCCTGAAAGAATCATACAGCATTATGGGCCAGCTACCTGGAACCCGAATGAGTTGGTGTCAGGAGCCCGAGAACCTATTTATAATTTGAACCGAATAATTAGGTCGCAAGCTATCCTCGAAGTTGTAACCAATCAAACAGTGACGACCTTGGATCTTCTGGCTGATCAATCCACTCAGATGAGGAATTCTATCTTTCAACATAGAATGGTCTTAGACTATTTACTAGCAGAAGAAGGGGGAGTGTGTGGAAAACTGAACGATTCTAATTGTTGTTTACAAATTGATGATAATGGAAAAGTGGTTAAGCAGATAACAAAAGAAATTAAAAAGCTAGCCCACGTCCCAGTACAAACTTGGAAGGGTATGGATTGGGATTTCTTTTCATGGTTGCCCGGTGGACCATGGGTTAAAAGGATGCTATTTTTATTTTTATGTGGTGTAATGACATTATTGTTTATACCTTGTATGATACCTTGCTTTACGTTGTTGATATGGCGAATAATAAATAGCACCCAATTTGTGATGACTTTGGGAGAGAAAAGGTGATGTGTGATAATGATGCTTAAGAAATGGACACCCCGAGAACTGACTGATGAAATCCAATTGTTACTAACAAAGGTTGAAGAAGAAACACGAATTGATGATATTAAAAAGAAGGGGAGGAATTGTAAGGAATGGTCCAGCAATTCGTGCCACTAAGGGATTTGAAGGGTTAACATTGAGGCCTGGGTTTAGGTGAGAAGAGAACAAAGGGATTTCTTCAGAGAAAAACTGCTGACTCTGCACGGACGTGCAGTAACTTCTGACATCCAGCCAAGAGACCACTAGATAAGGAGGAAGAATATGAGCCTCCCCAACCGAGCGGCCCCCAAGAGACTAACAGAGACTGATAAGCAGGCGCACCTGGGAGGACTTCGGATTCGGGAAACCAATTATAATAACCCTGCCTCTTCTAGAAGTAGTAATGAATATGTATTAGCCTAGGAGCATAAAAACCAGCCGCCTTACATAACAGGTGTGCGTCCTGGTGGAGCAGAGACTCCCGGCGCACCCAGCGCTGTTTGCTTGCCTCTATTTGTTTAATAAATTGTAAACTTTGATTGTAATCCTATTTGGGACTCAGTCATTTATAACAGGGGGCTTGCTTAATCGTATTAATGATTTCTAAATAAAACAATCATAATTATTAAAGCCAGGAATGAAAGAATGGGTCTTGCTTAATCGCTTTAAAATAGATATTACTGAGTGTCTTTGCTTACTACTGTGCAAATTAACCGAAACAAGGAGTCTCGGGGCCCCTCACAGAAGACGTTTCCTGACAAAAATGGGGAACCTGTCTCAAAAACCAGCTGAGACCAACCTTGTGGTTTGGACAAGAGCCAAGAAGCAGCTGAGTCTGTACAAAGGCAGAGGGTCAGCTAGTGGTGATGAAGAGGAGTTATCAGACTTCATCCCCACGACCCCCCGATGACCACCACCAGAAGGCACTGCGCAGGTGCAGATGGGAGGAGTTTATGGAAATGACTTCTTGGAGCTAATTTTAATACAAAGCAGGGATAGGTTATGAATATGTATAGGCATATTGGGAAACTTCATGCATATGTAACGTTTTACTGCATATAACCAAAGCAAGTTGCCGCATTAGGGTGCGCATGCTTTGGGAGCTATCCCGCACGTGCCTGGTGCCGAAATAAACCACATACCTACTGTATAACTTATTTGCTTTGAGTTATAGAGTTTTTCCATGAATCACACTCAGGGGGGAAACAGGGGAGGGTCCTGGCCATTGAAAAAGTATATAAACTGTGTTATGGAACTAGTAGGTGCGCTCCTGCTTGTGGGACGCCCGCCATTGCAATCGCGAATAAAATTGCTACTTCACTGAGATCCTCGCCTGAGCCTATGTTATTGACTACAGAGTGTTTCTCATAGAAGACATCCACCTGGAGGAGACACCTCCCTTTGCCCCCTCTCCCTCAGCAGCGCCAATCTTGTGGTCCCCCCTCAGTGTCCCGCACCTGCGCGCCCGGCCGCTCTGCCATAACGATGCCGAGGGCGAGCGCCCTCTGGCGGCGCGGCGGGGCCTCCGGCGGGCGGGCCGGTCGCGAGATGGCGGAGAGGCGGCTGTGGGCGCTGCTGGCGGCGCTGCGGGCGGGCTGGTGCCTGCTGCCACAGGCCGGTTACCTGCACCCCGACGAGTTCTTCCAGTCACCCGAAGTCATGGCAGGTAAGGCGGCCCGGGGGGGGGGATGCGGCCCCGGCCCCGGCCCCGGCCCCGGGGGAAGGAAGGGAGGGAGGTGCCGGCGGCAGCCGCGGGGCCTCGGGACGCGAGGGGGCCGCGCCGCCGCTCGTGGGCGCTGCCCCGGCGGTGGTCCCGGGCATGGTCCCGGACCGAGGGGCACTAAGGCGGCAGGTGAGGCGGGGAGCTGCCGGCCCTGCTTCGGGCGCCCCTCTGCTGCGCCGCCCTTGCAGGCAGCGGGGAGCCCGGTGGCCGGCCCTGGTCTGGTTTCTGTGGCAGCTGCTGCCAAGTAAGCGCTGGCCAGAGCCGTGCTGCCCTAAGAGATGCGGTTCTGTCCCCGAAACTTGGTTAAAATTAACGGTGTGATCCTAAAAAAATCATGGTTGACAGTAGTCCCAAAGATTTAGGGACTGCGCTGCATCATGATGCCTTTTACACTAAGTTGTATCTCTAGTGCTGAATTACTGAATAAAATATATTATGTATGTTTGTTTTTTCTTTCTTTCTTCCTTTGTAGGAGATATTTTAAACCTACAGGTCTATTACCCTTGGGAGTTCCTTTCCAGCTCTCCTTGCAGAACAGTTGTTTTCCCATTAATGACATCTGGAGTTACCTACTGGGTGGTCAAGTCTTTGCAGCAGCTGAACATATGTTCAAGTTGCATCAACAGCTACACCCTTCTTGTATCACCTCGCCTTCTCTTTACAATCTTTTCTTTTGTACTTGACTATAGCGTGTATCGATTAGCTCCTTCCTGGGAAGCAGATCCATGGAAAGCGCTGGTACTTCTGGCTGGATCGTATGTCACTCTGGTATTTTACACAAGAACATTTACCAACACGCTTGAAGGACTTCTCTTTGCTCTTCTCTTGGTATTGGTTTCCTCCAACAAATCTGACAGCAGCTCAGTAAAGCCTACAAGCAGCCCTCTCATAGGTATTGTAACAACTGCTGGGTTTTTCAATAGGCCAACCTTTTTGGCATTTGCACTAATGCCCCTGCTTTACTGGGCAGGTTTAAATGTTGACTCCCAAAAGAGCATTAAAACTATCGTAAACCCCTTATTGAAGCTAATCACATGTGCATGTTTTACTGCCATTGTTTTCATAACAGCTGACACCTTATATTTTACCTCTGTGGGCTTAGACAACTTTTACAGCATTAAAAAGAGCAGCCTATTTCATGTAATAGCTCAATTGAATCACAAAATGGTAGTAACCCCTTTAAATTTTCTCAGCTATAATCTCAATCCTCATAATCTTGCGCAGCATGGAAGTCACCCACGAGTTACGCATTTTACAGTCAATGGAATAATGCTCTTTGGGATCTTACATATTCTGGCCATTGGTGCCGGTTTTAAAATGCTAAAGAAATACATCTGTCAATTACTGCAGGTCAAATCATACTACCGTGGGTCACCTAGGGTATTTGTGCATTCCGAGGGCCATCCAAAATTACTGCTGTTTTATTTTGTTCCTTTGGCATTCCTCTCCCTGTTCAGTCACCAAGAACCTCGTTTTCTCATTCCTCTCATCTTACCATTAGTCCTGTTCAGCACATCACAGAATAGAGCTATGAAGTGGAAACCTGTCATTATTATTTTCAACATTCTTGGGGCTTTGGTGTTTGGGTGGCTACACCAGGGGGGACTGATACCATGTTTGTTTCACCTGGAACATCTCATGCATTCTCCAGGGTCCTCAAACCATACAAGACATTATACTCTACTCTTTGCTCACACCTACATGCCTCCTAGGTCTCTGCTTAATATCAAAAAAAAGGACACACATATAGAAGTAATTGATATGGCTGGATCTGAAGAAGAAACCCTCTGCCAAACAGTAGGGCAGCAAGCAAAGAATTTTACCTGCAATGACTGCCATTTTTTTGTTATAATCCCTGGAACAGTCAGAGCCACAATTACAAAGTGTGGTGTCTTGCTCAAGAACGAGACTCTGATCTTTCCACACTTATCAATGGAAGACCCACCACAAATATCCTTCCTCTTCAGTGAAAATTGGAGAAGTCAGCTAGGACTATACATCCTTCAGCTAGGCAGAGATCATCAGAGCCCTTAGATGTTAGAACAATGTGATAGTTTTTCACTGCACTTTGACTCTGCACAAATGTGCTGTCAGACCCTCCTCGTCACAGTCCCATGCTCAGTATGGGCAGTGCCCATGAGCTTCCTGATTCTCTTCATTCCATTTCTTCATGCTTGTACACTCCTCAGGATAGCTAGCTCTCGCTAGATGCGAGTCATTCAGTCCCTGTGGTGTTTCTTAAGAACTTGTGTAATTTTCCGGATGAGAGAGGGTGAACTCAGAGTCCACAAAAACTGTGATTCAAGCTTAGCTCTTTTCAGGTGAGATATTCTTTAAAAGTTCTTACAGACTCAGATAGAGGGCTTGTGGACTGCGTTACTGATAACAGACATTAATGCTGCTGCTGCTGGAGAGAGGTCACTGGACTAGGCATAACCTCTTCACTCTCATTAGACCAGACTGCAGTCACAATATAGGCATCAGCATCATGATATTATTGTCTAAGGTGCTCTTAGGTGGTTCTGTCTTGAAAAGTCCCCAGTATTGATCTAACAGAATCTGATTTAGAACTCAGAAGATGCTTCAGCATAGACACTTATGCTAAATCCTAAAATCCAAGCATTGTTTTTGCCAGTTTCATTCCTGTGGAAATTCTGCACAAGAATTACATACAGCAATGTGAGGTCACTGGTTGATGTGACTAAGCCTGTCTGCTGCTTAGCTCCTGAAATGGGGCAGGTCCTTTTTGCATTCCAGGTGAGTGTCACAGCTTTCATTGCTCTCGGGTGGCTCTGTGCCCGGTGATGGCTCAATTCAAGGAGCTGAACAGACAGAAAACTGGCACCTTGGAGGGGCTCAATTCCTTTTATGCATTTGACCAGATGCATCTCTGAACTGGTTGATGGCAAGGTTAGAGGAGCAGCAGTTCTGTTGTAGGGGTGTATGCAGGTTACCAGGGAGGAGTCGCATTCCCTGTGCCCCCCTCACCTTTCAGTACCAGCTCCCAGCTTAGTCGGAATGATGGATCACAGCTCTGGTGCCCTAATAGAGACCAGTTTCATTTTGAAGTAGGATACCGCAGCATGACTAAACATTTTAGTTCAGAACATTTAGAACTTCGAATGCAGAAACATCCTGACCTGGAGGGAGATACTAATTTGGTACATTTGTAACACCTCTCTCTATGAACTGAATCTGACACTGATTCTTTCTGCTTATAATGGCAGCAAAGCTTTTTGCAGTTCTTCATCCATACAACTTCACATAAGACCTTATTTGCCAGTTTTTCAACAGAGACAAGAATGGTTGATACCAGAGTCTAAAGGGAGGCTAAGAAAAATCCACATGAAGGATTTGCCTCTTATCTTCCAAATTAAATATTCAATCTAGATTTTTAAGGAACATCTCTCTCTCTCATAAAGCATTTTGTGTTAAAAGTCTCCCCTACATGCTTACTGTAAGATCCTTTATCCCTCATTACTGACAGGCCTGCATAGTGAAGGTGCATGTTTTTTGGTGAGGTAGGGGGAGGGGTTGTATGTGTGTTTGTACAGATGTCTCATCCAGTAGTGAAGAAGTTACGAAAGCATCATGACATTTACCAGCTGTATTTTCCAAGTTCATTTGCTCTTTTTCTTTGCTCTTTTACACTGGGACAACAGTATTGTGCCACAGCTTGTATTCCGCATCCCATTTACTGTTTCGAGCTGTTTTTAAACAGCTTTCTTTAAAATTTGAAAATTATTTTGAAATTTACTATCTCTGGCTGTATAAGCAGGGTAGATCTTGAAACTGTTCAGAGTTGATGAAGCACCAGTTCCATAACATGACACTTCCACCGCTCCACAGGTAACCTGAGATGGAGCCAGGAAGAGACTCTGTGCTACAAACACTAATTCAGAATGACATTACACTGCTTTTGTCTCACCTGCTACTTTTATCACTTGTACTACAGATTCAGGTTTTCCATCCTTGCACACAAGTCTTTGTTGGCAGGAAGTTTAATTTTACCAACAGTGCAGGAAACCATGCATCTCATCTGATTTGCAAGGTTCTTTCACCTGGAGCAATACAAAGACTGGAAGCCTCCCTCCCAAGTTAACTAAGCATCTAGGCAGATGGACATAGTAAACACACTGTGTGGGACGGCTATTTTAGTCTCATGGACAGTGTTAGAAACAGCAATGAGAGTAAAGCAGCCCTATACGTTACGTAAGATGAATACATTTTTTTCTCTATTTATAGTTAGGATAGCAGTATTTGGCCTTTTTTTTTGTTTGTTTTTCCCTAAATCCTTTTTGCTACCATGGACTTGAGGTGTGCCTTTAGGATAGCTACCAAATTCCCGCACCCACCTGTAAAGCAAGGCACTATCCTATCCATCACCACCATCCTCATCATCAAGCACTCTCGGAGCTTTTTGTATTGAAGTTGCCATACAAATGTAGAACATTACTGTTGTACAGACAGGAACTGTTAACGAATTCCGGTGCGAAATGTGGCTTTATTTCACGTTTCTTAATCAAGCACTTAAAGTGACAATGCTGACAGTATCCTGGTTGATGTTTAACGCTGAGTCCGTCCTCTGCGTGTTGCCGAGTCCTGTGGAGAGTGCGGGCCGGCGCTGAAGTAAGTCCATGGCAGCAGCTTCGCCTCGTCACGCCGGGGCTCCTCCTGTCCGGCGGTGGCGGTCCTCTCCTCCTCCTCCTCTTCCTCCTCCGGCCCGCCGGCGGCCCTCCTCCTCCTCCCCGTCCTCCTCCTCCTCCTCCTCCTCCTCCTCCTCCTCCTCCTCCTCCCGCTCCGTCCCGCCGCTCACGGCTGGGCCCCGGGCCGGCCGCCGCGGCCTCTCCCGCCGCCGGGCGCCCCCGGCCATCCGCCGGGCGGCCGCAGGAAGGCGTCCCTCAGGCGGGCCAGGCCGGGGCCCAGCTCTCGCGCGGCACGGCGGGCGCCCAGCTGGCCGCGGCTGAGGGCGCTGGCGGTGAGGCGGGCGGCGGCGCGGATGGGCGGCGCCTCGGAGAGCTTCTGCACGAGCCGCGGGTCGCTCAGCAGCGCCAGCAACAGCCGCCGCAGCACCATGCTCGCACCGCGCCCGCCCCGGCGCCGAGCGCTCTCGCGAGAGTTGCCACCCCCTCGCCTCCGTCCCCGCCCCGGCGGCCGCGGGTCTCGCGAGAGCCGCGCCGTGCCCCGCCGCCGGCAACATGTGCTCGGGGGGCAGCCTCAGCATCCTGCGCAGCGACTCCTACGTGGACCTCAGCCAGTACCGCGACCAGCACTTCCGGGTGGGCGGCGGGAGCGGGGCCGGGGCGGGGGGTCACCTGGCGGCCGGGCGACGGGGTGGTCGGCCGGGTGGCGGCGTGACCTGGCGGCCGAGTGACGGGGTGGTCGGGAGGTGGGCTGCCCTGGCGGCCGTATTCGGGAGGTGGGCTGACTTGGCGGCCGTCCTGCAGGGCACCCGTTATGACCAGGAGCGGCTGCTGCGGAAGAGCTGCACGCTGTATGTGGGGAACCTGTCCTTCTACACCACCGAGGAGCAGATCCACGAGCTGTTTGGCAAGAGTGGTGACATCAAGAAGATCATCATGGGGCTGGACAAAGTGAAGAAAACCGCCTGCGGGTTCTGCTTCGTGGAGTATCCTTGTGCTGGGGGCCCTGGGTGGTGGGGGAGCTACTGAGCACAAAGTGACTGAGGTGTCCCGATGTGGGTGCCCTGTCCCTGGAGGTGCTTGAGGCCAGGCTGGATGGGGCCTTGCCAGCCTGATCTAGTGGGTGGTATCCCTACCCTTGGCAGGGGGTTGGAGTTAGATGGGCTTTAAGGTCCCTTCCAACCCTGTCTATGATTCTGGGCAGCATGGCGGGTGGAAGGCAAGGGCCCTTAGGCTCCATTCAGCCTGGTGCTTCAGCCTGGGCTCCGGCAGGCAGTCCAGCTCTCCAGGAAGAACCTGTCCTTGGTGCCCAAGGGAAGGTGGGTTCCTTTAAGTGTGAGCACGTGTCTGAGGGTTTTTGTTGGTACATTGCATGGCTGGTGCATTGGCTTCGGCCCAAAGTGTCACTGAGGATCGCTCTGTTATGCTGAGGTGATGGTGGTTGGATGTGACAGGAACACGTGGGGATTCTCTTTCCTTGCTTGGTAACATACCTTGGTGCTTCAGAGGGAGAGTGTGGCTCCACAACTTGATCCAACGTATGTGCTTCTGACATGCTTGCATTCCTGCACATTACTCTGATTTAATGTTAGTTTTCTTAGCCCCTGTAGCTTCGTAAATGGCAGGCACCTTTAAAAATATCTGAGCAGGAACCTGATTCAAACAAATACTTGGTTTTGCAGCTCATGGGATATATTTGTTCTTTCCACATGCTGCAATTAGAAGCCTGTTTTTTTTTCTTTAACTTACTCATAAGATATTATGCAAGAGGAGATGCTGAAAATGCAATGCGGTACATTAATGGAACCAGACTTGATGACAGGATCATAAGGACAGACTGGGATGCAGGCTTTAAGGAGGGTAGACAGTATGGTCGTGGAAGATCAGGGGGCCAGGTAGGTTGTTGTACAGTCCAGTTTTTAAAGGACTGGTGATTTTGCAAAATAATTGCTATTTGAATTAACACACTCAGAACAACTTAAGAAACAGCAACTTCAGGTTTGTTGTTAAAGATAGTAATATGCGTTAATTCTGAAGACATTTTGTCTGTGGTGATGATATCCACTAAGAATATGTAACTTTTTTCATGTATTTATTTCACTGAAAGTACTTTTAAAAACTTGTCGGCTGTCTGGTGTAATGAAGCCCAGAAAATGTGAGACTGTCAAGAACACAAAGGATGGCACTTAGCTTACCTAAAGTTGAACAGGTAGCAGATGCTTTTACTGCTGAAAAATGAGACTAGCCACCTTCACTTTGTCTGTCTTGATTAATTATGCCCAATTCCTTTAAAAAGGAAATTTGTTTATGTGGTATTGTGGGCTTCTGCATGACACACTTTGCCTTCTTTTTTGTCTTCTCAGCTTTTGTGGACACTTAAATACAGTGGTCTCAGTTTGGCTATATAGTCTGATGGTGTAATAGTTCTTGAGAAATAGATAGTCTTATGGTGCAGTAGTTTTTCAGAAAATATTTTTCTTTATATTTTTCACAGACTTACTTTTGTTTGTTTTTTTTTTCTCCTTTGTAAGGTCCGAGATGAATATCGACAAGACTATGATGCTGGAAGAGGTGGCTATGGCAAAACCGTTCAATGCCAATGAATAGTAAATGACTCATCGGCCTCGCAGGAGAACTAAATCTGCATTGTAAATGTCACGAGGCACAAAGTAGGTCTGTTGCACACAAATTTAACATAAATAGAATTTCACAGGAATATTCAGTATTCCTGTAATCACATAGAATGTTCAATATCTCTTCCGTTTTAATACCAGGATTCAAAGAATTGCAGAGTACATTAATACAGAGGACCTGGGAGCAAGGTTTTGAGCAATAGTATGCATGAGACTTTGGTCTCTGGAAGTTGCTGTAACTCTTTTGGAAGAAACAAAGGTTTAACAGTATGGTGCTTTTCTTTTTCCCTGGCAAAAACTTGATTATTCTATCACCGGATTTTGTTTACATTAGTATCACAGGGTGGAGAGGGGTCATAAAGGAAGATTTATGCGTGTTTGAGAGATGAGAGGAAAAGGCAGGACCTGAACAGGAAGTGAAGTTCCGGTTTCCAGGGAATACTTAAAGATTTTCTGAGATTACTGATTAGCAGCCTTTTACACTGATGCAGTTCCTTTGTGGAGTTAGCACACATACTTGAAGGGCCACAACAAAGCAATTCAGGTTGAGCCCGGGAATCATAAAGTGAGAAGCAAGCCTAACAGGTAGGAGAAAACAGACCCTTTCAGTCTTCTACAAAGAATAATGCGATTGCATGACATGGCATGATTCAGAACCATTTTGCTTCATGGGATACAGGGAATAGCAAGTGCAAGAATTACACTACCAGTTATTTTCGTAGTTGGAGTAGTACTATTTTGCTCTTCTCTGGTAGCTCTCTACAGCCTTACTGTTTGAGGAACAGTATCTTTCCTGTGACTACAAGGGTGGCATGGAACCAAGCTTTTACAGTTTACCCCATCCCTGCTCCCTCCCTGCCCTGGTCAAAATGGGGTGTTTGGGGAACTGTATGTATAATGAGAAAGTTTGTTCTCAAAATAGATTTTCTGTTTGAGAAAGCTGATTGCAGATAAAGGTAAGAATAAAAGTTAAACAAACAAACAAAAAAATGATTGATTTGGTGAGGAGCCTTACATTCTTCCAAGCATGTGGTAAGACTGGTAAAAGAATTGCAGGACTCTAAAGGGTTGTGTTTGTTTTTTTTTTATCTTCTGGATCTTACTAATACTGCCAGTACATGTCTACAGTACAATATCCCATGACATAGAAAAAAAAATTAGGATCCCAGCAGGTGTGAAATTGAACTGCTGAAATGGTAGGGTTTGAAAGAAACTGTTACAGGGTTTGGGATTTTTTTGTTTTGCCTTTTATGGACTTCTGAGTTCTTTGGAAACTGCAATACATCAAGTTTTGTCCAAATGTAGTGTTGTCCATGACTTCTTAAACTCTTCTAAAATATCAGGTGTGTAAAATTTGACCGTTACTAATTGAACATGTTGTTGGAAATCTTGATGTGTTTCTATTTTACAGTTCATCAAAACTGTGACTGTAAATTGGAAATGCAGTGGGGTAGAATGGTAGTAAGACTCCTTTCTTAATAAGTGGGTGGGCTTTTTTTGCACAATAGTAAAACTAGATTGCATAGATTAAAACTAGATTTTCAGAATTACTTGATGCTGGTCTGCAAACATGACTGAACAGGTTGTCTTTTTCTATATATTGCATTTGATGATGAGCTTACAGCCTGTAATCTGCTCTAGGAAACCTCTGAAGTTTATTTTTCACTGTACCAGTTTTGTATGAAAATCTGTGTTAACAAAACTCTTAAGTCACTTTCAAATAAAGCTGCAACACTAAAGTGGATTGTTATTTCTTAAAATGGAGTCAGTGAAAGAAATGAGCTATATTCGGACTCTTGCCCACAACCATCATTCTACTATCTTTTAAGATGGAGAGAGGGAATATTCCTTCCCTTTGACTGGGTTTTGAGTCTTGTTCTGTTCTTAAGTGAAGATGTTTGCTTAATGCTCTTCATTCTGGTATTTTTTGGGTTACAGAACAGAAATGAGTTAATAGTATTTAAATGTATGTGAAAAATAAAAAACAGAAAATGAACCTTACTCTGCAGTGATTCACCAAGCACCACAGAATGCAAACGAGCCATGTTACCTTCCTGAGAGACCTGCTTTTGAGATACATAAGCTTAATTGAATAAAGCATGCCAGTAGGCAAGGGCTGATGCACACCTGTTCAGTTTTAGGTGGTGCTGTGTTTAATGGTCAATGTTCGATGTGGTGACTAGCAATGTGAGGTAAGTCTTAAAAAAGTTCACATCTGTTATTATTGTAGCAATAATCTCAGAAACTATACAGCTTAACAAATGAAAAACCACGAGTAAGTCTCTAGAAAGAAACCTCTGTATGTGATACCATAAGAAAGACAAATTCTTGTTTTAATCGAATTTGTTTGGATCAAGCAATATCCTTCAGGAGTTAGGTGGTGTCTAATAAAAACATCCCGTCTGTACTTCTGGCTGGCTTGCTGAATACAGTAACAGTGCTATGTGGCTGTGACTAGACAGCATGCTTGAAGGGGCTGTGCTCTGTGTGTTGTGTTTGTTTGGAGCAGCAGCTCTGTTACAAGTCTGTCTGCGTTGTACTGAATAACATTTAGAAAAGGCTTAGAACTTCTGACATTTGACTGCAGTCCTTATAAGAAAAGCTAAAGCCTGTCTTCGTTAGGGGATCCTGATTCTCTCTTGTTTTGCCTGGTGATTGGGAAGCCAGGTGGTTGGAAGTGACTTGATTTATTCCTGACCTGTTTCTAATGAGATGGTGGGGGAAGGTTATAATGAGTTAAAATGATTTTATATTGCTTTTTATTAGTAGTATGAGGCTTTCAGATTTTTGTAATATGGAAGTAAAAAGTTTTAATGTGAGGTCTTCTATTTGGAGAGGTATCAATCAATGGGATTTAAAAGCACACGGACATACCGTGTAAAGTCTTAGTATCTCAAAAGAAGATATAGAGGAAAATGCTTGAACCTGGTTTGATTTTTGCATTCCCCGATACAAATCAGGCATGGCTCTGCTGAAGCTAGTGTTTTATAACTGAAGTCGTAAAACTTCAATGTGGGGCTTGGTTAGTTTTCTAACATGCAAATTCATTGTGATTAGGTTCTCTTTTAGAAGTGCAGACTCTCTAATTTTTTTTTTTTTGAGAAGATAGTTCACTCTGATTATATACACTTTCACAGAAATGTAAGCTATATTAGCTTTTCTAAATACTTGTTCATCATAACTAGGTATGTTCATGGAAATGTATCTGTAAAGTAATACAGCAGCTGAGGCCTAGGAGTGGAAGCTTAGACACATTGATGAAAGAGGGGATTGTTAAAAATTAAGGTACGGATGGCTTTGGCCTCTTCTCTCTTGTAAAGACTCACTGAAGGTTGATTTACATGCCTGTCTTCTGGCAGTTCCTACTTAACATTCCATCCAGTTACATTTTATTTTCTGTAGCACCTTATAGTTAAGGATTGGGCAAAGTCTCTTATGTTTCATTCTAATTTCTCATTGAATGATCTAGGTCAGGAGAGTCCATAACTGTAGCATTTGTATGTTGAGGGTGTGTAACTTCCTGCACTCAATGTTTGTACCACGAAGGTTGTGAGGATGTGTTGCGTCCCTGTAAGTTGAACATGGTTACAGGAAGAAGACAGTTTGCTGAACTCCTTCTTAAACCTCATCCTGAAAGAAAGAGAAACTTGTTCTTGTGTATGTGTTCCACAGTTTATGAAGATGATCTTTCTGCCACCCTGCTTCCCAGCCTACTTTCAAAGACAAAGATGCACTTTACGTAAGTGAATGTTCTCCAAGATTATTTTAGATTCTAGCTAAAGACTGGGAGACAAAGGGGGAATTGCGTATCCAAACTCTTCTTTGCAGCACTTACTAATTGGTATGTTTGGATCTCACACAAATCTTTCCCTTAGCAGAGCCATGAATTTTGAATTTCAAACATTTGACGAGCAGCAGAAGGAAAATGCCAGATGGCTCCCTCTAGTGACCACAAAATTAGTGTGTGCTTATTTTCTGACATAGCCCACAATTGCTGAAAGCTGTTTTGCACAGTATGCTGCGTGTGGTACTGTCTCGTGATTTTGCTTTCTTTTGTGTTGTAAAAGTGGACAAAAAGCCCCGCTAATTTTAATCTGTAAACCTTCTTTCAAAGTGGGAGCAGCTAAAGGTCAAAACTGTATCCCATTGCTATTTCTCTGATAAAGTACAACTGTGTTTTTGGTTTTTTTTATTATAATGTGTTTTGCTATATTCTTATATTCAACACAAAATTGAGAAGTTGTGATTGCTTCAAGCTGGCTTTACTTCCTGTAGAACAATATTGGTTCGGTGTGGTGTCCTGGAAAGCAGATGCCCACTTACCTCTGTAAATTCAGCCACAAAATTCCACTCCCCTGTTCAACAGACCTGTTCATAAGGGTTCAGTCAAGACACCTCAGTCACCTCCTTCCCACACCCATAACCCTTGAATGCGATGTGCAAAGTTTGTATATTCTCCAACAATTAAGTTCAATAGGTTTTATGCCAGTTGATGTCCATGTAAGGGCTGTGGGATTTGGTACTGGAGGAAGAGAAGACTTCCTGATCTGTGGTTTGTGATATGACTCAGTTCTATGGATTTTGGTGTGTATATTTGTTAATTACTTAATATGCAGTAGTACATTTTCTAGTTTAGTACATCTGAAAGGCTGCAACCAGTGTGGACTTTATATGGAATACCTTCAGGGACTTTTATTTTCTTCCCCTCCCCTAGCAACCTCCTAAAATTTTGCCAAAAGCACTCCTATGATATTAAAGGGAGGTTTGACTATTATATTCCTAATCCAAGTTTTACAACCTCCTACTTACTACACTTGCTATAACTGTGTTCCAGCAAATTCATGTGTGCCATAAATGTATTTTTCAGTCTCTAGCAGGTTATGAAATAAATAAAGTTCTGTACTAAACATAAGGTAAATGTATGTAGCTTGTCAAGGTACCAGACAGGGTCTTACATGTCAAATTTGCTTATATGGATTTAGAATAGTCCTTCAAGCACTTTGCAGACTTTAATGTCTTTAGAGTGTCTCTCTGGGAAAGTGTCCTTTATGTTACATGCTTTTTTGATCTAAGGCATAAGAGGAGTTATGCTGAGTGTTAGAGAAGCCTGTGCTGGTTGAGGAGTTGAACCTCTTGATCTCCTGCATACAAGACGGTCTTTCCTAACTGCACAAATGTATTTCATGACACAGTAACGTGAGTGTAAGGAGACCAAGAAAAACGTGCAGTACAGTTCTCACACATGATTTGGAAAGATGAGCAATGCTTGCAGGTTCAGTTCTTTTAACCCATTTTTTCAAAATAAATGTCTTAAAAATGAAATAAGGTTCTAGCAAACTGAATTCTCTTCATGCAGAACTGGCATTACGTGCTTCATTTTAGTACCTTCCAAAGTAGTTGCAGGCATATATGGTACTGCGTCTGATAGTACTGACATACCGCTATATAGGCTGGGATCAGTTGAGTCAAGCCTATGTTTACAACCCTCTCCTTTCACTTCCATCCCTGGAGCACCTCAGCCTGGATTTCCAGTGGCTGCTGACAATTCACAGTACTCAATGTGAACAAAAGCCCATGGAGGGGCTTTTCACATGTATCCATCCCTCTGCAGGTTGGAGAGTCACAGTGCATTTCACCTTTTGTGTGGTGGCTAAATTTGGCAGAAGCAGTAACCTAAGAGTGCACAACTGAATGTAGATTTTGTTCTTCTTGTGTGGAAGCCAAATATGAGTTAGTCCTGTGTTAACGGTTTTACTCCCTTGAGTGTACAAGAGCAGATAGGTGCTTTTGAAACCCACTTGACTGTTCAGAAAGAGCAGCAGTTCTGATTGAACGTTCCTCAGACTCCCAGAAGCTTTCTCTTCATTCTCCATTGCTCTTTGTTGCTTACCTAAAACCTGCTTGTAGTTTATTCTGTTCCCTTCTAAGGAAGTCCAGACAAAGCCAGCTGCTTCTGCCCTCACAGGAATATCTACCACTTTCTCAGAGCCTGGATGAAGGGCTGAATCAGGATTTCAGAAGCCAAGTTGCGTAGTAAGAAACTGAAATAACTATAGTCGAGAAACTGTGAGTTAAACATTAGTCAGTGACTGGGAAAATCATCTTCAGTGACTTGTGAATGAGCGTGTTTTCAGGTATAAGACTATATCTTAAGTTACTTTGTTGTTTTTAATTTCATTTAAGTTAGAGGTATCTTTGACTTTTTTTTTTTTTTAGGGAGGGTCATTTATTGATTCCTCTGGGATCAGTATTTTTCAATAAGGTTCCCCAATTCATTTCAGCTATGATTAAAAGACACTTTTTCCTCAGCACAATTTAAAAACAAATGGAAAAAAATGCTATTTTGTTATTTCTCCAATTACATGTAGCATAAATATCAACGTAATTTAGCCTAATGGAGTCATTTGTAACTAAGTTTCTGGACATTGAAATCTTTTCCCATTGGCACCAATCTTTCCCCGCAAGCCAACAATTTAAGAAGGAGATACTGATATTGTAGTTAAAATAGGTAAGAATGTATTAGGCATTAGAAAGCCATACTTGTCTTCAGATCTGTGACCCACATTTAGTTTGAATTGCATTAACTTGTGTCGGTTTTCTGACTTTCTTTTATTAGTTTAAAATAACAATCCTATTTTTTTGTGCTGTGTCGTTATGCTTTCTGTATGGGAAATTTTTCTCAAGTTAATTTTGCTACTCTGTTCACCTTAATTTAATTATAAATTGGTGCTTTTTGTTGTGTGTTTGGTTTTGTGTAATACCACTGTTTTGCAACATTTTAAATTGCTTTTTATGAAAACAAACCAAAAACCCTGTCAGCTTGTCATGCTGCCGCAAGATGTCATGAGAAGGTGTGTCTCACTCCAAGATGCTCTGAGTCCTTGGCAGTCAGATAAGTTGAGTGGTTGTTCTGGAACGACGTGTTCTGAAAGCACATCATTTCACCATGCAGCAAATGCAATATCTTCTCTTCTTGAAGAAATTCTTTTTCATATTTGGACAGTCTCCGAAACAAGAGACTGGTGACTGATTTAGTGATCTTCTAAAATACCCCAGAGTAACAGAGGTAAAAGTGCCTTATTGCTGAGGTGTAGCATGCTTCATACCAGTGAGCACTGTAGAACTGAAGAAGGGTTCTGCATGTCTGGTTGGGAGGGCGACACTTTGCCTACATAGATATTAAAAAGTGAAAAGATTCCTCTTCGTGATTCCAGAGTAATCTTGGAAAAGAATGGTGGGTTTAGTTTGTATCATCTTTTGTGTTTACTATCTATGTAATCAGCGTGGCTCTCCTTGTTGATAACAGTACTGGATTCTCAGGAATATTCATGGATTTTAGCTGAGAGTATTGAATGAGGTCAGTGTAACTCCAACTGCAATAGAAAACATTTACTCTCATGAATATGAATGAACCTAAAGCATCACAAGGCTGTCCTTGTTACCAAAGTCCGAGTTGTACACTAAAGCGCTAGGAGGAACAGATGGATAAAACACACGTTTCCTTTTTTAGGAAAATGTTCCCTGCTTGTTCTGTCTATCAACACGTGGGGCAATAGGGACATAGAAACATGTCAAATTTTTTAGTTTGCTTCTAAAAATGCTTTTTAGTTTGCTTTAGTTTGCTTCTGCCTCAGGTGTTTTAGTGATCATGGTTCAGTTTCTGGCTTCCTGAGGGCAGCAGGAGTTCTGTTGTTGATCTGGGAACAGGATGTGTATCACCTACCTGTCCTTGATAGCTTTTGCTTTGGTAAGTATCAGACATACTTCAGCCATGTTTCAGAACTTGTGCAGCTATTAATAACAGCAAAGCTGTTTAAGATATATCTTATCTTTATGTCCATAATTTTTTCTTGTGTATGTGTAAGATGGCCCTTATCTGGACCTAGAACTCATTGAGCACCGACTCTTTGTCACACGGTTATTATCTAACCAGTTCCTTTCTTGGATCCTTTTCCAGAAATCTGTTTACCTGTGTGCAGATGTTTGTGTTCTTTCATTTGTGCTCATGCTTGGACATCTGGAGCTGCAAATTTGCCACACAGGCTAATTTTGCTGTCCTACAAACTCACACCTCTCTAAGTTTGACTAACATCCTAAAATCTTTTTGGGATAGAAGCAGTTGCTTTGTATGTTCATATGTATGTGACCGTGGAGTCACATACAGACAAAAACAGATAGTCTTATTGCATGGGCCACCTCTGCCTGTTGATGTATGGTGAATATCCTAAAAGATGAATAAATAGATTAAGAATGTATATGCATTAGGTAACTGGTGAGTATACTTGCACTGACCTCTTTTGGTCTAGCATGTCTTCCATGAGATAGTCTTTTCAAGAATCAAGAGCAATATTAGAGGGATAACACGGACTAAATAAACATTAACATGGATTATTTTAAAATTACTGCAGGCAGATGAGTGATCCCTTTTCTTTAAATTTATGACCAGATGTATGTCCGTGAGCAACCTAAGAGTATTTTGGGTGAGCATCATGCCAAAGGTACTCCGTGTAAATCAATTGCGTCTTTCATTTCTCCTTTTGAACTGCTTTGGCAATGCTCTTACTAGACGCAGCCAGGGTAAGGCATATTATGAACAGCCCAAGGTGAGTGCTTAGTAGCACTTAAGGGAATGAGTCTTTGGGCTACAGATACTGGAGAGTGAGAAAGTAAACCAGATGTTCAAGTAATTCTTTCAGCCTTAGATTGTTTTATGAGAAAATGGCTGCAGCTAACATGCCAGGGGAACTCTGTCAAGAGTGTGTGGGAGCAGTATTGACTTCTGAGCTATATCTCAAAGTGAGTCAGAGACGCTGAGCAAAACAACTTCACAAAAAGTAATCACAGCTTTTTAGTAGGAGAGATTCAACATCCATCAGGGTAAGTGTCCAAGATCAGTTGCAGGACAGTATTCTCAGAATCCAGGGCCGTGAGGGCCAACAAGTATTAGTCAACGTACAGAGGCTGGCAGAGAAAGGCCTTGCTTCTGAAGAAGGCAGGAGGCTGGCAGGATGTGAAAAGTGAGGGGAGATTCCAGCTGTTTTGTGCTAATCCAATATCTCAGACTCTAGACATAAAATGGTCACCAAGGCAAAATTAATGAAAGATTAAAAGAGGCCCTGTAGCCTGAGTAAATACATGGCGTCCCTCAGCAGTCTCTGGATGCAATGCTGATTCTGTTTGATCATGCATTTTTCCCTACATATATTTAATTGAACTAAAACTCATCTGGGACTGAATTCGTTAAGATTAATTCATTCCCTGTTAGAAAACAAAATCACTTTGATGTACCTGAGTGAGTGGTTCTGTTTCTTGTGCTCTGTGAATCGCCTTCCTGGTTGAGCCAAGTAGTTTGTAGATGACAGTGCTCCACGAGCAGTGCACACCACAGAAGGCATAGTGCTTTTCCTTTTTAATGGCTATGGCTGGCACCTGGTCTGTTCAGGAAGAGATTTTCTTAACAGATTTTAAGTCTAGGAAAGATTAGTATGTTCTGTGGGTATACTGATACAGCCACGCAGATTTTAGTTTGGGTTGAAGTTAATGTGAGGGTAATGGAATCTTTCAGTTCTTGATACTTTAGTTCTTAATAATTTCAACTGAATATTTTAGTGCACTTTAAAAAAAAAAAAAAAAAGCAAAATGCACGGAGGTCTAAACCAAGAAGTCAAGTATAAGTATAGGGCTTTTATCAAAAGCAGTGTTTTTTTAAGTTCTTAGGTGCAATGGATATTCTAATTTTAAAGTGTTGTACAAATTCAGTTTGTGCTAAGAACAATATATATGTACATGTATTCTTCATTGTATCTAAACATTTTTATTGCTGAGTGTGTTGCCACAACTGTTGACTGTGACGGTATAACATAAATAGAGATATGGGAGACCAAAACCACAAAGAAATAGCAGTGACAAAAGCTAGAATTGAAACGTTCTCTATTCAGCTTTCCTTTTAAATGGAGGAATATGTATTCCACTTTTATGAAGACTATATCGTTGCTTTTCAGATATGATTCAAAGATACATATTAAAAGAAGGAAAGTATAAAACATCTGTGTCATTAGGAATTCTAATTCCATTTGAAAAGGAAATGTTCTATTTATGAACCTTGCAGAAAGCCTTTGCGTCATGAACAGCATTTCCATTTGTAGGAGAAAAATGTAAGAATAGTTTTCTGCAAGTCAGTATAAAATGATACCTTTCAAAATCAATTTCTGGTGACACTAAAATCACTGAAAAATTAACAGAAGCTATGTGGAAAATAAGATAAAAAAACATGCAGTGAAATTCTAGTGGTTTTTCCAGTATTCACAGCTTAGTTTTTGAACGGAATTGCTGTTGATTTCGGTAGGCCTGAACTCCTTAGCTGAACGTACCCCAAGGAGAACCTGCTTCCTCCTTTTGCTTACCCGAGAATGGATGAAGGGTGACTTCACTGACCTCGGTGGCATCACTATGCATTCTAGAAAGTGGCTGAACAAAACATCTGCTGTTGTTTGTGAGTGAGATTTTTTTTTTTAAGAGGAGAGAATCTCAGATTCTGGATTTGAAGGTACTATAAACCTGGACATTAGAACATTTCTACTGCATCCTTTGAACACTTGAATTTCTTAAACTTCATGTATGTGAAGTTATTATCTTTATGCACTAAACAGGGGCATGGTAATACCAGTGACGAACGGGCTATTTGCATCTACTGCTGTATTTATGGTCTCATAATCTGAGAATGTTTAGCATTTGCAATGGTGGGAAGGGGACCATGCTGATAAGTACAATTACATGTTAACAAAGTTCAATTTATATGTTAACAAAGATGCCAGTGTTGCATCACAGCATGTTTGCCTTTCAATTTGGTTTGTCATTTTTAAAATTTACTAGCATTTCTTGGTTGTTCTAGCAGGTTGATTAGATTATGGATTAGCGGTGGTAGGAACGGTGATGCTCTGAGCTCTATCACTTCTGGACACAAGCTGGTTAATCACTGTGATGTTGAGCTGTACTCTGTGGCCTGATCCATGTCAGCAGCAACATAGGGATCTGCAGGATGACAGCCATTCCTCCTGAACTATTCTTCTTTTTCTTCCTTGCAGTCTTTATTGTGATTCTTATGGCTTATTTTATCAATGTATTAAAGAGAAACATGAATATTTTATTTTTCCCCATGAACTCAGGAAACTGGGAGTTGATTTTTATATTAAAGCAATGTGATTCATGCTTTCTTTGAGGAGGTCTGGAGTTAATCATCTTAGGCCTTCTTTTAAATGCAGAAATTAAACGCTTTCATGTATGGCAAGAAGCTGGAGTGCTTTGTTTAAAAAAGATTTGAAGGAAAAGTTTTATGTATTTTGAGATATTTCACTATCTCACAATATATTTTCCTATTTCCCGGGGATGCAAGCCCACTCTCCAGAGCAACATTTGGCACTTTCCTCTCCTCTGGTTGTAAAAGACTGTGTATGCAGCTGTAATGCAGCTGTTAGGAGTGCAGTGGGGAGCACAGAGGCAACCCGCTTCACTGGGCCACATCTGTCCTTAGAAAAATTCAAAGTGACAGGAAGCGTACTGAGGCCATATGTCAGCAAAGCAGTGTTCAGAATGGGCTGAACTGCAAGCACAGGTTTAATGTCTCACAGAGATTTTGAGGCTGTTGTGTCTGGATCATTAAGAACAAGTTTCATTCTCTGAATTACCACTGTGTGTCAGTAGCTGTTTGAGAACTTTGAGCAAACTGGGAGATATCTGCCCTGGAAGCATGTTTAACTCTTACAAAACTGTCTGGATTTACTGTACTTCATTTGGTTTTGTGTGCAGTTACCTGCTTTGCATGTTAAAGAACCAAGAATTTGTATAATGCTGCTTTTGTCAGGCCTTTGCAGCTGTGATCTGTACTGATGGGACATTTCCTCTGTGAGTGGTCTGGTATCTGATACCACTGCTGTGAGAGCTGGCACATGGACAGTACATTGTCTTCAAAACACTTCATCAGTTCTTAGTCCCTTTTAAGTTTTGGAGCACTGAAATTAATTGACTGAATGCATTTGGCTAAAACAATAGCTTTATATGAGAAAGATGCAACTTTTTGATGTGTTTCTTAACCAAGAAAACAGAATGCTCCTTTTCTAGTTATCTAATCAAAGGAGCAATATAAATCAATTAGAAGCTGTTCATCTCAATCCTTAGCTGCATCAGGTCAACATCCTGCATCCTCTCTGCACTCTCCCTTCAGGTACGTATACACATTGATGAGATCCCCCTGAGCCTTCTCTTCTCCAGGAAGAACAGTCCCAGACCTCTCAGCCTCGTCTCGTGTGACAGATGCCCCAGTCCCTCTGCCTTTAGTAAGGGGTATATGAGGGCTGAAGAGTTAATCATCTGTTTGTTTTTTTTTTTCCATGACTTTTTGTCATAAACATAATTATGATTAAAAATATTCTTAGATGCTACAAAATTACAGTGTGGACTTAGTGTTCACAGTAAAGACTCAGTGTAAAATGTGCAGTGAAAGAAAGGTTGAAACCACAGATTGTTTGAGAGGTTGGTTCTATTTACATTTTTACATTCTGGGGTCCAGAATATTCACTGTTTCTGTACAGACTTATTTGGTTTTATGAAAACAAGAAAAAGATTCAGTCTGGAGAACACTGGAAAGTTTTCTTTAGGGTTATTGAAAAAAGGTTGCCGTTTAAAAATGTCAAAATGTACCTCCATCACCCATGTAATGCGTTTTTATTTCTTATCCTGTCTTTCTCCTGTTTATTTGTAAGAACCACTTCAAAACCAAGGAATTGCTTCTGAGGAACTCTGATGACATCTACAAAAATATATTATCCATCAGTTTTGCTTGTGGGTTTTCTGTTTTTTGAAATCAGTGCTGAAATTTGAAGCATTGTGACTTGTTGCTTCTGCTCTGTTTTCTTTTAGTGTCTCTGTCCTAACAGCTTACATGCTAGCAGCATGTCTTCTCTGCTTAAATTTCTCTCTGTGTATTCTTAGTTTTATGTTCCAAGCTGCATAGATCATATATGGTATAACACGTGTGATTGCTGTTCTTTTCTGCATTTCTGTAATTTGACCAGAGTTGCTAGTGAGTGCTGCAAAGAGCATGGAAATCTTACTTATCACTGCCTTGCTGTGATCTGGTTTTGTGAAGCTCAGAGCTAACAAATGAGTGCCATATTCTGCCTTGTAGTCACAGTTTTTAAGTTAGCTGTGGTAACCCTGACACTGTTGGAGCTGCTGGGTGCAGTGACCTGCCCCTCACCTGAATTTGTAATGGTGTTTGGTTGCCTGCAATCTTCCTAAAAATGAATGGTGCTGAGCATCAGCAGTTCACTTCCTAGCCAGCAAAAGGCCTGTGATGTTTTCCAAAACAATACAATTTTAGTCAGGATAATCCCTGGTTGATTGTTAGTACTTAGTTAAAAATAGCCAAAAAAAAAATTATATTCTGAATAATTTATGTTCCTGCTCTTTGTAACGTTTGGCTCTGGTCAGTATGTTCTGTTCGCACCCTGTGCTATTACTGGTAATGTTGATTATCCTTCTCCCCACTTCTGTTGCAAAACAGAATGACATGTCTCTTTACTAGTACGTGCTACTTTCACACATGGGTTCTGTTTCATCGGTGATCAAGAACAGATGCATTGGTTGTGTGCGTGAGGACTGGTTTAATCTGGCTACTGCTGGGCTAATTGGAGGGGGCTAGTGGATGTGTTTCTTTGCTGGAAATAAATATGAACAAAAGTGTTGTTTTAGATTGGACCTTGCTACCTCTGCTAATTGTGAACTCTGCACCAAACTGATCTCGGCATCTTTAACCAGCGGTGTGTGGTTTATTGCTGTGCTCTGCTTAGTCTTACGCTGAGCTTGTGGCTGAGGTATCTGAGTGCCTAGAGCTAAAGAGGAGTTAGTTTTGTGCTCTACAGTTTATGCACTTTTATTATTGTATTTTCTCTGCAAACAATTAATGGCAAGTGCTGCTTTTTGGTATTTTGCTTGTGTGGGACATAAAATCATAGGAGAGTTTTTAAAAATCTAGTCAAATAATAGCATTACTATAGACAGAGGTAGGAGGTGGTGCCCGATACACTGTAAATATCACGGATGATGTTGTATTCTCTTCCAGGAAGTGTAAGAGAGCACAACATGTAATTTCTTTTCAGAAATGATTCTCAGAGGCAGGTAAGTTGCAAAGGCACGTGTCTTTTGTCAAAACCCCGGGACTTCCCTGTGCTAGTTCACTATCAGACACTAGCCTGAGACAAACGAAGGAGCCAAAAGGTAAGTGACGTAAAGATAGTGTGTGTGCCATGATGTGTCCTGTGCTCCTCCAAGGATGAGAGCCAAAAGAGGAGAACGCTTAGCTTGTAGCCTCTGACAGGTCTGAATTTGGTTATTTTCTTGGAGAAATCTTTTCTCTATAGCATGCATTTCACAGCCTGTTTTGAGTGCATCTGTTCAGGGACCTGCCAAAAATAGTGGTAATTGCAGGAGTGCCAATGGACAGAGCAAGTCTCTGTTCAGAGCTTCTAGCAATGGCTGAAGATGGGATGGGAGATCAGGCAGGTCATGTCTTGACCTAAGGCTTTTCTCCATCTTTCTGCAGCGTGGACCATATTAGCCAAGCTCCAAACAGCATTAATAAATGCCAAACACATTTTCTGCAGCTGTGTGAGAAAGCTGCCCAGAGGGGCTATTTATCACTCTTACCCACTTTGAACCAATCAGGCCCCCGTTACTCGTATAGACAATTGATCAGCAGAGGCTAATTCTTCACAGCTTCTCTTGAAAGAAAGAGTTAATCATTTATCATCAAACTTGTTCTTTATGGCTGTTTACGATTCTCCTGCTAATGACAGTAGGAACATGTGGGGCCCCAGGAAGTACCAAGACTGAGAATACTGGGAGAGATGCTATGGTGGTGAGTGTGAGAGCCTTGAACACGTAGTAGTGTATAGCACTGTTTGCTTTATGAAGTCTTGGTCTTTAAAACTAGTATTAATTATAAGCTTCAGCACTGAGTTCAGGTAGGACAAGCAGTGACCTCGGGTCCAAAGGAGGAGATTTCAGTGGTGGGGCAGATCCAGGGTGGGTTTTAAGACAATTCCAAGAACGTATCTCAGCTAACATCATTTTGGAAGTATGTGTTGTGAACTTTTCCTTGCTACTGTTGCCTTTAAGACAATGAATGTTTGGATGAAAGTGTATTTATATAAATCACCTAGCCATCTTCATTATGCTTATATAAGTATAAGTAGGCTGTATATGTTCTAATGCACTGCCCATTTGCTCTGTGTAAAAATAATTTTAATCATTAAAGCAGCCTTCATCTTAAATTGTTTAAGCTTCTTGTGGAGACTATTAAAGTACAGACCTGAAATGGGTCACAGAATCATCTAGGTTGGAAGAGACCTCCAAGATCACCGAGTCCAACCTCTGACCTAACACTAACAAGTCCTCCACGAAACCATATCACTAAGCTCAACATCTAAACGTCTTTTAAAGACCTCCAGGGATGGTGACTCAACCACTTCCGTGGGCAGCCTATTCCAATGCCTAACAACCCTTTCAGTAAAGAAGTTCTTCCTAATATCCAACCTAAACCTCCCCTGGCGCAACTTTAGCCCATTCCCCCTTGTCCTGTCACCAGGCATATGGGAGAATAGACCAACCCCCACCTCACTACAGCCTCCTTTAAGGTACCTGTGGAGTGTGATAAGGTCGCCCCTGTGAGCCTCCTCTTCTCCAGGCTGAACAATCCCAGCTCCCTCGGCTGCTCCTCGTAAGACTTGTTCTCCAGACTCCTCACCAGCTTCGTTGCCCTTCTCTGGACTCGCTCAAGCACTTTGATATCCTTCTTGTAGCAAGGGGTCCAAAACTGAACACAGTACTCAAGGTGTGGCCTCACCAGAGCCGAGTACAGGGGGACAATCACCTCCCTAGCCCTGCTGGCCACACTGTTTCTTATGCAAGCCAGGATGCTGTTGGCCTTCTTGGCCACCTGTGCACACTGCTGGCTCATCTTCAGCTGACTATCAACCAGTACTCCCAGGTCCTTCTCTGCCAGGCAGCTTTCTAACCACTCATCACCCAGCCTGTAGCTCTGCTTGGGGTTGTTGTGCCCCAGGTGCAGGACCTGGCACTTGGCCTTGCTGAAGTTCATACGTTTGGCCTCAGCCCATCGGTCCAGCCTATCCAGATCCTCCTGCAGAGCCTTCCTACGCTTGAGCAGATCGACACACGCATCTAACTTGGTATTGTCTGCAAACTTGCTGAGGGTGCACTCGATCCCCTCATCCAGATCATCGATAAAGATATT
This sequence comes from Anser cygnoides, assembly GCF_040182565.1. Taxonomy (NCBI): domain Eukaryota; kingdom Metazoa; phylum Chordata; class Aves; order Anseriformes; family Anatidae; genus Anser; species Anser cygnoides. Next base: position 381,889 of record NC_089881.1, read on the forward strand.
AAAGAGGACTGGCCCTAGTACTGAGCCTTCCCTGGGGGACTCCACTAGTGACTGGCCTCCAACTGGATTTAACTCCATTCAACACAACTCTTTGGGCCCGGCTACCCAGCCAGTTTCTAACCCAACGAAGTGTACGCCAGTCCAAGCCAAGAGTAGCCAGTTTCTCGAGGAGAATGCTGTGGGAAACTGTGTCAAAAGCCTTACTGAAGTCATGGCAGACCACATCCACAGCCTTTCCCTCATTCACTAAGCGTGTCACTTTGTCATAGAAGGAGATCAGGTTAGTCAAGCAGGACCTGCCTTTCATAAGCCCATGCTGACTGGGCCTGATTGCCTGGTTGCCCTGCAAGTGCCGCGTGATGACATTCAAGATAATCTGCTCCATGAGCTTCCCTGGCACTGAGGTCAAACTAACAGGCCTATAGTTTCCTGGGTCTACCTTCCAGCCCTTCTTGTAGATGGGCGTCATAGTTGCTAGCCAGCAGTCAACTGGGACCTCCCCTGATAGCCAGGACTGCTGATAAATGATGGAAAGCAGCTTGGCCAGCTCTTCCACCAGTTCTCTCAGTACCCTCGGGTGGATCCCATCTGGCCCCATCGACTTGCATACATCCAAGTGCTGTAGCAGGTCGCCAACCATTTCCTCGTGGATTATGAGGGCCACATTCTGCTCCCCATCCCCTTCCACCAGCTCAGGGTAATGGGTATCCAGAGAACAACGTGTCTTGCCACTAAAGACTGAGGCAAAGAAGGCATTAAGCACCTCAGCCTTTTCCTCATCTCTTGTAACTAAGTTTCCCCCCGCATCCAGTAAAGGATGGAGATTCTCCTTAGTCTTCCTTTTTGTGTTGATGTATTTATAAAAACATTTTCTGTTATCTTTAATGGCAGTATCCAGACTGAGCTCCAGATGAGCTTTGGCCTTTCTAATTTTGTCCCTGCACAGCCTCGCAACATCCTTATAATCCTTCTGAGTGGCCTGCCCTCTTTTCCAAAGATCATAAACCCTCTTTTTTTTCCTAAGCTCTATCCACAACTCTCTGTTCAGCCAGGCCGGTCTTCTTCCATGCTGGCTTGTCTTTGGGCATGTGGGGACAGACTACTCCTGAGCCATTAAGATTTCCTTCTTGAGAAGTGCCCAGCCTTCCTGGACTCCTCTGCCATTCAGGACTGCCTCCCAAGGGACTCTGCCAACCAGTGTCCTGAACAGCTCAAAGTCTGCCTTCCTGAAGTCCAAGACAGCAGTTTTACTGGTCCCCCTCCTGACTTCGCCAAGAATAGAGAACTCTACCATTTTGTGGTCACTCTGCCCAAGACAGCTCCTGACCACCACATCTCCCACCAGTCCTTCTCTGTTTGTGAACAGAAGGTTCAGCAGGGCACCTCCCCTGGTAGGCTCACTGACCAGCTGTGTCAGGAAGCTATCTTCATGCTCTCCAGAAACCTCCTAGACTGCTTCCTCTGAGCTGTGTTGCATGTCCAGTATATGTCTGGGAAGTTGAAGTCCCCCATGTGGAACTCACCTGAGGACGTGTCTGATGTCCCATATCCATCTTTACTATAAAATGCTTCATTTAACATGAGTCTTCTATGCCATGTTCATCACTGAGATGAGCAAAGGGATTTCGTCTCTTTTCTGGTAGATCTCAACCTTTCTTTTTAGTAATAGAAGGTAAATTCATCTTGTTGCAAGTTTTAAATACACCACCACACTCAAAAGGTGAACTAGTCCCCTGGATCAGAGCACGTGGTCACATTGACCTAACTGAGCTGCAGCACGGAAGAATCTGGCCCGCAGGACACTTTAGAAACAAACAAACAAAAAACCAACATGGGTATTTTCACACACTGTTTAACTAAAATTTAGATTGCATCATGCTTTATTACAGAGTGGAAAATAAATTTGCTGATTGTCTCTGCTACTTGTAAACATAATTCATCTTTCTGATTTGTAAACTACACATATTAACTCAGATATAATGCATTTGGAGTTTTTATGGTTACCAAAACCAAGTCCTAACAGTCTTAATCTGAGGTAGGTTTTGGTCAGCTCTGTGAAAAGATTGTCAGCATAGGCTGTATAGCTGTAGAGCATTTTAAAGCAAGTTTTAGGTTAATAAGCTTAAAATTATTTCGATATCAGCTCAGGAAGAAAGAATGTTTCAGGGTCCTGTTCCTTGTATTTTCATACTTTTTAGATGGTTTGTCTGTCATGAGTTTAAAATATTAAACTTCAGTTCGGAAGTTTACTATACTGAACACAATAAAAGGGAGAAAGCTGGGGAGGGCTTGAGGGGAGGGAGTGTCAGAGACAAGGGAGAACAGAAGACGTGGTGAAAGACATGGAAGTCATGATATTAAAGACAGAAGGATGTGCTACATTTACCAGAAGAAATTATAGGAACCTGAGTGAGAAATCCCACCTATTAGTGATGGGAGGAAATCAGGAGCTGCCACAGTCCTTGGAGGTCAGACATTAATAGCCTGCCGGTCTTCACAATCCTATTTTGTGAGAGAATTAGTATACATTCTTTGCTCTGTGCAATTCCAGTGAAGTCAACATCCAATTTCATTGCCTGAGAGTGCCATTCCTTTAAAAATGTGTTTTAACAGTCAAGATATACAGGATTGTCTTATTTATGCATTTAATCCAGTCACTAGAGAAATTCTCCAAACACTGTGTTGTTAGCATTTTATTAGTGGTTAGCAATGAAATATAGCCAGGTAATTCCAAATAAAAAATAAATAAATATGGAGACAAGGTTGGTAGGGAGAAGTAATTGAAAACTTGTACTTAATGATGTGGATCTCAAAAGATCAGTCAAGTATTCGGGCATGCATGCTTTACCAGCAAGGATTATCTTCCATCCCCCCTCTCTAATTATAGCAGTTGCCTTAGTAACATATGTAATTTATCTCACAGTTTTTTATTGACCTATGATGGAGTAAGGATACTACTCGGAGCAATAAGTAAAACAAAAATAAAAACCTATTGAAGAATGAAGAGGAAGATGTCTTTGAATAAATCCTTCTTTAATATTTTTTAGAACTTCATTCTAATACAAGTGATCAAGGACATAATTGGCAATGTATTTAACAGCAAGCAAAGTCTCCTCACAGGTTGGCTTTATCTGAGATTCAGGGAGAAGAAACCCGTAATAGCCAGTGTCTCGGAGCTCAAAAGTGAAAGAGTACTTGATGCCTTGATCATAAGCCCAGTCGTCAGAGCCCCCTGCAGCAGGATCTGATAAAAAAAATAAATAAAACATAACTGAAAAAGTGGAAATGTCAAGTCACAAAACTAGAAATATAGAATAAAGTGATAAGTATATTTAGTGAATTGATTAATTTCTCTTTCTCATGGCAAGACTTCTTTGATTTAGGCCATTTGTGAGCTCCATTTCAGCTGATGTGTACATGGAAATGTAAACCACCTATCCTGTTCCCTCCTTATCAATACGGTGGACATGCCATGGGAGGAGTGGCTAGGGAGCAGGAGGATGGCATGCTTTTATGGGGCTGTTTAGAAAGATTTGATAGCAGAAAAAAATAGTTTTTGCAAAAGAGAAATTGCTTTTGAGATTCGTACAGATCTGAAAGATCCACAGATCTGGAGTATCAGCTGGATCCTTTTCTTCTGGAAGAATAGTACATTCGCATTCCAGTGCTTTGGTACAGTGAAAGTAGTCTCTTTTCCTAAGGAAGGAGCTTCCAAAATTGCTAAGCATCACCAAAATAGATTTAAAGGAAAAAATGTCCATAAATCTTTTTTTTTTTTTTTTAAAGGGGGGTTATTTTTCAAAGGTTTTTAACGTTATTTCAGAAAGGTAAGATTAGGAAGAGGTCAGTTTCTGTACTTAAGGCAATTAAGAGCTCTTAAATATTGAGGTATAAAAGTCCTAGAAATCTAGAACTGGCCTCAGACCAACTTCTGACACAGCAAAGGCTATACCCTGACAGCTGAGTTCACAAGGAGTGTAAAAGAATGGAATTACAACTGGTACATTTCTCAGACCATAACACAAAGTCAAAGAAATAATTAATGGTGCTGGTAGAGTGGTTGAACTATTCTTTAGCATTCAAATCATTTTTCACTTTGACTTAGAGATGCTGGAAATATAGAAAAATTCAGGGTCAGATTTTATATTTAAATCTAAACTGGGCAGATTTTGGGAATTCATGCTATGCACATGAATTCCTGAACACTTTACCACATCCGTTTACCTTCCTGGAGCCGCATACTCCCTGGGATCCTTAGGGCATATATCATTCCCTATTTTAGACATGAGAGATTGCATATATACCTCTGGGAATATGCTTGTGAAGAAGGAAGCTGAGTGCTTATCAAGAGGAACAAAAGTCGCTAAAAAACTGCATTTCAGAGTCTGACTAGCACTTAGTATAGTTGGTAAGTTTAGGCCAGTACTCACAGATTGTCGTAGCTCCTGGGCCGTACGTATATTTGGTATTGTACAAAGTGGCCAGCTGTTTGGCTGCAGCACTAGCAATGGAATTCTGTAGGGGAAGAAGTATAAATGCAGATTTTTAGAAGCTTTTTGAGTGAATCTATGTAAATGCGCTGTTAAATAAGCTGAAAAGCAGTGCTTGGGAAGTTTTTATTTGTAAACTGTTGTGTACCTTTGAAAATTATTAGTTGTCAGTAGCTGCCAACGCACAGCTTGTCAGTAATGAGCTTGTTCTTCAAGCTCTAATGGTGTGTAGTCTGGAGTATAGTCCGGTTTGTGTATAGCTCCCTTGGTGTATAGCCTGCTGTATAGATTGGCTAGGTAAGGGGACAACTGCTAACAGTATCTTCTACACTGAAAAGAAACTTGTATGACATTAAAACTAAATAACTTTGCACAATAAATTGTGAACGCACAATAACCTTTCCTTTCCTTCTGTTCATGGAGCTATAAATTCAGAGTAGAGCCAGTTTAGTCAGTGAAGCTGAACACTCCTGGAAGTGGAAGCAGATTAAGGTCTTATAAATATTAACAGCCAGAAAAGGCATAAATTACCTTGGAACCATATGTAGTCTCATTAATTACAATTCATTTCCTGTGCACAGAGGGATTCATTCAACTCCTACTGATTTCAGTGAGGGTTGGATCAGGCCCATCAATAGTACTATGAAGCTTTGTATATTTGCATTAAGGAAAATTACAGACTTTTCTTTGGAACGTGTGGCTTTTCCAGTTCTTCATTATACAGCATGTTGGTAATAAAACATGAAAAGTATTACTAGCAGATGATAAATATGAGTGATTTTTGCAAACAGATGTGCAGTATAAGAATAAGCGATGGGTTGCCATATCTTTCTTTATAGCTTACAGCTGAACAGCTTACTATTCCAGGAATTTCCTCAAGCCCTTTCTTTCTCTGTAGGTTATACTCTGGCTTACTTCCCAGTGGAAGAGAGATCGTATAATATTCTCTGTTCATCCTTATGCTTCAAGTGTTCCTGTGAATTAATCAAAAAGGCATGTTGGACAATGTGTTTAGAAAAATCTTATTTTAGTGAGAGACCTGTCTTAGCTTCTACAAAACAGCATCAAAATGTGTTTGCTTTACTACTGGCTGCCTAGTCTAGCACAGGGTTGCAAGTGTTTCTCCACTCCCAGGTGCTGGATTTTGAACATCCCAGAATTGTGGGAGTTTACTGTAGAAATCCGTGGTCATTTTATCACATAAAGAATACTTAAGCAAGGCAGGCCAAAGAGTATTTGAAGCTTGTCCTTCCATCTATAAAACCGGCTGTACCTGAATGTGGGGTTTTGTTTCTGGCCTCTGTTATCAAAACACAACCTATTGTAGAAATAATGTTGCTTTGCATTTCATAGTCTGGGATTCATAGCAACGGGGGTAGTTGAGCTCTCTCCAGTGTGGTTTTGTTGTTGTTGTTTGTATGATTTTGTATTGTTTTGTTTTAAAGTCCCCTCAAACTGACTCTTTTAATTCGTAATTATTTTAACACTTGTTGAGGAAATCATAGAGGTTGGAGAGTAGTATTTTCTAGTGATATCATTTTTTTCAGGCTTCTTTTTTATTTTTATAATATGTACATTTAATCAGCAGCTGAGATTGAGTTAAATTTGCCAATAGTAAACTGATGTAATAGTAAATGTAAGCTGATTCTTATTCTTTCCAAAAAAGAAAAAAAGAAAAAAAAAAAGTGAAAACAAAATTTGGAAAGATAATTTTATCCTATGTATGGACCTGATGGTAATTAATATTTGCTCCCTCTTTAGAAAATTGCATCATAGGGGTAACAAAAGAGCAAAGCTGCTGTAAGGAAAGAGTGGGGCATACCTTTCACTCTGTCAAATGACTACTTCAAGTCATACCAGAACAGATATGCAAAAAGTATGTCAGGAAATCTTTTTACCTGAGGGATATTTTATTATTAGCCAGGAAGTTGTAAAAAGAGAGATTTGTAGAATGAGCAGTTGAGATTTCCAGCTGTATGGAGACTGGAATCCAGATAAACAACTTCCTTAAATTCCCCAGGTTGGAGATCAAGGTGGTATTTTAAATGACCCTCTTCATTAACTGAAGAACATGACTGAGCATTTATGACTTCAACATGAAATGAATCTTTGTCAGAAGTTTTGATATCTGATTTTTTTTTTCTTTGTTAAGTTACTCTGTCCCAATTGCTGTCCTAATAGATTTATAGTCCAAAATCTGAAGGTCAAAACAAAATTGAAGTTTATAGGAACTAAAGTCACCTCTTTCTCGTGATATAAAAAACAGGAATAATAAAAATGAAGTAGATTCTCATGGGTCTAAATATAAAATAAGAGGGAAAAAAAATAAAAAAAGAAAAAAGTATTCAAAACCATCTGTAAAGAGGAACTAACTCAGAGATTTATACAGAGCTATATAAATAATGGGCAACATTTCATGCTGGTGTGTTGTTTGGAACACAGCTACAAAGAGAGGCATGGCTGTCTTTTTGACCTTTGAGAATACTCTTTACTGTTGACTGATTTTCAAGATTTCTTTGCATAACTGGCTTAACTCAATTGTTGTGGTTTGTTTATTTGTTTTTGACTGTCAAGAATCTCTCTGTTGCAAGGAAAATTCTACTCAGAGTTATAGTAGCCGAGAAACAACTGGTGCCCAGAAGTCCTCCAAATAACTCCAGATTGATACTTTGTAGCTGCAAGCAGAAAGGGCTTTTCAGCCTCTGACTTGCAGCTGAACTCAGCAGGCAGGTCACCTCAGCAGAGGTAGGATTCCCTGAACTGCCCATCCATCTGTGTTTACACTGCAGCTACGAATATTTGGCTTAATTTTGCGTACCAAGTACACGGGCCAGTGAGATAGCAGATTAGTGTTCTTAGTTGCCATTCTCTTACTTGATTCACAACCTTTAAACCCATTTTTTCAGTTATTAGCACTTCATGAAAGATGTTGCTTTTTGGTCTCTCTCTCAGTTCTCTTTTGAACTAGCAATGTAATTTATCAGGCTCAGCATCTTCTGCCTGTTAATAGGTAATTTTCTGGAGGAGCAGCTCCCTTATTTTACTCTTCAGGACAGACTTGCCAGCAAACTGACTATTTAGAAACACCTCAGAGATGTTGACTGTGCAGCTGCTGCATGAAGACAATTCCCTTTGCCATCATAATCTGGTGGTGATCTGGAGACGCCTGTTCACTGATTGTCTGGACCTCTTGCTCTCTTCTCTCACTGGACTGCAAATTGATTTGCCTGAGGCTGAAAACTGCATTTTCCCTTCACTTCTGTCTTGTGTGCTACTTAAGCTTCCCTTAATTTCCTTTGTAATGAGAGGCTGAAAAGGTGGTATTTGCAAAGTTAACTTCAGCCAAGTGAAGCTAAAACTTGCGAGGCTTCTTGTTTTGCCAGTAAAAACAGACTCCCCTCAAGAGTCTGTGATTGATGTGTAATTTATTTCACTATTCTGTTGTTGCTCATAGTTTAGCATCTCCCCTAAGAGCCTAGGAAATCCAGCCAAGTGGAGGTCTTCAGTATAGCGCTTCTTTTTTCTTTGCAAGCTAGTTCCTCTAAGGCAGTCTTAGACTAAGTAAGAAATCGATCCCTGGCGAGAGGGTTTCCAGTGTGACTGTGTTAAGGTGAACCTGCCCTACAACTGTAGGAGTCTTGTCTTGGAGCCAGGTTCACAAATCAGCTTCATCTGGAAGAAGCTGCTACTAAAAACATCATTTTCACAATAGTCAGTACCAAGTAGTTCTGTTGTGGCAAGCTCAGTGAAAAAGCTTCCAAATTTTGCTTTTCTGCCTGCTTCCATTTTCTGTGCTTCCCAGTTTCTTTACTGAATATTTACTTGTAACAAGTAGTATAATCACAGGAGTTTGAAACAGCACAGATAGAACAACAGGAGATTTACAACTCAAAAATTGGTATGTCTGAATCCCTCAGATGATAGGATTTTTGATGTTCAAAAATTCCTTACTACAGGTATTCATGTATCTTAAACATTTAGGAATTAAATCAGGAATTAAAAGACTGCTCCTAGCCATCAGGTTAAATAATCAGACTAATATTTACAAAGTCATGCAATGTATTTGAAATTCACTCTTCTTGCAGGCTGGATAGACTCTAGGCATATCTCCACCTTCTACTATGTCCTATTTTAAGGGCTTAAGAGGAAACGAAATGGTAGACCAACCCCACATGGAAGACTCATTTCATTGATCTTAACAACAAATGTGGAAATTCCATGTCTAGAAAATTATATTCATTTGTGAATTAATATAATAGTGTGTAGCCTGCCAAACAGTAATAATACAAATACACTAATCTAACGGAGTATGAGCTGGCTGCAGGCATGTATTTGGCCCCGAGTTTGTTGTTCAGCTATGAAATAGAATTGAACCTGGAAAGGAAAAGAGAGCATGATGGACATTCCTCTGCTCTATTAATTCATAGTTCAGAGCCAATGCAAATACAAACAAGAACTGATAAAGCTAGATTTGTTTTTGCTGAAAATGAGGAAAGCATTATTCATTATTTATTATTTCCTATAAGGTGACCTTATAGGTAACCATGGCCAAAATCTGAACTGATTAAAATATATGGGCTGAACTTTTATGAAAAGTGTGATTAAATGCACAGTTTTTTATTGCAAGAGGACAAATATGTGAATAGCAAAATCAAGATAAAAAGAATCTTTTTGGGGTGGAGAGAGATGTTGGCCTTGCCAAGCACATTTTTATTTGTGAAGAGCTAATGCTTCTGTTCTCAGCAGGAGATGGATTCAAGCATGTATTCTGTGTGCAGGGTAGCTCTCTGGGGTATAGTAAAGAATGAGTCAAGTGAGGATTATGAAGCAAGCAAAATGTGATCCACCAAAACAAAGTATATATTTCTTTCAAGGAGTCATCACAGGAATATTGTGTAACTTCTGAGAAATTTCTGACCTAGATTTTCCTGTCTTGGGTGTTTGTATTTGTTCAAATATTGTTTGGATAGCAGTGAAAATTCTGTGTAGCATCTCAGGAGGGAAAAACACAAACAAACAAAACCACTCAACCCTGAATACAGGGAGAAGAATTGGGGGAAAATTCTTTTGTACTGTGGGGTTGAGGTTGTCAGAGCTCCTCTTGCCTCTGAGCAGAAGGATGTAAAGGCTTGGGAAGCAAGAGACATATGTGACTTTCATCATCTGTTTTACAGCCTAGTACTGGGGGTGGTTGAGGGATAGTCCTAATCCTCCACTCAAAGCAAGTTGCAATAAATTAGAGGTTGTTCTGATTAGCTATAGCAATGAAGAATGGAGCATAAAGGGTGCCTGGGACTCACAGAGTGCCCTTTTCTACCTGAGAAACCAAAACCAGAATAGTTTTATGCCTTCTGGTGGTTTCTTGAGGCAGTGAGCAGACGAAGTCTTTTAAGCCCCAAGGATATCGGACGCTGCTCAATACTCTTGCATGAAAGGAAGGTATAAGCCTTCTCTAGATCTTTCTCTTCTGTAGGCTTAGTGTTTTCAATCTCAAATTACTCAATTTTTGTGCCATTTTGTATCTCAGACATTGGAATGCAGCACAAAGCCCAGTGTATTATGCGACTTTTAATTAAATACAATGGAACAAAATGTTATTAATGATAAGCAGACATGAAATTTTGTTTAACCATGTCAAGCTGCTCACTGAAAGAGATAAGAAATTGTAGTTATATTTCCTATAATTTATTAGATCTGTCAGAGTAAAAATAACGTTTAAGATAAGATAATGGCACTATAATTTTTGCTTCTTCATTTGAAAATTGATTTATGGTCCTCTTATTTGCCTAAACAATTTATGTGAAAGGTTGAGAATCTAATTTTTTAGATTTCCCTAAATTCCAAATCTATACAGTAAATTTAGACATGAAATAATGATTGGCATGCCACATAATGTCTCTCTTTGTAGGTGTATCATTTTAAGCAAATACAATTGTTGATTGAAAATTCTTAAATTTCTTTAGTCACAACTCAGATTAATGTGCTTTAGTTATTTGAAGTAGCCTGAAAACCTGCACTTTTGAACCTGACCCAGAGCTTGTGGAAGTCAGCATTTCTGTTTAATTCACTGGTGTTGGAGTGAAATGGGATCGTTTTGTTTAATAACCCCAACTATAGGCAAGCTTGATTGGATGATACTCTGATCTTATTCTCCAAAAGAAGGGCTTTTGGCAAGAAAAAATCTTTTTAAAGTCAAATACTACAGAAGCTGAACCTCTCTGGGACCTCACTGTCTTTTTGTTGGTATCACCAGTAAAATAAATGTTTTCCTGTAATTAAGACATGAAAACCACTCATTGGGTCACCTTGTCATGATGGTGAAGTTCGTGATTGCTTTGTAAAGGAAAATAATGGAATGCCCCCTGGGATCATTGGGCTCAATATAAAATATAAGATAAAGTGACATTGAAAAGACTAACTTATGAAATGAAATCAAATGGTTGAAGAGAAATATACAGTTTGCATTCTTGAAGTATTTACTTTTTATGCTGAATAGTAATAGTAGACTCATTCTCTATGGCAGGAAGAGAATTGTTACTGATTAAAAACTGCAGAACGATAGGGTGATTCGTTAAATCATATATTGGAATAGAACATTGATAATACAAAATTATAATTTGATAAAAGAATGTGAAAATGTAGAAAAATCACGTAAGCTCTTATTGTTAAGGATTGTTTTAATGGATAGGATTTACTATATTTTTTTAATACTGGGCTGTTGATGTAAACTTTTTGGATTTAATACTGTGAGAAACATGCTGTGCTTTTAGTTATGTTTCATCACATTTGCTCTTGATTCAAAAAGTTGGGCAGAATGTCATACAATTTTTTAACACTTGGGAACTTTGTGATCTTGACAATGAAGCAGCTCAAGGGTTTTATGTTGTTTATTACTTGAGACTGAACTGCAACGTGTGAAATGTGAAGCTTTTGTAAAAACTGAAGACAAGAAGTTACTATAGTTCCCTGGAATAATTACAATTAAAACCTTCTGCAAAATAAATTGAGGAGGCAAAATTTTCATCTAGATTTCATCCTCTCTTTTTAGGCTGTAAAAAATGCAACAAGAAACTTCACTGTTGGCCCCAGCTTTCATTTGTGCTTTGGAATTATGACATCTACTTGGGAGCACTCATAAATCTGTCAAGCCTCCACAGCAGACCGGCACACTTAATGTTGTTGCCTTGGACTGTTGGCAGCATCCCGAAAAGAGGGGGAATCAAGATTTGTTTGTTTTGTTTTGCTATGCTGCTTTCCCTGCCAACAGCTCCTAGCTGCTATTATGCCAAAGAACTGAAGTAATTTTATTATTCCTGATTGTTGATTCTTGGCCTTATAAAATGTTTACAACTTTTATATGGATTTAATATTTTTAACCTCCCTCTTTTTTTTTTTTTTTTGCTTTTTTTTTTCCTAGATTATACTCCAGACTGTTTTATCTCATTTAAATGGTGTTAGGGTGTGTCCTTAATCTTGGATAGATAAAAGAGTTGTTGTAATTTAAAACACGATATTGATCCTCTCTTCTCCCACATAAAAAGTGTGTTTGAGTTGAGGCCTGTTTAGAAAGGCTTCAGAACTGATTTTTTTTTTTCACCTGTTTTGTGTGTAACTGTTTTTAATTACACTTTTGACAAAAACTGCCTCATTTTTCCCAAGCTATATCATTCTCTTTACTAGGAGTTTCACCTAGTTCTTCAGTGAGAACTAGGGTTTAGTAGGAAGTGTTAGGAAGAGCTCCTTATTTGCTGCTGCTGCTACCAATTCAATCATGTCTGTGTAGTTAGCACAATCGAGCAAGCTGTTGGCTTTGCTTACAGAGCATAATGTTTCTGTGTGATGTTCTGCAACAACATACACAGCAACCTCTTGCATCAGAATGAAGCAGTGCTGCATGACATTGTGAATTTCTGTACAGCATGGCTGGAAGTCAACCCTGACCTTGAGGCAAATTCATCGGAATTTATGTGGAAATTAAGTAAGGCTCGAGTTTATCCCATGCTTGAACTATGTGGAAGCCATCATGGTTTCTCTTGTTCTTGCTGTGAAGGACTGAAGTATTCTCAAAAACTGGTAATACATAGAATCACAGAATCACACAATCATCTAGGTTGGAAGAGACCTCCAAGATCACCGAGTCCAACCTCTGACCTAACACTAACAAGTCCTCCACGAAACCATATCACTAAGCTCAACATCTAAACGTCTTTTAAAGACCTCCAGGGATGGTGACTCAACCACTTCCGTGGGCAGCCCATTCCAATGCCTAACAACCCTTTCAGTAAAGAAGTACTTCCTAACATCCAACCTAAACCTCCCCTGGCGCAACTTTAGCCCATTCCCCCTTGTCCTGTCACCAGGCATGTGGGAGAATAGACCAACCCCCACCTCACTACAGCCTCCTTTAAGGTACCTGTGGAGTGTGATAAGGTCGCCCCTGTGAGCCTCCTCTTCTCCAGGCTGAACAATCCCAGCTCCCTCGGCTGCTCCTCGTAAGACTTGTTCTCCAGACTCCTCACCAGCTTCGTTGCCCTTCTCTGGACTCGCTCAAGCACTTTGATATCCTTCTTGTAGCAAGGGGTCCAAAACTGAACACAGTACTCAAGGTGTGGCCTCACCAGAGCCGAGTACAGGGGGACAATCACCTCCCTAGCCCTGCTGGCCACACTGTTTCTTATGCAAGCCAGGATGCTGTTGGCCTTCTTGGCCACCTGTGCACACTGCTGGCTCATCTTCAGCTGACTATCAACCAGTACTCCCAGGTCCTTCTCTGCCAGGCAGCTTTCTAACCACTCATCACCCAGCCTGTAGCTCTGCTTGGGGTTGTTGTGCCCCAGGTGCAGGACCTGGCACTTGGCCTTGCTGAAGTTCATACGTTTGGCCTCAGCCCATTGGTCCAGCCTATCCAGATCCTCCTGCAGAGCCTTCCTACGCTTGAGCAGATCGACACACGCATCTAACTTGGTATTGTCTGCAAACTTGCTGAGGGTGCACTCGATCCCCTCATCCAGATCATCGATAAAGATATTAAAGAGGACTGGCCCTAGTACTGAGCCTTCCCTGGGGGACTCCACTAGTGACTGGCCTCCAACTGGATTTAACTCCATTCAACACAACTCTTTGGGCCCGGCTACCCAGCCAGTTTCTAACCCAACAAAGTGTACGCCAGTCCAAGCCAAGAGCAGCCAACTGCCTGAAGTCACACAGACCTAAACAGCAAGTGATTTTTTCTTATTCTTTTCATTATATCAAAATGACAAAGAGCTTCTACTTACCAGTTCCTCATAATTCTCTGGGTATTTGTAAGTATATGAATAAGGAAACAGTAGCAGCTGGGAATAGGAGTGAATAGTCAGATATGCCTTGATTGTAGAAAGATGTTCACGAATAAAATCAGCCAAAGCCTTGGTCTCCTTTTCAGACTCAGGTGCAGAGCCACAGTAAGTGGAATCGCAGGGTCTTCCTGAGGCCCCCATACCTGGGAAGAACAGTAAATTTAATGAATATTTAACAAAAAGTTGGTTGTTAGGAAAGTGATTCTACTACACTTTTGTAAATATGACTTGGAAATCCTACTGACATATCAATCCTACACACATAACAGAAGAAAGAATTTCTTCTTACATAGTTAAGACACTGGGCAACATGACACAGCATTAAGTAAATATGCCCTGTAGTATCTACTGTGTGTATATCAGAAAAGACATGAGTATTGATGCAAAGCCCTATCTTATCTAAATGATTTAGTGTATCATTTGCTTCAGTACTTAATCTTTTCCTTGCATATCTCCCTCAGCTCTAAGATGCTTCCAGGAGCCAGTGAGGTGAGAACCACTCAAAAGGCACCCCTCTCCACTGAGTGAAACCAATCAAAATAAAACTATTCTTGCTTCTGTTCTGAACTCTTCTGTTCATAGAAGTAGCCATACTGATGACACTAGTAACCAAGGACTGTTTTTTTCCCCAAATTGCCCCCAAATTTAACACAAGATATTCCACAGTGCTATATTGGTGATCTTGACTCAAAAGTGAGATGGACCAACATGTAGGGGAAAACCTATAATTAAATATCTTGGCTATTGTATTCCTGTATGATTGCTGCAGCAACTGTTAGGAGACACTTACTGCACCAGCCAGCATCAAAATTCCTGTTGGGATCAGTACCAATGCAAAAGCTGCCAGAATTTTTAGAGCGTGTCTTTCTCCACATACGGTCCTAAAATAGAATGGTGAAATGCAGATCAAAAGTAAGAACAAGTTTTAACCATTGGCTTAGCCAGACAGATTTTTTTGTTGTTGTTGTTTTTGAGAGAGAGAAGAATGTACTTACATTTGTCCAAGTGTAAATGTAACCATCAATATTAAGAACAGGCAAAACATAGAAGTCCAGGTTGTTGAGAAGTCTGGTCATGACATTATCTTTTCCATAGGTCTCAACTGCCTAGTTGGAGAGAGTTAGAAAGAATTGATGATGTCTTTATGGAAAGAAAACATCTCCTGTATGCATTTAAATGCCTGGGTCTAGATCAGGAATTAACGTGGTAGGCAAAGTCATCCAGGTCACTCCACCACGTAAAGTGGCAGCTCTGATGTTACATATACCTAGATGATTTACACTGACTCAAACCACACTGCTGTTGGAGAGCCATCTTATTTTGGTGAATAAGTTATATGCTAAAGCAGTGTTGATTTTGAACAGGATAATAAATCCCTGGAGAGAGATTACCATCTACTAGTTTATTGTTTAAAGACAGAACAGAGTGCCGGTCCATATATCTTCACTACATCTTGTCAACTTGAAGGTTGTTTTTTAGTTTAAATTATTTATTTTTAAATCATTTCCTGTTTTCGGTATCTGTTGTATAGACAAATGTCAGAAATAACAAGAATTATAAAGCATATTTCAGAGAACATCCTTACACATTTCCAGTCATAATGTCACAGTTACATGCATTATTAGGGAGGCAGATTTTTCCCTGCACTTTTCCAGTCACATACATTGAATAATGTACATAAGAACTCCGTATCCTGATTGCTCATGACCTAGCACTTTGTATGCTTGTTCACAGATTTAGGTCAGTGTCAAGTTAGTGTCCAGTAATCATGGAGATTTGCTCTTAAGAGGCTTGGTGCACCCATGATTCCTTTACTCTGTACAGATGTAAAGGACAACACAAGGAGCAATGCAATGGAGAATGGCATCTATTTTCCTGTAACTAGCAAGCAGACAAGTTGGATGGAAAAGCGATATTAGATCACTAGAGTTTATTTTTTCCCTTTTCTTTTTTTTGGTTGTTATTTGTTTAGTCTATTGTTTTTTGCCTTCTCTTGTCTTTTAGATACATATAATAATCTACCTTGCTCATGTTTTTTCTGTAGTTTTTGACTTTTATGTCTAGAAGCAATCCCAGGTGAACCACTGATGGTTCTCAGAGGACTGTGCTTTTAAAGTGTTTCTACCTATCTACATTTGAATCCACTGTGTAGATCCTCTGCTGGTGTCAGGTACATCCATGAATTAAGTGATCAGCCGGTAAAAATGACAGCTGTAGTGTTGTGAATTGCTGAGAGAAAAACGGTAGCACATAAGGCTGTCTGCAGCCTTATTGGAAGATAATGAAATAACATTCCCATTGACTCCACTGACATGTCACTTTCAATTTCCACTGCTCCTTACACAAAACCGCGTGGCTGTCTGAGAAGATGGAGATTATACTTGCCACCAATGCCTCTGCCAGCATGGCTTACTCAAGTACTTTGACTTTCAAATCCCAGCTACTGCTTCTGTTTGTTTGGTTTGGTTTTAAATCTTCAAGCAGAAATTGTTACAAAATTTGGGATTCGATCAGTAAGTTGTTCTGCTAAGATGATTGATTCCTCAGCCTCCCCCTCCCCACCCAAAGATGAATGTACCTATTCTCTTTACAGAAGACTGTGCAGTGTTTGATAACTCCCACCTGCTTTATATTGGTGATGGTGAGAAGGAAAAGAGATATGAGGTAATTTTTTTCATTTATGGCCTGAAGTGTCCCAGCCTGAAGTGAAGCCAGTTGCACCTGTGAGGCTTTCTTGAATATGTTTTAATGTTTTAGAAGCCATTCCGTGCAACTTGAAGTGACAGCTCAAAGGGAAATATACACATTTCCCTATTTCTAAGTGGAGTTCAGGGAGCTTCAACTATAATCTTCCTCCTCTTGAGTGCATTCCTCAGTGCATTCTGACTGTGCTTAGCCGAGGGTAGGTTTCCATCATTCCTGTTGTCCTACTGAGAAAGACTGCTTGCAGGGAATACAGCGCCTGGTGCTGGAGAAGGCAGCTGTTCTGACACATTTGGATGCCTTCTGACATGTCCCTGAACTTTCCTTTTTCCCTGTTATTTATGACTATGTAAAGAACATGACTACATGACTATACTGTTACTAGACTTGTTTACTTGTCTCTCACCTTCCTCTGACTACAGGTACAAAGATGAATTTACAGACTGTAAGTAACCCTTTTAGTTGTGAGTACCTCTTACACAAGCTCAGGTAGCCTTAAGCCGCTCAAAGATTACAGGGCCAGACATTAAGATCTAATTTAAGTAGTTAAAACAAAAATAGTTGCATTTTATAAAACACATTTAGATCATTAAGCTTACTGACTTCTTTCACAAACCACTGGCAGAAAGCAGGGGAGATCCACTCTCTTGCATGGAAACCACAATCCATAAAGATGGCCTTCTTATTTGTACCACTTTTTCCCAACTATGGATAAAAATCAAAACAAAACAGGTTCCAAATGAGATAATTTGTATGCAGAATAAGTCAGACAGCATGTTGACCTAAAGAATGTGAAACTTTATATAAATGTAGCATTCCTTGATTAAATGAAAATCTATGGAGCATTCTCAACTGTAGCTGACTGCGATATTCAAGCTAACACCATACAATCATAATGATTTTATTTGTATTAATGTAGATAAGCCTTCTCTCCCACAATTATTTGATTATTCTACACTTACATTTCCTGTGGTGTTTCTAGTAGGTGGTCTTGTTTGGTTGGATAAGAGATGCTTATGCAATTTTGGGCAAGTAATCTTAATTCTCTCATCCTTATTTACTTCATGGTATCTTATTTTTTCATAAAAGTTATTCCAAAAAATTGTACCTGATGAAGATACAAACAAATTTGTTGTTGCTAGAGAGACCAACATTTATAGATCCTGTTAGAGCAAATGGATTTGCAAACGACAGATGGAGAGATTATAGAGGTAGACCATTCACGTGGCTCACAGGAGTGTTGCTAAATTTATAGTATAAGTAGTGCACAAAATATATTTGATTTCCTGCAAAATGTATATTAACATATCTTAGTGTCAGTGGGGATTTAATAGACATTACAGTCTTGTAGAGGCTAATAGGGGAAAACAGTCCGGCACAGAGAAATCAGAGCACTTACTTTGAGAAGGTACATTGGCCGTCCTTCATATGTTTCCCCAATTACACTGCGAGAAACAAGGTCTGGGTTCTGAGCAGTAATATCCTCAGTCCAAGCAGCTATCTGTTTAATAAGGAGAATAAATTTATTGATGTCTCTGTCCTCAGGTCCAGAGCAACTAATTCATAGATTTCAAGCCAGAAGAGTTTATAGATTTCTAAGAATTAATTCCTACTTATACTACAGCTATATATCTCATCTTTTTTTTTTTTTTTTTTTCCCCCCCCAGTGATAGTGGTTCATTGCAGACCTCTCATGCTATTGCAATGACTGCCTGAATTAATATTTTCTGGTGTGAATTTATCTAGCACTTCCTGTCGTTGGAGTCTGGCTGGTGGATTACAGAACCTTTTGAATGCTGACCCTACATAGGATTTAGAGATTATGGTCTTGTCATCCCTTAAACTCTCTTAACAAAAGAAAATTGTTTTTTTCTTGTTATACTAAGTAGATTGAATGCCTTAGATCTTCTACGTGTTGTCATGTTTTTCACTTTCATGGCTCTTCTATTTATTATCATTCTTGAATTGTTGACTGAAGCACTGGACAGGGATTTGTGAGAACAGTCCACCAAAGTCAAATATAAAAGAAAGAAAATGTCCTTCAATCTATTCATTATTTAAGGAAAAGAACTAGCCTTTATTATTTTAATATTTGAGCAGATTCCCTTTGTACCAGGTGCCTTCAGATGCTCACAAAAAAAAAGTCATCACATCCATACAAAAAAGCATTTTCTGCCCAAAGAGTCACAAACTAAGACAGGAGACAGCAGATGGATCTAGACAGACTGGCAAGGGAACATTAGAAATAATGGTTGACACTATGGATGATGGTATTTTATAACCTTAGCAGAGTCAGAGGAGCTATTTTTAGATAGCCTTATAGAAGCAGGATTTAATTAATTAATTATTTTTATGAGAGTTCTGGAGGAGGAAAATTAATTAGTTCTGTACGTTTAGTTCTATATAAATCTATAAATATCACCTGGTGAGGAAGCACAAATTTTATTGTTTGAAAATGGAACAGGTAGGCCAAAGATCATCACAGAAATGAAAGATTTTTTCAAGGAAAGACAGGAAAGAGATATTCTCATACTTGTATGAGAGTATGAGTGTATACTCATATGTATGTGTGTACACGTGAGCAGTGTATACTCATATGAGTGTATACTCAAGTATACAAGTGCATACTTGTATGAGTATGCAAGTATGTGAGAATAATGTGAGAATAATGTGAGAATTGCAGGTTGCATACTTGCAACTGTGATGCAATGGATGTAAGGAGCCACTGCAAATATGTAAAGTGGGGGATGACATGGTCAAGACTATGTGTCAGGAAAAATCAGCGTGGCTGTGAAGAAAGGAGGGAGCAGGGGAGAGCTTAAGGTGGAAGATGAAGATCTCCAGTTGTGTCAGGGGATAGAATCAAGTTGTTGCTGAAAAACTTTTTAGCAGAAGAGATGGGAGAAAGAGGGAAAAGGGGAGTAAATTGGTAGTGAAGCATGTCAGCCTGGCCATTGGATTTCTGCCAGAGTTTCCCACAGCACTGGGAGCAGTGGAGAAAATATGTGTATGTGGATGGGTTGTGCAGATTAGCTGTGTAATGAGCAAAGGAGAAGAGAGAGAGTTTGGAGAAGGAGTTATCATGTTAATGGATGGAACAGAAGAGGAAAAGGGAAGAAGGCTGGAAGAATATCAGAAGCCATTCTGACTATAGAGGCCAAGTTACCAAGCTGATGAACTTCTAGACTTTACCTTTTCCCAGGTGTTGTACTTTTCATAGCTGTGACTGGTGCTACGAGCTTTGCTGTCAAACTGAGCATCCAGTGCGGTCTTCAGGTTGTTGATCAGAACTCTGCAATAAGCCACCATGAAAAGTGGAAAGAGATACATACACTTTAATAGCAGGAAAGCAAGAACCAGTTAGATATTTAAGAATCTGCCCAGAATTAAGGCCATGTTGAATGTGAAGTGAAATATGGGGGCCTGATTTATGCATTTGAAAATAACAGTAGGTTCAAGTTTCAACCTACTTCCTGTCTCATCCTTGCTGACAATGTTTGTGGAGCAATAGCTTCATCCTAACTATTACCTGCCTACTTACTGCCATCCCAGCAAACCTCCAGGGTGGCAACAGTTTGATTTAGGAAGAATGCTGAAACAGCAGAATGTAGAAAACCAGCTCTGTATCTGAAATCAGCTCTCTTTCCTTCAGAGTGACCTCATGTTACCAGATTGCCTCTGCCTTGAGAGGAAAAGGACTCTTGAATTGCTGGCACTGAAAGACAGACTGCAGCACCATCCTGCAGCAATACTGAGATGTTTGCCTGATTAAATTATTTGTCAAACCAAGCTTCCAAAGTTTAGGTGCAGCTTGCAGGTGGCATGATCCATCCTCCAAACTACTTTACTGCTTGTGAGGTGGGCTATTAAAGTAGCAACACACCACGGTAAGAAAAATGCAGTATCCTACTGCATTGGCTGAATTTCTCCTGTTCCTCTTTCCCTGGGACTTATACAAAGGCATATCTCATCACCAAGCATAGTCTTGAGAACCTTTTGCTAATATCTCAACCTTGGCTATCAAGGAAATGAACTTTTCTAATGTTTCCAATGCTTGTTTTAATATTCTTACAAAGTTTTACTCGTTCAGGATATGTCCTTGATCATCTGTGATTTGTATGGAAGAGCAAGAGGCCAGTTTGTGAGGCACCACCAGCCTTCAGAACAAACAGTGCAAATGACTACATTGACATTGCCACGGCACTGCAGCTGCACTTCAAAAGAAGTGTAACTGCTTGGATTGTCACAAGGACACTCCACTGAAGTTTGTCAGGGACACCTTCCAGACGTTATGGCCTTTGTTGCAATCAAAAGATTTGTACATGGACCTGAGGGAGTTCAATAATGTCATAAGAAAAACTAGCTTATGTATAGTAGTTCCTCCTTTGGGTAATACTTCTGGGTATTACATTTTGAAATACTTAAGCTTAATTGCTCTCTCTTTGGAGAAATCACTGCCATGGATCTGCTATGTGACTTGTGTCCTGTTCTCTTCACTCCCTAGGCCCTTCACCGGCAGCTGTCTTCTTTTTGTCACCAGTTGTTGTTTTCTTTGTCCCTCTAGCTATTGTTTTCCAGCTTAGACAACTCAGTGGGGAGCCTCTCATGACTGCCCTTGGGACTCACCATTTTCTGGCTTCAGTTCACTCACAGTATCATGCAAACCCTTCTGGTGCGCTTTCTGGCTCTTTCTAGACCTTTGCTGCATTTTGTCTTTAATGGTAAGCCCTTTTTGTCCCCAGCGCACTGCAGTGAGCTTTCACCTTGGGGAAATGCCTGATAGTAAGTCCTTGCTTCTGGTCTCCTACCCCTATCAATATTTCACCTTATCCCTTTAATGCAGAGCAGGTACAGTCTGTTTGAACTGTCACAGGAAATCTGAACGCAGTAGAGGCATCCACAGGAGGCAGGAAGTTTGTGACAGGAAGATGAGTTGACCAATAATGAAAAGATTAAACACATTTTACCCAGTATTTAATCTCCTCCTATTCAAAATACAGTAGTGGGAACAAACTTACCTATACTCCACTTTGTTTTCCTTCAAAAGATATTCAACCTCAAAAACCTTGTCAGCTTCAACTCGGAAATCAACTTGCATTTTTGGCTTTACCAGCGTGACATAGTCTGGCTGCCAAAAGTCAACCTGAAAGAAGGCCAAACAAATATGGGAACTAATAAATACATACATGTGGCTGTGAGTTTTAGGTAAGTGTATGTGTGATAGTTATGTTGATTGTGATTAGTACAACAAATTTAATTCCTGTATTACACTGAATTGGTCTTGCTTGCCAGAAATATCAACCTAAGTTTTAAACATAACTTGATTAACAAGATTTTATTTGATCCTCCAATTTATATGGCAGATTTCTGGAAACGGTGGTGACAATTTCACAAATACCAAGTATTAACTTAATTTTTGGGTGTATTCCATTTTTTAATTTTTAGATTACTTAATAGGGACTGCACTGATCTTGCAGTGCTAAACATCAGTGCGTAGTTTTCTGACTTCGGATGCTCACACCTATAAAATCCACCTCCTTGGCTTCATTGTAAAGATAATCTTTATATTGCTAGTAGATGTGGCATCTAAATTCACAGAAGACCCCGGTCGGAGACTGAACAGAGCAGTGTTAGTGTTATGCAGATATTGAGCTCCACCTCTGAGCAGTTACTAGTTGTAAGTGCATACATTTGTACAGAGTATATGTTTGTACCTAACATGTTTGTACATGCTTGACTCTAAACAGTATACTTTGCTGGAGTAAAGGTTGCTAATCCGAATAAGGGTATTTAAATATACCCTCTCCTTGGTGTCTGAACAAAATGTTATTACCTTAGAATTAAAATAATATAAGCAGAGAGCAAAATCTTCTAAATGTTACAATAAATTGGTAATCCCAGTTTAAGACAACTAGAATTTTCTGATAATGGATATAATTTACTCCATTTTATATTTGTTATTGCCTTCTTTTGTTTAATACTCTTTAATGCTTTGATCATACTAAGTACCTTACCATTCCTTACTTTTGGCTTATTAGGGCAGTTGTAATCTGTTATTTCAAGTGTGCCATAAAGGTGTTTTTCTTTTCAAAATTGAAACAGAAGAAAACAAGTATCATTGTAAATCACATGGAAGGTAGCTCTGATATCCATAAGGATATTCTGAACTTCATTTGAAAGAATCCAATGCAAAGGAGAATGGAATTTTAGAACATATGGAACATTGTCTGCTCTGAGTATCCTGAACAGTCTTTTTCTATTACTACAGCATCTGAACACATACGGATTTCTGAATGCTGTGCAAAATTTATGGTTATCTTTATGACTTTTTTAATTCTTTGTATACATTCCATTTGAGGTATTTGTATATAAGCATTAGACAGAAATGGCCCCCCAACTATAGTAGAGGGAGACTATGTCTGTTTACGTACTTTACATATATCAGCTGGGAAAGACTGTTGCCTGTATAAGTATTTTCAAGACTCATTTCACTGAAGTTGGTATGAGGAGTCTGCCTTTGGAAGATGTTGTTTAGTTCAGAATGGATAAATGACAGTGCTATCACTATTTCAGATATTATTTCAAAATCTCTAGATTAGAGACCTATTAAAAGCCAACAAAAACAAAGCAGTTTTGCCATCCTAGTGCCTTTTCAGCCTTTCATCTCCTAAAAGTAAATGAAATTGGGGCTGGTGGGCATATTCAGAAACCATGCAACTTCAAGTGAGATGACTATTCCAGTATATACTGCTACATCAGTCCTAACTGATTGCTTTGTACAATAATGGTAGTTCAGGAATCTTTTCTTTGGTTAAAAGAAAACAAACAACCCCTTTATCCTACAGACTTGAAAGCAAGCATGGTATATTAATTTTCTTAATACTGGCAGCAACTTACCAGTAGTATGTTCTTCTATAGAGTACTGGTTCAGCATGCTATACTAGCCTGCTGCTGATAGTTCTCCACATCTGCACTGCATTCAAAATACCATCCTTTCATCCTACAGATAATGGTGTCTTTTTCACCAACAGCTATTTTACAACATCAAAGCTGAAGAGAAATATTGAAAACACATTTGCTGTCTGTATTGTTTTTTCTCATGTCATTATGTCATCATATATCTACATCAAGGTCAGTATGAAAAACTGCAGCGTGGTTGGAGAGAAAGAAAGCGTTAAAGCAAAGTCAGTGAAGAAAAGATGACAGGAGAGGCTAGAGGCCAAAGAAAAATTCAATTTGTTGGGACCATGGATTTTTAGATTATTTTCATGAACAAAACATTTTGCCTATAGTGCTAAAAATTCTTATACTTGGAAGTTCCATGTTTAATCTAATACATTCTTGAAAGAACCCCACAAGGAATATATAATTTCAAATTAACTTATTTAATTAATAAATCCCGGTGGGCACTTTGGTGTTCAAGCGGGGTTAACCAGACTTTCTAGGAAGGCATTGGAATGTATTTAAGCCTTACCATCTTGTCTGTTCCTTCTGAAGAAACAGTCCTAATGAGATGAATGGATTAGGCCTTTATTTCAGTAGCATGTTGTGTTTTTTTTTTGTGTTTTCTTTTTTTTTTTTTTTAATATTCATTAATTGAGGAAAACAAGAAACGTTCTTTATGCATGCAGTAGAGCTCTTTCCCCAAGTTCTTTACCTGCATTTTGCTGGCAAGGGAATTGATGATTTCCACCTGGCCCTCATTCTGTAGAATCACACGAAACACCTTATGGCTGAAAGGAGAAAGAAAAGTGGATTTTAAAAAGGTAAGTCAATTGAAAGGCTTTTGCTTATGGAGAAGAAGGTCTGCAAATATAAACTCTGTGTCTTTACATACCCATCAAAAGCAAGATTGTGCGGATAAGCAGACACAGCTGCAGCACCCAGGAGAACCAAGAAGGCCCACATTATTTCAAAGACAAAAACCACATTTTCAGTTCTTCTAGACTGCTTTTATAATTTGTTTTGTCCTCCTTTTTATCAAAAATACACCAGAACAACCCACTGATCAGCTGACGGATTATTCCTTTGGCTATGTTTTATTTGCATACTATTTTTAATGTTTGTTTTAACTCACACCTGTGAAAACAGCTGAAACTCTCAAAGGTGTGGGGGGAGAGTGCTAAGGAATCTCGCTACTTGAGCTGAATAAACTTATGATTTGAAAAACTGAATTTAATTTTGTTCTTTTCTGTTATTTGTGGAATTTTTATTATTTATTTATTTATTTATTTTTGTTCAACATTTGGTTGCTGGATTACAACCGTTACTATATTATACTATATTATCACCTCATGTAATGGCAGACATCTATAAGATGTTGTTGCAGTGTGATCAGTCATCTTAATCACATAGCACTGTCTCTTTTCCCTAACGGACTGGGGCTGACTCTGACAGAGGAAGAGGAAATACAGTTTGGATGTATGAATTATCCTTTTTTTCCCAACCGAGAGGAAAGGTACTGAATTTGTTCACTGCTCAATTGCCTCTCTCCAAAAAAATCAGATGTCTGCAGAACTGAAGGTGTAGAAATTTCTATTCACAGTGGAGTTGTACACATACTCCACATAATATATTCACTGATTCTTGCATGTTCTCTAATTTAGTCATGTGAGAATCAGAGGTAAACATCTTTTAAATTAACTCTACAGTGGGAATTACCTGTAGGCCAAGAAGATAAAATGAAATGTTGTCACACAAAGACATTTTTATTTTTTCCTTTCATGTTGTGCTTAAAATATCTGAGAATAGTGGATTTGTATCATGCTAAGCGCTTGCATCTGCTTAATTTTCATTAACTTGTACTTGGCATTAAATGTTACATTAATTGTCTGCTGGTGCTGTGACCTGAGGTGACTGATGTTTTTGAAAGGCAGCCCCTAAATGAATTGGTATATAAATACATAAAGAATGAAATTTGAGCTCAGTTCTGTTACACCTAAGGAACCTGACAGATTCCAGGGTTTCAGACACAGACAATCTTGAAGATGTTCTTTGACACCATGTCTGCTATTTTGCAGGAATCTGCATATATGCATTTCATATAATGTGTGAAAATGAAATATATTAGTCTCAGAATAAAAGATATAGCAACAGTTTCAAAGTGCAGAAAGTTGTATTGTTGATGACCATTTTAAGGATGACTGTGGTATCAGACACTGCACTTTTTAAAGAAGATTCTCTGGAGTCAGCTCAGTAAAGCTGCAGCAGCCTAATATGCAGAATATCCAATAAATACACTTTAAAAATCAATGTACCAAAAATGCAGCAGTTTATACTTAACAATATGACCCATGATAAATATGTTCTTAAAAGGAGATTCCAAAACTACTGAACCTGCTTATTCAAAAGCTGTGTTTGCCAAATCATACAGTTTGAACTTACTTTACAATTAATGACCTAATTTGTAGCACTGCAGGCTCTTGCCCTGCAATAATCTTACTTAGTCAAGTCTCTAAGAAGGATGACAGCAGGAGTTATTCTGACAGAATGCCAAAACAATACTGCAAAGTCTTCAGAAGTTTCAGTTTAAAGTTGATGAGATCTATGGAACTGGATAAAATGGTCTGGTCCCATGAACACTGCAACAACAATAATGTGAAGATGATCAAGCCCAGATCTTGCGATGAATAAATGATCATAAGAAGTAATCAAACAAATTTCAGATGTCATCATTCCCTGTTGAACACTGAGAAACATCTTGGAAATAGAAGACTGCCAGATTTCAATTCCTGAGTTTACTTTTAAGATATATATTTTTTTCATGCAGTTGGAGATATATATATATATATATATATATATATATATGTTTCCTTTTTCCAGTCACTGACACAGCATTAGTGCCATCAGCTACTGAGCTGGCAAGAATTTCTGAGTATTATAATTTCTGATGGCAGTCTTTTCTGTTTCCATCACAGACTAGGTCAAAAAGGAATCAACCAAACAATGACCTGGAATATTATTTCAATTTTTTTCATTTTACATCTCAGGATTGATGGTTAAGTGTTAGATTAGCTCATAAACTAGCTCTAAACACTTTTTCTTTTTCCAACTGTATAATATAACTGTTCAATATTAGTATGATAAAGAGGCAGCATAAGGATGAATAAAATAGCAAAGTAAATTTGGTTAAGCCATCTGTTCTTTTTATTGTGTGATTACAAGCCAACAACACATCAGTTGGCAATGTCTGAGTAAACCTTGGCCTTTAGGGCACAGACGTACTACCTGTATCTTTGAAAACTTTCAGGAGGATTTAAATTTTTTTTTAAACAAGAAAGAAATGAACCCAGCTGATTTCCAAAGGAAAAGCATGTAGTAATTTCCTTCAGCACATGTATTTTTTCCAATACTTAGGGTGAGCTATTACAGTGTCTGTCAGCTGTCTCAATTTTGTTGTGGTTGTTCACTTCTTTGATGATTAAAATGAAAGTCTTCTATGATGCAGTCACTTGTAAGGAGTATTCACTGTGTTTAGTGACGTGGGCTGTGAGAAAGTTTTGATACTAACAACTGGCTATATTTCACCTGAAATTTATTTTTGAAGTGATTTCTTCAGTTTTAGGAATAAAAATACTCTGGTACTCCACTTTGAAAATCTTATGAAGGTTAAGTGCAAACTGATAAAAGGAAAAAATATGTATCAGGGTTACCATTTCAGAAGCATCCTTTATCCTAATAAAGCCTTTCATCCCATTTGTTGTCAAACTGAGTCCAAAAGTCTGAGGCTAAATAATACCTCTTTTTCTAGGAATTCTCAATATTTATAGATATCATGAATAAGATATTTTGTTGACCTATTTAAAAAAAAAAAGTCTACTATCTTTTAGTCACAAAATATTGCCAGTTTTTATAATCTCTGACTGACAAATTTTCCTTCTTAATACTGTTTGATATTTATTAATTTCCAAAACATCAGTGAGAAACTTCTCGATGCCCAAATCATAACCCTGTTTATGTGTGTCTTCACAGAATCACAGAATCATCTAGGTCTTGAAGTCATGTAGCAAAATCCTAGCATATGCTCCAGACCAGCCACACATGTTTGAATTACGGGGACCCTCTCACCACCATTATTTAGTAATATGTGTGTTATGGCTAATATTAGTTTTGAAGAGTGACATTACTGAATATATTCTGAAGACCTTTGAGAGTACTTTGAAGTTGCCGGGATCAGCAGAATCACTACTCCAAGCTTTGCTGTTATTTTCTTTGTATTTATATATTATTAATATTGCATCCTGTAATACATCAAAGGGTTTTTCAACTTTTGTGCCCTGGGACATGCTTATAGCCTACTGTTTTGGTAGCTATGTGTAGGTATCTACCCCTCACCCCAATTATAGGTGCAGTTTAACATGTGAACAGGAACTGGGAGAAGGAAGAGTGAGAGTGATGAGATCTAGGCTAGGGACCACAGAGGTAGGTCTCATGACTTTGGAGTGTGTTTCTACTTCTGCTATTGACTCATCAGGTGAGAAACAAAATGTGTAATTGTTGTTTTGTAGAGTCAGTGGATTCTTGCAGAGTATCTCCTGTGGAATTTTTTTTACCATTGTTTAGGATTAAGAATGAATGTATTCCAGCTTCATCATATGACCACTGAATGAATGTCTTAGTGTTCAGAAAATATTTTATATCCTTAGCTAGAGGATGTTGTGCATATTATTTGAATTCCTACGTGCTTGAAAAGAGTGTGAAACATACTGAAATATAAGCAGTGAATAAAGGTATTGGCAGTGCCAGAATTCCCTGAAGCCAAGCACTGAGAATCTAACTGTTTAGTGCCAAGCAGAAAAAAGACGTTTAACGAAGCAATTAGGACTGACCTCACATCCATTTGATATGGACGTCTTCTGTTTAATTAGCTTGTCCTTGGGATGCCATGTACAAGACTGGTGGATTCTCATACTCAAGCATACTCTGGCATCTCTAAGGCTGGCTGGGTCATGGCAGGACTCAGCAACAGCTCAAAGATCCAAAAAACATAAGGTCCCTCCCCTTAAAATTCTTAAGGCATTGAAATCAGCATGTGGTGTGTAGTGAGACATCATGCCTGCACTGAACAGATCATAATCTAAAAAAGTACAAGAGTAACCAGACACTCATCACCCTTACTGATAGGAGCCAGGTCTTTCAACTTCTTGCTGTATCTGACGAGTGTAAGAGTTTCTCTTCTGGTGTGGATCAGCACACCATTTACATCTTATATAATGTCTCCATCAATGCCAGAACCAGATGCTGCTGAGGCGGATGCTAGAACTATACTGTAAGGAGATACAGGAGTATCTGCCCACTGCTGACGTCTCTCCAGGATATCTAATATGGGTTGTTAGCACATTGTCTTTCTCAGTATTCCTCAGTTCCTATTCCAGGCTCCACAGGGGGCTGAGGGTAAATCAGGCTGTCAGTGTGCAATCATCCACTTCCAATTTTAACATACGGATTTAGACAGACAGATGAATTTCCATTTCATCTTGTTAAATGTGATCCAGATAGTGATGCTGTATGGAGCTAACGCAGCACAGCAGGGTGACCATGAGTGGGAGTAAAGACAGATGAAATGTAATGGGAGAGTCCAGGCTGCATCAAAAACACCAGCAAGATAGGTTCAAGGAAGAGAGTGGACTGAGTGCAGTGGCTCTATTCCACACTGAGGCTTAACTGAAATTTCTTTTTACAGCTTGCTGAGTAATTTACTGTTCTGTTTTGCTTTCTGTGTGTATTGGCCTTCATGGATGAGGTAAGTCATGAACATTCTTCTCCTGTATAGCTTGTGATCTGTAGACTTGATAATGTTTGAAGTTCAGTGCTTAGATACATTACCTTCAGCTCTGAACGTTTTTGAAATCTGGTGCTCTTTGCTGAAGGGCAGGTTGTATCAACCACTGCTAGACCTGGGCAAAGGTCAGGGAGTTGTACCATTTCAGAAAAACAACACTCTTTAGAAATGAACAAATTTTCTCAGTCTGCATTTAGTGAAGAAAGATAAATTCACAAGCTGCATAAGAAAGTGGAACTCCACTGAAAGCAGGGAGGCTTCAGCTAATTCTCTGTCTTCAGTAAAAGAAGTTCCCTCTTCTTTTTTACCACCAGAGTTTGGAGATAATTTGGTGGTGTCACATTGTTAAACAAACAGACTAACAAAGAAAAAACTATGAAACCAAAAACATAGATCAAGTGTTACAAATTAGGTATTCTGTACACCAATTTGCTCATTTAACAATATGCTCCCTTTCAAACTTCTCATGGTTCTTAGTTGATAAGAAATATTCATAAAACTCTTCCCAAAGCAACTCATTTGACTGATAATATATACTTGGATATCATTATTAAAACATGCTAGTTGCAAAAATCATAGTGATAGCTCGTTCATTATAAGTGTACGGAGTAGTAAGTTAATCCAAACAAATTAATCTTGGCACTGTTTGTTCTTCTGTGAATATGTAAGTAAACAAAGCTCAAATTGAGAAGAGAACCTGTCTGATTTAGGCATTTTTGTTAGCTATTTGTGAGATAGGAAAAAATAATGAAATCAAATTCATTCTACTGAAGCGTGTGGAACCAAATCTGGATGTAGGACTAGAAGGTGTTTTGAGCAAATTTGCCGATGACACCAAACTTGGAGGAGCTGTGGACTCGGATGAGGGTGGAAAGGCCTTCCAGAGAGATCTGGACAGATCGGAGAGCTGGGCGATCACCAACCACATGAAGTTTAACAAAAGCAAGTGCTGGGTCCTGCACTTGGAATGGGGCAACCCTGGCTATACGTACAGACGGGGCGATGAAATGCTGGAGAGCAGCCCCGCAGAGAGGGATCTGGGGGTTGTGGTTGACAGCAAGCTGAATATGAGCCAGCAGTGTGCCCTGGCAGCCAGGAGGGCCAACTGTATCGTGGGATGCATCAAGCACGGCATTGCTAGTTGGTCGAGGGAAGTGATTGTCCCGCTCTACTCTGCGCTGGTGCGGCCTCACCTCAAGTACTGTGTGCAGTTCTGGGCACCACAGTACAAAAAGGATGTAAAACTGTTGGAGAGTGTCCAGAGGAGGGCGACGAAGATGGTGAAGGGCCTAGAGGGGAAGACATATGAGGAGCGGCTGAAGTCACTCGGCCTGTTCAGCCTGGAAAAGAGGAGGCTGAGGGGGGACCTCATCGCAGTCTACAACTTCCTCGCAAGGGGGAGTGGAGAGGCAGGTGACCTATTCTCCTTAATCACCAGTGATAGGACCCGCGGGAACGGTGTTAAGCTGAGGCAGGGGAAGTTTAGTTTGGACATCAGGAAGAGGTTCTTCACTGAGAGGGTGGTCGCACACTGGAACAGGCTCCCCAGTGAAGCAGTCACTGCACCAAGCCTGTCTGAATTTAAGAAGCGATTGGACTGTGCACTTAGTCACACGGTCTAAACTTTTGGGTAGACCTGTGCGGTGCCAGGAGTTGGACTTGATGATCCTTATGGGTCCCTTCCAACTGGGGATATTCTATGATTCTATGAAATCTGATTGAGGCATGGATTTTTGTCTAGATGAAAAGTTCCTTTTATTCACAGAAATAAGTCAATGGCTAAAGATAAAACTGGGCTTCTCAGGAATGAATAATTTACTATTTTTCAGTAACTGGTAGACTTCACAGTATAATGAAAAAAACATATGGAGTGCAAACAATTTTCTCATCTAGACATAGTGTAATCTCATTTCATGAATTTGTCTGGAAATTAATTCAGCCGGACGCAATTCTGCTAAACTTGTATGAAAGTGGTCTTGTCAAGGAAAAGAAGCAAGCTGTGGAACATAAAACAGCAATGTTCTTGGGAAATCCGTTGGTCTATACATGCAAAAATGTTTAGACATTAGAGATCATAAGATAGTGGCTTTAAATTCAGTGTCCAGATTCTGCTGTATTATGCTCATGCAAGTCTGTATCTTTAAATTGAATTGTTCTCCCCCTCCCCCCCCCCCCCTTTTTTTAATGGTAGAGTATAATTGAAGCAATATTATTTTTACCAACTTGATTAGAAGCAGTTTGTAAAACTCTACATTGTAATACAGCTATCTCAAACACTGGGACCATGCAGGTTCAGTTTCAGACAGAGGTTTTTTGCTACTAATTTATCGCTGCTTCTTACTTGTGTTTCTCTGCACTTCTCACTCTCCAACCCTGAAATCACATCTGCTGGGAAGGGGTGAGGGAGGAGAGAGAGAGACCATGCTTTGATCTGCTACCTCCTGAAACATCACAGCTACTTGAAATCCTTATATTTTCTGTGAATTATTTAAACTTTTTCTCAAAAAAGATACATTTTGATGTGGAAATGTTGCTGTAGTGTTTCATGGAAGTAGTACAGAAGGTATCCCAAGGCCCTGTGCTCTATTCTCCAGCCGATATGTCACAGCCATCATGCTCTGTGACTAAGGGCTCCAGCCATGCAGTGCAGCAGCTCAGCCGCTGGTTTGGTGCATGTGTCATCAGAAGGGATGTGATCTGGTCAAGGAGCATGGCCAGATATAAAATATACAAATATACACGGTTATGTATAAATATGGAATACATATGCATATATATGTATTAAGAAATAAGTTATAAAGAGGAAGTTCCTTCACTGATATGGTTAGCTGTTTTTTGTCTATTCAGCAGCAGAGTGCTGATAGGAAGGTTTAGGAATTCTTTCCCCCTCTTTTGCTGCCAATTTTTTTCCTGCCATGTAAAATTTGTTTTGTTGTTGTCATTGTTTTTAAATCTAATTAATTGATTGACTAATATCTACAGTTCTAGAAGTGATATATAGGCAAAGACAATTACGTACTTAGTGGCAGTGTAAGTTGTAGGTGAGGGAGTTGACTAAAAACACTTCTGGAAGATTACCTAGGTCCAAGGGGACAATAAGATCTGCTTTTCCTTATCCTACTGTTGTGCTCTGATTTCCATTTTGAATGGAAAATTCCTATAAAGATTCATTGGTCCTGCCGTGCAGAGCTTCATGATATTTCATAGAAGAGTGGATTTATAGGCTTTCTAAGACTTTTTACAGATGGAAAGTTCGCACTTGTCTTCAGCGTGAGTTACAGTTCATACTTTTCTCCTTGTAGAATTTGTAGGGGCCTGTTGGGATAGTGACATTTCCAAACCCATATAATACCTCTGCACTAATAAATGGAGCATGGAGCTGCAACGCCTAATATTTCAGGCTTTTGAGCTCATGAGGCTATGTGCCACGGGGCAAAGCACTGCAATTTTGCCAGTTTAAGTCCTGATGCAAACTTGCTGTAGGGTTTTCTGCAGAATCAGGGTAAATTAATATGCCTGCTGAAACTGGTATATTAAAGGTTGCTGTAATATGCTCAGCATTTCCATTATATGGTCTGGTAGAAATGAGACAATTACTTTGGCTTAAAGCTTTCCTGTCAGCAAAATGAGGATATCTGGGCTGGAAATATATATATATGTGTGTGTATGTATACATATATGAAAGAACATCTTATGTAAGATTTGGCATCAGTGTAGTTCAAATTGGGTGGCAAAGCAGTTGGCTGCAACATGTGGACCAGGAAAGCTAGGAATAGTCTTTAAAAACTGAAGCTGCTTGAGTTTCAGCTGTTTTTTCTTGATCACCTGGCTGATCAGATGTAAAACACAGATAAGAAATTCAGAAGGGGTAGTAAGAAGTGGGAATCCAGGCTGAGAATAAGAACTGAGAGACTGAGATGAGGACAGTCTCATCCTGTATTTTCTACTTTATCAGCAAATTTTCAGTTCATTGTGGGATGCAGTTCTGTCTAAAAAAATGTGGTTGTCATTAGTTAGGGATTTGTATTTGCATGCTCAGATACCCTGCAAGTTGTACGTGCTCACATTTACTTGCTGTATAAGTATTATTTAAATAAATACTCCCTGTTGCCAGAACATAGTAAAAGCAGGAAAAAAATGTAATTTACAGACACAGGATGTTCTATGTACACAAAAATTTGGCCTTGTATCTATTTCCCCTGATGTTCTGGATTAACATATGCCTCAAAAGCAGGAGCTGTGTAATGCAGTTCCCCAGCTGGAACAGGGTCTCTGTGCTTCCAAACCAGCCTTGTTCCTTGCTTTCTCAAGCATCACACTGTGTTATCCTTTTTACAAACATATCAAGTGCCACCTTAAGTCTGTTTAGCTTGTTGCTCCCTCTGCTCCCATAAGAAAACTTCCTGATCATCCCTCTTCTGATGTTTGGAAACTGCCTTTTAATTAATAATCTGAATTTGTTTCTGATAAGCTGATACTCAATTATTCATGTACCAGCATTATCCCTTAGCTTAAGAAGGGCTTCATTTTCCTTTCTGTGATGTATTTATGAGGAATAATCCTATCATCTTAGATTTTATTTTGCTAGACTCAACAAACTAAAGTATGTGATGGATTAAACAAGCTTTTTTGTTTGTTTTTTATTTTTTTGTAAAACAGGCACGCACTCTGTTCCTTACTGCCTTGCTCTGTGTTGTTTCAGTCTCAACTTTTCTTCTAACCATGGCTTACCAGACAAGCGTTTTGGAGAACGAATCACTAGAGACTTTGCTAATAGCATCAGTACTTTCCTAAATCCTGACAACTCTTCATGTCACACATTGTAGCACTGCAGTGGCTTTCCCATAATGGCATTGCATCAGAAGTTTATGATCAGCTTGTGTTTGACCACAACTGAAACAAGCATGTTTCTGCAGACCAACAGCATCTTGAGAATCTGATAGAGAATGTGTAGAGCTAAGTGTTTTAGTTAATCTTTGCTTTTTTTTTTTTTTTTTTCCTCCTAGTCAGCTGACACTTTGAATAGCTCATTATTTCAAAAATGCCACTGGTCACTTTGTAACTTCCACTTTAAAATCACATGGACAAACACAAAAGATTCCATAGATGTTGGACTTAGGCTTGAGAATTTAAATGCAAACCCACCAAAACATTCAAAATTATCAGTGCCAAATGACAGCAACAGGTCTGCAGTATTTCTTTTCTCAAATACTTATGTAAAAGCATTCATATATTTCTATTCTTTATGGATGGGGAAAAATATAAAGTATTTGTAGGGAATTTATTAGGTTTTTTTTTCCAGTTTACATTCTAAGCTTCAAAGTTGCATGAAAGACACAATTAGTTTAGTTTACTGGGACATGAGGTTTGTAAAATTTAGCAAGCAGAAATCTGAAGAATGAAAAGTATCTATTACTAAAGACAACAGCCTTGGTTTCTGCACTGTAGCAAATGTGGAAATACTTCTGGATAAACTTAATAACTTTATGTAAAACAAAAGACGAATGATTTTTTCCCATCAACTCTTTCTCCTTCATTACATTCTAGAGTGCCTTCCTAACATCCAAAATAATTAAAACTGAAATCTTTTTAACTGTCCTATTACACCAAATTCTGTAGCACTAACTCTGAATATCATTTTTGTCTTTTCATAACTGCGAAAGAAAAGAAATACCAGCTTGCTCGTTCTTCTCACTCACCTACTAAGTAACCAAATTCTGGTTTTGTCATTGCATGCTGCTGCAGACACACAGGAATGTGAGGGTGAAGCTCTTCACTTAAATGGCTGTTTTACTGCTGCTCCATCTCTGGGACCAAAGAACCATAGAAAATATTGGGAAGATAGGTCTGGGATACTTCCAATCTACTAACAGCAGCAAAATGAAAACTGGAGATGTTGAATGATAATAAAACAACTGAGTTGGTAAAAACTCGACCGATGGAGCTCTCATGTGGAACATATTGTGCCTATGTTACAGGTCATTTCCTTTGCCTTTCTCTATAAACATGTTTTTCAAATTGGTTTCAAGTTGGTCCAGCTACTTCAAGCACAATATATTGAAAGCATATTAATATGACAGATAACTAGCAGCTGTTGTTGGAAAATTGACAAAGCAAAGGGTAGATGTTGCTTTGGAGGATGAACTTGTGCTTTCAGACACAACATCTTCCTCAGTATTTTGCTTCTCTATGAATTTTTCTTTGCAAAGGCTGGGCCAGTGACACAGAGGCCACATTCTTTACAGATATAACTCTAGCAAATGTAGCCATGCCTTATAAGAAACAGGTATACTGAGGGACTTATCAAAGCAATGAATGAGAGAAAGAAGTGTTCTTGATCTCTGCAATTGCTCCCTCTATTAAAACTACTGAAGATTTGTATTGAAGATTTGGAGATAGTGTATACAGCAATACAAATGCTCCTGACTGAATTTGTTCCAGAGGTGATCTAATCAATTTAATCATATACTATTGTCTATCTCTTCAACTGAGTTTTTTTTTTTTTTTTTTTAAATATAGTTTGGTTAAAACATGGGAAAGCAATACTTTCCTGTAACTTTTCTGTCTAAAAAGAAATACATTTTTTTCTCTCTAACCATTATTCCTTTTTGTCTAAAACACTGTATGCATGGCCCACAAACAATTTAACTGGCAACATTACTTTCTTATTTTGTATTTAAATCTATTGGGACACATACTGCTTCAAGTTTATTGCTGTTATGATCCTGCAAGTTTCACACAATTCACACTGCTTGTAGATGTCAAATACTGTACAGCTTCCTTAATAATAGAGAATAAACACATGTACTTTGATCTACTTCATGGCTTCAAAGTTTAAAATGCACTCTGAGTGCTTTCCATGGGATTTCAAAAAAGAGTTATTGAGAAGAGTAATTATGAAAGTAGTTATTTTCTCACTGATGTTATTTTTCTGTAATTGAGATCTAGCAGGTAAGAGCGTTATGTTTCTTTATTATTATTTTTTCCACAGTGTAATCTACAAGGACTTTTAATTTATATAATTTTTCTTTTGTAATTCGTTCTTCCTGGAGGAACCACAGTCAAGAAGAAGGCTAGGAGACTGCAAGAACACAAACTATGTAAGCATGTATAAGCAATCTGACAAGCACAAAGCATTAAGAAATAAAAACAAACCAGAAATCTGCATTTCAAATGGGCTTGCATCAGGAGTTCTTGAGCTTGTTTCTGGAATAGGCCACGTGGTTAGAGAAAGATTGCCTGTTGCACCCATTCACAAATTGTGCTGACCTTCATTCGTTTAATGATTTTCTAATATTACAGCAGCAATTACTTACATGGAAAAGTGTTTAATGTATGTTGTACTTCTTTTAATGCAGTCTAGCATCTGGAAACTTAGAGGAACAGTCTGCTTCCCAGGGACAGCATTTTGAGAACTGCTGACTTAGGCCACAATCCCATGCAGTCACAAAGATGCAGAGATCTTGGCGGATCACTACAGAAGGCTATAGAATATTACAAGTTCATTTTTTTAAGCTGCTTTAGAACTATTTCAGGTACTTATTTATTTATTTTTTCCCTCTTGTCCCAAATTGCACATTAATAAAGCAGTTGTTTAACATTTACGCCCTTTTAGTAAAAACGTAATTAGGTTGCTGTGAAGTAGCTGAGAAAGGTTTGTTTAAAAAGAAAATTTGACATTCTGTAAATAACAGAAGAGAAACCTTTCATTTGTTTATTTTGCCATGGCTCCTATGAAGTTTTGTTTCAATATCATTCAGAACTCAGCTCCATTCCTCTTCTTTTAGATTGTTGCTTTTACTCCAGAATTGACCCCAAAAGGAGTCACTTCTGATTTGTTTGCAAGCTAGACCAAGTTTTTGAGACTTGGGGAGAGGAGGGAGTTACAATTTACATGTAAGGACAATTAACTGGTAGATTTTGTAATCTAAGAACCTTCTGCATTGCAGAATACACAAGGTTTGCAAAGCTTGAAGACTTACACTAACATTAATGTTTTTAAGGTTTTATAAGCTCTGCAGAGAAAATGATGAACCTTGCAATGCATGTGTTCACAACACAAAGGGTTCATCATAAACATAAGCCACTGGGACTCATGCCTCTTTCAGAACTTACTAACAAACAACATAAAGCAAAGAAAGACTTTCCTGCCTTCTTTGAACTATATACACTGCCATCAGAATTTGTAAGCTGTTTTTGAGAGAGGCCGCAAGTTCTAGAAGAGTCAAAATTAGTTCAAGAATGTTGATCTTAATGTTTTCCTGTGAAACAACACCTATTAGAGGAATACCATCCCAAGGAAAAAGGCAAAAAACACCCCAAGTTGTGCTGAGGCCAACACTGTTTCTAATAAACAGCAGTTAAGTTAGTCTGCTATTATGAACTTCTGCAAGAGCTGAGAAATCCAAAGCTGATGTCTTCTAAGTGAATTATTCCATCAGTTAACCCTCTGCCTCAGAAGAAGCCTTCTAAACCAACAGAAAGTTCCTCACAGGTTTGCTAGTCCATCACTTTGATTCCCAAACGGAAAATCTCTGTCATTCCTGATAGCTGGCCAAGCTACCTGTTCTTAAAAATTTCCAGTACTAGAGATGCCACATTTTGCTTTCACGGATGCTATAAAAAGAAATGATAACCTCTTTAAAAAAAAAAAAAAGTTGTTTATGAATGGATAAAGTAGGTTGATCTTTGAAATATGGAAACCAAGCCTGGTTACTAGTCTAAACAGGCAAACAGGAAATGGCTAAGGAATGTAGCTATAAATATCCCATTTGACTTGCCTGCTCAAGAGTTTCATCACTAGGCCAAAGCCAGACCGTGCTGCCCATCTCTTTCCTGCGTGGCTTTTTAATGCACCGTAGAGGTTTGGGAGAAGCCTTTGGTTTATCTTGAATCACCTTAAATCT
The DNA here is from genome assembly GCF_040182565.1 of Anser cygnoides. Classification (NCBI taxonomy): domain Eukaryota; kingdom Metazoa; phylum Chordata; class Aves; order Anseriformes; family Anatidae; genus Anser; species Anser cygnoides. Next base: position 420,104 of record NC_089881.1, read on the forward strand.
CCAGCTAAACTCAAGCCCAGGTGAGATCGAGTCTTAAAAAGCAGCTAGATGTTAAAACATGACTGAAATTTTTCTATCAATCCCAACCAAAGCAGGGCCTTTTTTTGAATTCCGAGGTGTGATTTAGGTGTTCATGTGGGATGCAACCCTGGTGCTAGCTAAGTTTGTGTGGAAAACATCTATATCCTAGTCTCCTCCATGGTCAACTTCTGGCTCCCAAGACCACTACCCAAGTAATTTCAGATTTGACAGCATATTTCTTTCAGGGTCAGGCCTAATGAAGGGCAGCAGGGTCAAACATAGGCCATCAGTCTGTGGGTCAGGTCTGAACCCAGGGGGCCCATGCTCATGAAGGACTGGAAAACAGTATCCTTCATTTTGGCCTAGATTAGGACAGGTGGCCCCAGGCTGGACTGAAATGTGGTGCCAGGTGGGACTGGTCTGGTTAAGGCCCGTAAGTGCCCTCAGGGCACTGAAGCTGCTCCCTTAGGAGCAAGGCAGTTCCTTCAGAGTTCACCTAAGGGAGAAGTCCTGTCAAGAGCAGTATTGGGAGGGTGCAGTCCCTAGCTCCTCTCTTTCCTCTGTGATGGGGTACCTCTTTTGGGGCTGGGTCTCCCCCAACCCTGATTTGAAAGGAAAACAATATATTTAGGCAGTAGGGAGGGAAAGACTTGTATAACTGCCTTCCCCTTTGGCCAGCAGCTTGTACCAGGCTCCAGGACTAATGCCGCAGCTGTGCCAGCCATTGGCACACAACATTGAGACTCTGCTGCTGGTTTAGGTAAGCTGTTAATTTGGTGAATTTTAATGTGACAGAATTAAAAAGATCTCCTTGCCCTTTGTGCTAGCTGAAAAATGAAGTAAATGTTTTACTGGTTGATGTCCTAATGAGAGTGCAAATCTGACATCTGTGAGTTGTGTTTGGTGCTGGGAATGTGAGCTCCGCCAGCAGTGAAGTTACACTGTGGCTCAGTTTATCTGTGCATCTGTAAGAATTTATATTGCGAGGATTATGTTGGTTTGGTTGGGAAAGAAAGCACACAGCCAAATTCTGATCTCAGTTGCACGTGTGCAGCTCCCAAGGCAACAGGGCTGCATCTTGGCTCAGCACATGGCCTAATGAGGTCTTGCATGATTGTGAATAATGTGGATGGCACACTGGAGGGCCAGCAAACAACTGTTCTCTGTTTTGCTCCCTGCACTGCAGCATCTGTTTTGCTTCATCATTTTTGAAAAGAAAACCACAAATATTTTGCACTAGGGAGCTGATAAATAACAGTGCTTATGTTTTTTTTTGTTTGTTTTGGTTTTTTTTGAGGGGGTGTGGGGGGAATAGTCATTCTTCTGGGGTCTAAAGTCCTTGTGTTTGGAGCTGAGCATTAATTTACAGATTGTCTCTCGTTTTGCTCTCAGCTCGGGAAATCCTATGGGCTATTCTCCCTCAGGAAATCACATGGAATGATGTCTTATTGTGATTTATTTTTGTTTGTGCATCTAACTTTGCATAGTATCATCTTTCACAGCAGTATTTGTATTTCTTGGAAAATTTGGCAAACGGGATTATTTAACAATTTGTCAATGAAAATTGAAATGGTTGAGACTTTGTGGATGCACTTGATACTGACGTAAGGGGTGTGATGTAATAAACAATCTTAAAGGGCTGTGGTCAAAAGACTATGTTATGTTGTTTCCATCTTAAAACAGCTGCCTGAGAGAAAATGTTTTCTAGCAAACAGAATACTGCATGCATAAACGGGGCAGGGTTAGCCTGAGCCTAGTCTTACTATTTCTTTAGTACTTTGTGTAGCTGTAGTTTTTTTCCTTGCATTCATTCCTTGCTTCTTGCCTGTTTCATTTGATAGGTGACAGTGCTTGTAAAGAAGTTTTAGTTAGCCCTTCTGTCTCTCATATTCTTGAGGTTACAAGTAAAGGTTTAAAAATTATCTATCAAAAAGCGTATTTAAACTGGTGATGTTTATGTAAAGAGAAATCTTCAAAGGTGCATGTTATGACCTCAAGGTTATGGCTCGGTAGGTTCTCAGGTAAGTTCAGATACTTTTGTAATAAGAAATTCTTTTTTATATATAGTTTTCTAACAGCTCAGTGGTTTTAATATATCTGAAGCACAATATGGTTATGATGTGATGTCTTGTTTCTGGGTTTCTCAATACAGTAAACTGGCATTTATTTATTGCTTATCCAGCATCACAAATGTAAAAATGAACTCACTGAGTAAGTTCATGGACTCTTTCTGCAAAACACTGCATTTTAAAATTGGGCATAACAAGAAGTTCAACAACAAAGCAAAGGAAGTAGGTGCAAATGTGATTTGGAGGAGTACTGGGAATTTGTAAATTAGATAAAAGTGATTGCTTGAGTTTCTTAGAGAGAAAAAAAAAAAAAAGAGAGAGATTGTTTGCCTGGGATGCAACCTTGACTAAATGTCCAAGTTGTGAACTGAACAAATCCTGGCAGTCAAGTTGAGGAGTTCATGAGATTAGCCTCATGTTAGTGGAAGACCAGCATACCACCAGCAGTAAGCCTAGCCAATAGTATTGAGAACAGGGCATTCCTGAGAGCAGGGGCTGTATTGTATGGAGGACAGCTGGCTCTGTAACAACCTTGAGTGGCACCAGGTGTGCCCTAACACAGGATCGCTCTGCTTTGGTGCATCTCCCTTACAACTCCATGCTCTCACTTGGAAGACCAGAACAGGAAAATCCTGCTGCTTTGTACAAATCAGTGGCAGAAGCACAGGTTGAAGAAGGTTGCCTCTTCTGGCCAGAGAAAGCAGCCTGCAATGCTTACCTGTATGACAGATGGCTCTGCTTGGGTGGCATAGGGACTGCTGCATTTCTGCCTGGCTTTATGGTTATGTGTGTTACGTGTTAATGGTGGGCTTGGAAGTGGTGTTTGGAGTAAGCTGTTGTCTGTCTAAAGCTTTGAGCCACTTCCAGATGGATTAGGGTTATGACTGAAGCCTTCAAGATTTACTGAACTGATGTGATGAAATCAAAGCCAAGATTGTAATGGCATTAGGGAATACCAAGACACAGGCCTTCTTTGGGAAGCAGTAGTAGCAACAACAAAATGGTTCTTCCTGGGTCAAGAGAAGAATAGATTATTTGGAAGGGGCATGTGAAGAGGAGAACAAAGAGACCATGAGATATGTGTTTTCTCTAAATGAGAAAACAATTGTAATAAATGCAAACCCCAACAAAAATACAGTCTATTTCTCAATATTGCTTTTCTGTATTAAGCAGTTGAACAAAGCAGGGTATTGCAATCTAGCAGTCTAGTTGCTGCAGGGATACATTTATATATATTTTCAAGTAGTTTGATGACTGGAAAAAGACATGATCTGTGTGGTGATGTCTGAAACATGGTCACTGCTATGAGGAATTGTGAATGCTTTGTTCTATGTAAATCTTGTTGTATGCTCTTAATCTAATAGTCATAGAACAAGAAATCTTTTTCCTGAGTAGAAGTAATTTTTAGCTACTATGGGAAAGGTATATATTTGTTTACCTAATGGTATTACAGTTTTTGCTGCAATGTCTGAAAGACTTGATGTAGGCTTTATAACAATAAATTCTTCTCATAACATTTATCTTTGTCAGTATTTCTGACTGAATTTATTAAAATAGTGTTGCAGCTCCTTATTATTTTCCCTAATAATTCCTTGAATTATATATATCTTCCACTTTTGTACAGCATTATGTAATATTGGGTACTTAAGTGCATATTATTACTTTAAAAACTCTGGGTGACAAGAATCAATTACAATTCTAAGTTATTCCATAAATCTATTCTACAGTGGAAGCTTTAGTGACATGCTGGCATTGGGTAATTATCTGGTGTTAATCTCTGTCTTTGGTTTTAGGTAGTCCGAAGAAGATTTGATATTTCCTTTCCTGCAATAAACAAAAACAGCTTCCAAACTGTCAGAAAATAACAGTAGTTCTTAAGGGCTAATCATTACCAGCCTTTGTCATGGGGTTGTAATTGTTTCATGAATTCTGCTACAATCAGGGAAAAGTATGCTTAAGTGCCAATAAAAGTTTTTTATGCTGCTTTGATTTCCTCCTGCCTCATCTTCCTCCTCCCAATTTACGGCTTTATTCCGCTGTCTCTGTTACTAAGCAACACTGTACATGGTGTTCATGCAAATTACTGCAAAATTTCCGATAGTGAGACAGAATAACACCAGGTTAATTTCCTGATTAATATATGCTACAAAGACACCTACTATAGCAGACTCATAGCATAAGGATTTTTTTTGTTACCTTTTAAGTTGTCTTGTCTGTATCTATTACAACACTTCCAAGCAGATGGACCAAATTCTTGGTTCCATCATTTTGACTCGATCTGTTTTGTGTTGAGCAACCCAGCTGATTGCACATTGTATATGCTGTGATGATGCAAGTAGCTTCCTTGTGGCTGCATGCTATAGGTTGATCCATATGCAGGAGGAGATGAAATGATTGTTCAGGTGCTGTTTTTGCTCTGCTTTTAAAATTAAAGGTGCATATGAGATTCTTAAAACCAAGAGTTGTCTTTTCATTCAAGCCAGTGGTAAAAATCCAGCTGACATAACGTGAATGGGCTTCAACTGGTGTTCAAGCTTGTGTGATCAATTTATTTTGCACACCACGGTACCACTCCCCATAGCAAAGCTCTTGTGCGTCACAGGTGACCGCATGTTTTTCTCTTTTTCAATAATCTTAAAAATGCAAAGTCTCATTTAACAGACTAGCAGTTATAATCATGCCCAAAGATTATTACAGCAATACAGTTTTAGATGGAAATAAAGCAAGCAGATTGTAGTACTGCACTACAGAAATCTTCAAGAGCAGTTTTTAGACTGCCATGTTGGCTCATTAGGAGAGCTGTGACAGGTTTATGGCTCATGTTTCCAGAACTGCTTTCACTTCACTTCTCTAAATCAAAGGCCAGGCTTGCTATTAAAAGGTGGAATTTGAAAATTTAAATGTAGAATATTAGTGGCTTTAAAGCGCGCTTAAAAGCATGTTTGCAACTTTGATTACTGTAAAGCCTGAAGATTTATACTTTTCAAACTGCCTAAGGTAATATCGAGCCTCCAGACAACTTCTGCATAGGTAGGTTCCTGGTTTGAAATGTGCCCATTTTCAATGCAGTGAAAGTAAGTGTGTAATGCAGCTCTAGAAACACCATCTGCATTGACCCGTCTTCAAATGTTTCTAGTTCTGTTTTACTTCTTCCCCTCAGCTTAAAATACACTATCTACTGTTACTTCTCCTTCAGAAGGATTCTGAAGGAGAACAAAATGTTGTAATGCCTGTCAGCAAAATGCCCTCAGATGCATGTACAATGGTACAATGGACCAGAAAATTAGTTTATTTTTTAAAGTAATCATATTAAATGTTTAATCATAAATTGCAATTCAAAATTTGTGCATAACAATGTTTGAATTTTTTTAACTTGTGTTTCCTCCCCCCCTCCTGTTTTGTTAGAGAGCTTCTGAGAGAATTGCACTGTGCTTTTGGAAAATCGAGCATTTCCCAAATTTAAAGCATATAGAGAAAGTCTTAGATTCCTCTCTTTTCTGTGAAAACATGCATTTAAAAACAGCATAGGATGAATACAGTTATGCAGCACATTCTTTGTACTGTCACATGTATTCTTCATTGCTGCAGTGAACGTAACAGCTACACATGAATTTTCTCTATGTTAGGAGAACAGATTGTAGAGAAAGCAAAAGTTAAGTGTAGATATGGTTAATTAACAGGGCTTGGCTAAAACCTTAAAACCTTAAACAAGCGCGTATTTGTGGCCTGCTGGAGTGCACGTGGTTCATGCTGGATGGCAGTCAGTGTTATAATGTGCTACTGCAAACACTGCAGGTACGTCACTGTAAGTGAAATCTAGGGATGACCCTATCTACAGCAGTTTTTTCAGGATGCCATTACCTTTACAGATTTATTGATGAGTGAACTTTATTTGTGGTGGGTGAAACTAGACTTAATATGTGCTGAGCATGCTGTTATTCTGTACAAGCGCGAGTATTGGTGGTGGTGATCTGCTTGTAGCTGGAAGTTGTGGAGCTCTGCAGTGTTGACCAGCTTTGACATAGGCGGATCATCAATCAAATGATGTGACAGGAGAGATAAAGGCATATTTCGTCATGGAATAGCCTTGTCAAAATATTTGAATTAGCTTGGTAGAAAACTTAGCCTTTAGACAGCTCCAAGATAAGCAGTGAAGTGTAAAGAAAAATTTTTATCTTGCATGTTAAGTTTGCAATCTTCCTTTGGGCTGGAGGTAAGAGGTCAAAATTGGAATATGCTTTTTAAATGTACTGCATACTTTTCTGGTGTCTTGACAGTATCATGGTTGAGTGACCCGTTTATATCCAGAACCTATTTGTGGGTCACAACAATGAATATTGATGTTGTTTTGGAGCTAATCTGCTCAGCTGCTTAAGCATATGGGATATCCACATTAGCAGTAAGCCCCACAGGAAAAATGAAGTTAGATGCTGTAAGAGAGCATAGGTAAAAGAATTGTAGGAGCATAACCCTTGGCAGAACATTATCTAGATTCAAGCAATAAGTACAATGTGTTTTTCCAATAAGCATTTTAAAGTTTTCTTTAATTAACAGGAATTGATTCACAAGCCTTGATCAAAACAGAATCACATTACAACTTCAGAATTTCTGGGTGGTGAGCTGTAGAACAGTGTTTGTTTTCACTAGGAATCCAGTGTCCTTGTCAGACCCTGCACTTTGTTCTGCTACTGGTGTTGGGAAGTAGAACTACAAACACATTTGTTTTTAATCAGACCAAAAAGTAAAACTTGGAAGAAACAATCTAACCATATTCTGTGAAGATTAATTTGAACCAATACTGTTAAATGTATTTTAGATTATTTTTTTCAATATTTCAGAATATCATCATTCTGATGTAGGTGTTTGTGAGAAATGATTTACTTATTTTTTGCAATATTCATTTAGACAAAAACCTGTCTAAAATCTGCAAAATCTTTCCAAAACAGAGCAGTGCATATCTGCTGTTCACTCTCATGTAAAGCGTACAGATGATGTTATAGAAAGCTATCATAAATAAAGAGAGAAATTCAAGAATAACAGAAATACTATTTGTCTGTATTTAGCAGGTACATGCTGCAGTGTATAACAGTCTAGTATATAAAGAATGCCTTTCTGCGTGCTGCCTTACACTTCCATTTAGAGTAATCATATCACAAAAAACAGGCTTAACATTAACAGTTCTCTAGTAGGTTAAATTACATCTCATATACCTTTATTTTTACCCTTGCTTTGAAAGGTATCCTGCAAATTATAGACATTCTCTGATTTTATAGGTGCTTTTATACAAGAAAGGGCTTTGGATCTGCAAATTTTTACTGTGCTTGGAGGTTTTTTTATAGTGCCAAACTGAATTCTTACAAAAGCTTCAAAAAAATGCTACTTGAATAAAAACTTGTGAAAACAACCTTATTGTAGATCCTTTAGTATTTTGTAACTCTTCAGCAATATTAAATATATATATAGTACTACTATAATATATGTAATATTTTTGTGAAATTATTTTAATTTGTTTTGGTTTCTGTTCTTTTGTATTTGTATGTTCTGCTGAGCCTGAGGAGGCATTCAGGCTAGGTAGGCCAAGCTGATGTAAATCTATATGCAGTACATTGTCTGCCTTTCCTGGACATACAGTTATTTGATGAGTTTACAGTGTATAATTTAACTTTTTTTTTTGATTTAATGAAAGAGAGATCAATAGTAGCAAATCAGTTAATATCTTAAATGACGTCTATACATTCATTGATTTGAAACATTTCTGGTTATTCATTCAATTTCATAAAAATAGCCAAGTTTACATTTGCTTCATAGTATCAGTGGGAAGTGCTTGAACACACATAGGGTGGGTGTTTTTCAGTCAGCTTTGTATAAGCTCCCAACATAAAAGCCTTTCAGTATTTTCCTTTCTGCTGTTTTTATTTTCTTATTTTTAATGAGAGAAGTTGTTGATTATTTATTTATTTATTTATTTCATGGCATTTTTAATTTAACTGCAAGGTGAAAATATCCTTGCAGTCTTTTTGTTTGTTCAGCAGCAGGCTTTGCTTTCCACTCTGTTCTAACAGACTTTTGCTCTCTGATTCTAAAGCTCCAAGGGACTCTCTCTGTGCATGAATATCTTTTCTTGCACTAGGGTCTGTGCTTTATTGCAACCTCACAGCACTGCCAATATATAAAACTAAGTAATAATTAAAATACATAGAAAATCAGTTTTTTAGTATGTAAGTTATAAGAAATTCATAGGTCTGGCCCATAACTGTTTTTACTTTTTTTTCTGGTGTGTGACAGTATAAAACTTAATCTGAGGTGGCATTTACTAGGGATATGCAAAATTAAATTCAATTTATTTTTCACACAAATTCGAAGTGGAAATGTGACCCATTCTGCCATTCTTTCAACAAAACAACAACAAAACCCACACCAAGAGTCCCCCTCTTATGCTCAAACCTGATCCTGTTTCTGCTGAAGCCACTGCGACATCTACGCAGTACACAATGTGGCACTGCTTGGAAACACCAAAGCTTGTTCTAAATTGGTGGATATATTTACATGGAATGCTCTGCTACCAGCAACCTGAGTCTGGCTTTGCAGGGCCAATTATTCATAATTTAATATGACTTTATATTTGACTCAATATTCTAAAATCTGTCCCTATAATTTCATTTATCTTCTAAAATGTGAAGCCTAGATTCTGCTTTAAGATCTAACCTGTATATAGCAAAATGAGCAATTTGCTGAATATCCAGTGCAAGGAAACTTCATTAATTTAGCCGGTCCTGGAAAACACAAGCCAATTGCTGATCCCCTATTGTGTGTGTGATTTCTGGAGTTAGCTGGTGCTAGGTGGATATCCTATCCAGAATGAATTATGGACACAGTCTGTTCAGTCTGGAGTTTTGGGGGAGCTGTCTTAGATTTTAGATTACAAGGAATGAGGAACAGTGGTATAAAGTATTACAGCATTGAATAGAAATACTTTGGTAAGAATGACATCACGTAAGATATAGCCATAGATACACTGATATACTGGAGAACTTATAATAATACAGAAACATCTCTCTCTTCCTTGGGTGGATTAATACAGCAGTGGAGATGGATTTCACAAAGACATAATCTATTGATGATGTATGTTTTTGGTAATACTTCAGACAACAAAAGTTCTTATAACAGTAGTAACCTTTTTACAATATAAAGCTAGTTCTATTGAAGTAGAAAACGTTGACATCTGCCACTTCACACATTCTGACTGCACAAAAATATTTAAATGAAAATAATATCTAGTTCCTGCTACTTTATTTAGCAGGTGTTTTTAAAGCCGAAGGCTACAGCACTAGCCCACTAAAAAGACTTGCACAATCCTGTTCTCAAACATTATCTGTACCTCTTTCTTCAGTGTCTAGCCACATCTGCAGAACTTGCCAGCGACAATGAGCTTGACAGCCCTGTAGTTAGCACTGAGGATTTGTTAATTCATCCTTGGTAGCAAGGTCACTGATGAAATGGACTCTATGATTGACAAAACAACCTCACTGCTTCTTGCTAGCTGGTGGGATGATGTGCTGGCCAAGCCTGTAATGGAGAAGAGCAGAGCTGTCTTAACCTGCTCTCAAGGTCAGGGTTTCGTGGTTCGGTATGTTCTGAACTAAGCAGGATGTCCTAAAGAAACTTAAGAGCCTCTCAAAACTTTCTGGAAGTTTTTAATACTTAACTGAAAGATCTATTTACATGCAACACTAAGTATTTCCAAAATTAACAAGTTCCTTTCTAGGCCATTCCCATGCCACTCCCCCTTAATGTGTGTTTGTTCTTTCCATGGCAAGCTTCTCCGTGGGAACATTTGCACTTCAGTGTACTGAAAAAAGAGGCCAGTAAGATAAATCATTGCTGAAGCTATGCAAGCAAGCCAAAACCTGGGAATCCTCCTATATTCTCTGCTTCTATCACAGGTCCAAGTTGATGATCATCTAAACAGCAATTCTGGTAAAGGAAAGGACTTTTGGCCTAGTATGTACTCTGCAACATCTTGATTAACTGTATAAGCATAAGATAATTATTGAGCTGAGAAGCCAAATGAATCCCCACTGTGTCTGTAATGGTTTTGTTGGAATTCAGGTTAACCAGTGCAGATTATATAGTGTGATTTCGGGTAGGCATGTAATGCGGAAGCGAGTAGAGTGTGAAACATGAGTCATATAAAGCACAGTTGCACAATAAATAGAAATAAATATTCTGCATGTATGTGTCAAACAATGCAATCTAACTATTATTCTGCCAGCAGAAAGTATGCATTCAGACAAGTCAACAGCCTGTAATGGTGATAGCTCAGGAGGAGTGATTCCTGGATTTAGGGCTATAGGCTGTCCCCATTAATACTGGCTTGAGTTCCTCACACCAGAAAAGTACAGGGGCAGACTAAAAGTTTGTCAAGTATTTTACTTTGGTTACCCTGAGAAGGAAAAGTGCTTAGGATATTTGTTTAAACTAATATCATGTTGTTGCATCATATTTAACTTTGTGTTCTTTAAGATAGTGGGACTTTGTTCTAAAGTATATATAACTAGTTCTTATTTTGGTATGAAATTAAAAAGGGTCAGTCCAAAGTTCTGCCAAAATGGCAGTCGTACAGGGCCAGATCTCGCTCCTTCCTGCTTTCTTGGCAAGGAGTAGGTTCTTTGGCCTTCTCCTTCCTCCCCCCTCGGTGGAGGCCATGCAGCCACATACCCACAGCAGAGGCCAGCAATGCAATCTGTCACCCAAAAGTGGGAAGATCTCTTTGCTGCTCTTATCTGCTGCTTACAGATGACAAGAGGCACAACAGACTTTATCTAGTCTATGCCTCTTGCATGCTGGAGGTCAGAATAATTCAAACTGCTTCAATGGGAGGCTGTGACTAGAAGGGCTTGATCCCACACTCTGGCACTGCTGCTATGTGTGCCCCATACGCAGGTCTCTAGCACAATATTTTAAGCAAGCAGGTGGGCAGGGGGGGTGTAGGGCTCAGCAACTAGGTGTTCGTCAGCACTTGTGTTGACGGCAGCTGTGTGGGTGAAGAAAATGGTGTGGCTGAGCTGAGGGGTGAGGCTAGCATCAACTAACTCTTAGTCTGGGGCTCTGTGGGGTTGTCTGAATCTGCAGGATGTGGCTGTACGCAGTAATCGTGCTGTGCTCCAGAGGAGTTTGTTCTGCTGCTGCCCAGTTAGAGTTGCTAGAAGATTTTATCTCTGGTTTTATGTGGTTTTCAATACCCTTCACTTTGTGGGGGTTTTTGTTTGTTTTAGGAAATGCTAAACTAGGATCCACTATCCTTGGCAGCTGATGATCATTCTCCTACCCTTTAGAACATTTTTTTTTTCCCCAATGTTATTTGTTGCCTATCAATCCAAGGTTGGTCTTCTATTCAAAGCACACCAGCTGCAATCCTTTCCTGCCTTTCCTGGAGTAGCCCAGCCAAATGTGCATGCTCTTGCTTTTTCCCATGACGCAGGTAAGCACAGGTGGCACCAGCAGCTAGGGATACTGAGTCTCTTAAACATGCAGGATCTAGCCTGAAGTTGTCAAAATCACCAACCAATCTTTTTTTGCTCTATTTTTCACTGCAATACAGTCATTTTTATCATTTGTGGTCACTACTGATTCTGCTGCTTTTTCTTCCTGGTGATAAGTGAGTCCTTTCAGTTAAATATTTAGTTATCACTTATACAAATGTGCTTTGTTTTTTCTATTGAGCTATCTATTGTAGTCTGGGATACTGGTGACCAAAGGGATCAGCAGGTGGTGAGGAAATACCTGCTTAGCCCCTTCCCAAGGAAGTTAACATACTAGATCATCCGTCCAGGAGGCAGTTACTTCTACAGTAGTCTTACCATCAGTCTTAGGATCTGCAGATCTATCAAGCAGCAGGAAAATACTGCTCTTTTCCTATAGCAGCTTTTAAGATGAACAACAAATTTGTGGCTGCATCCAGCAGGTGGCAAGCACAGCACACTAAATTATGTCTGAGAAAAAGTTACTTCTGGAATTGGAGGCTCCTGACTCAGTTTGACATACGTACATGTGTACATGAACAAAACGTCATACAGGTGATGGCAAGCTCTGTTAGTCCCACATCAGCTTACTGAGTGCTAGGGCAGTGTTGCTGCTCTGGATGCTATTTATAATGCATGTGACTTATATTCTTTTTGAATGGCTGCCTCACATGCATGTGTAAGGATATAAGCTAAATAGCATTGTATGTGAGAACAATTTACCTGTCTCTTTAAACGTCACATTCAGGTTTCAATTCTTTTAAAATACTAGCTTTCAATTAAATAAACCTCCAAAGAAAGAGCATTTTCTAAATATACAGCTTTAGAAGTTTTACTGAACTCGCAGTATCTTGTGACATGTAAGTAAAAAATGGAAAATCCAGCCACTTGCTAGCTAAGCCACATTAAATATAGATTATAAATATGGCAAATTCTTGAGGGTCATGTATTTGCTTACATGACATGTAAAGTTCTGGATTTTTTCTTAAGCTTTGTTATGCTGAAAAGCATTTATGAGTTCACTTATCTTTGAAGAAAATAAATGGGAGTGAATCAAGAGCAAATACTTTCTGGAGTTATTATCTAATATGAAAAGGATATACGAGGATATCATTAGCTGGAACTTCTTACAATGCTTATCGCCTTTTCCCCTTCATTTGTATGGAGAGTTTGAGCCAGACTTCTGTTCTGATTTATGCTACTATAAACTTGAAATCGTTCCATACAAATAAAAGAAGGTTCTACAGTGAGCAAATGCTCCTCATTCCAAGATCAGTTTTATATAAATGGAGAGTAATTAAGTAAAAGCCAAGAATGAAGTTTGGTCTCCGTTGTTTAGTGATATGATTAAAAGTGTTATTTGTTAAACTATTATATAATCATTGTCACACTTCTGCTTGTCAGAATCTGAGTTTAAATGTCCAGGAATTTGAAAAACAGAATGGATTTCATTAGCTGGTACTTTTCTCATAGAGTACTCTGGATATTTTACAAAAATAGTTTGAAAGTTTCTGATCACCTCTGTCTCAGAACTCCTGTTTCAAATAGTTTTTGATTTAATGACTAAAATTATGCAGTCAACCCACTCCATAAATAATTTTCTTCAGAGTCAGCACGGCATATTATGGAGAAAGGTGAGTAAACCCCATACATGTGTCTCTGTGTGTGTGTATGTATGTTACTACTATAAAAATACACACTGGGATAAAAACGTTTATGAAACAATATTTGAAATCTATAGGTAGGAGTATAAATCTAAAAATATATTTCTTCTATACTTAATAAATAAACCTGCCTTTTATTGCATATATTATGAACTTTTGCTATTTTAAAATGAAAAATAGTAGCACAAATTAGAATGAGACCAGTTTCAAGGTCCTGAAATTTCCATTTGTGTTTAAAGTTGGGCCTGTAGATACAGCATATATTTGAAAAACAAGTTATAATATAACTCTGATATATAACTCATGTTTAGAAAGAAAGAAAGAAAGAAATGAAACCAAGCCTTTTAGCTCTCAACTCCTGGAACAAAACTTGGAATAGCTCATGTGTAAAATAGGTCCTTCACAATTCATGTAACTTACAAAAGCTTTTCCTTTAAGTTCAGAGATCTTTTTAGAAGTTTTATCTACCCTTGTTTTGTAGTTCTGAGTAAATGGCAGGATGCTGACAAACTCTGGTGTGCCTGTCTATCATATACATTGCTTTCAACAAAGAAAAACAAAATGAAAATCAGCCGTCCTCCGCATACTGTAAAATAAAAGGCCACTGCTAAATCTTTTCAGTGCGATTTCTCTGAGGTGATTTAATGTTTCAGTAATGAGCAGTAAGCTGTGATGTCTGTGACTGCAGATGAATTTTGTCATTCTTGCTGCTTCATTCACAAGGCTGTTCAAAAAAGTATATCGTAAAACGCATCACTTGGTTTCGAGAGACCCAGCAGTCTTTTTAGTGGGCAGGTGGATATTTTCTGGTGGTCTGTAGGAGAGGGAGCTCATCTTTGTTGTTAGACTGGGATGTGTGCTGACATTTGGTGGAATGTATTTTATTAGCTGAAGAAAGTATTTTTTAAAATTTTTTCCAAAGAAAACATAAAAAAAGGGATTCAAACAGTTGTTAAAATAAGCAATGCAAATAGTGAAGGGCATAGCCGTATCCACAATATCAGTGATTTTGCAGTCTGTTATTACATGTAATTGAATTAATACATCAAGAAAAGTGAATACTTGATGAGGAATCCAGGAAAAGAAAAAGAAAAATACTATTGCCACAATCATCTTAAAGATATCATCATTTCTGGTCTTATTTCTTTGAATCTGATATGCCTTCTTTAGGGTCTTCCAAATTAAAGTGTAGCTTGTTAATATGATTAGAAAAGGAATTAAAAATCCCAGCAAATTTTTGGATAAGCCTAGCCCAACCCGAAGTGTTGTATTATTGTTGTCATACCGAAAACCACAGACTGTCATGTTCAAGTTCTCGGCAAAGAATATATTACGGTGAATGATGACGGGCAAACTGGCCACACCGGCAAGAAGCCAGATGGCAATGCAAGTTATTCTGGCAACAAACACGGTACGCCGGATTCGCGACTTCACTGGATGTACTATGGCCAGGTAGCGGTCAATACTAAGGCATGTGAGTAGGAACACACTGGCGTACAAGTTGAAACTTATCCCTGCAGATGCTAGCTTGCATAAACAATTGCCAAATGGCCACTGGTACTCCATGGCTGTGTAGGCTGCCCAGAGTGGCAGAGTTATTAAAAAACACAAGTCGGCAAGTGCCAAGTTTAGCAGAAAGATGCTGGCCACTGTTTTCAGTTTCATGTAGCAGTAAATGACAATAACAACTAGGCTGTTCCCAAATATGCCTATGATGAAGATGATACTGTAAACAGTTGGAACCATAATGTAGATGTAACTGTGCCTTCCTGAAACGGGACAGTCGACGTGGATTCTTTTAACGGTTTCTTCGGTAGAATAGTTTGGGACCATCTTGATCTCTTCAGCTGTACACTTGTTTCAGGGAAACAATGTGAAGTTCACACCTACAGGGCAAAGGTAAAGAGGGAGGAGAAAGTAATTCATACGGTATTTAGTTATTTTTAAAAATTTCAATGAAATATCAAGATTTTGTGTTTAACTAGAGAGATAATTCAGTGTAATAAATTCAATTTCTGATTAATAAGTCATGGAAGAGTAAGAAATCTACTTTTCGTTAACAGACCGCTACCTATGGCTTTCAGTTGAAAACTGGGTTATAGGCCCAATTGCTAATCAGTACTCCTCCTGAACAACTTTTAATGGAAAGCAATGAAAATGTTTTTTTGCCCTCTTTATTTTTGTTCATAAATATACACAGTATGATCTACTTATGTTTTTTCTTTGTTTCCATGGACGTGTCTTATGGCTAATGCTACCAGTATTTCATGCTTTTTCTTGATTTTTATAATTCCTGGGCTATATCCTGTCCTCATTTTTTGTGCAATCACAATTCCCCTCTAAAAACATGAGGATATGTTTCTCTTTCTAGCTTTGAATTGAAGCAGTAATCAAGTTCTAAATCTACAAGTTGTGAACTTGCAGTTCATTCCCTGTGGAGTTCTACCCTGACACCACAGATATCAGTTGGCTCAACTACGAAGCATGTGTTTGTCTGGAACTTGCGTTGTCTGGATTCAGAAATTCACGCTACAGAATTCTGTTGGATCATTTTTGTTTGGAATGCACACAGATGGAGCCAGTAGACCCAAATTTTAACTAAGTTTCCTTCATTTTGCTTTTTTTCTGATATGGCATGAAAGACCAGATTATTCATGACGGTCTTGATACAATGCCTAGAGCAGGAGCTTTATCAGTGACTCTGTAGGGAGTTGGAAGTGAGCTGTTGTTCACAAGTGTAGTATGTAACAGTTCAGTAGTTAAATAAATCCCAAACCAGCCCAAGGCAAACAGCATACTGATTCTCAGATCACAAAAAATAAGGGGAAATTTTTTTTTGTATACCAGATGTAATATGGGGGGCCAACTTTAAATGTTTTCTCAACTGATTTCTATTTTAATGTAGACTTTGTGGAATAAAACAGAGGTAACAATGTTAGGAGTTAGGTGTACATTGTTAGATTATTTTTTTACTGTAAATGAAAGCCAACAAACTTCTTTCAATTACTTAATAAGTTTACAGTTCAAAATACAACTAGTTAATGAACATATGTCGTAACAGAGACTCAAAGTACCAAATGAATGTACAGTTATCTAGGTTATTTTTTTCATAGATAGGTGCTATATCTCATGAGCAAAGTTATTCAGATACCTCAGAAACTACACTTAAGCCTTAACATGTTGCATTAACAAAAGAAATGAATACAGATTAGGGTTTTTTTGAATACAAATTAGTGTGTTTTTTTTTTCTGGCTTTAAAAACCAACCAACCAACCCCCCAAAAAAACTTTTTAAAGTTTTCATAGGAAAGTGAGGCATAGATTCACCTCAGCAAAGTCTACATAGGAAGCCTGTAGAAGAGCCAGGGACCAAACCCAGAACAGGAGTTGCAGTCAGTACCTTTTGAGCAAAGTATCCCTTTGGCTCTCACTTTATTATCTTTTAAGATTTTATATTATTGTTTCTGTCTTATTTTATGTTCTATTATTAGGTCTGCATTAGTTAGCTGATTCATTTCAATAAAGCTAACAGTGCAATTTCAAGATGTAGGTTCTTGCTAATTCTATCAGAATTGGAATATCTAGTTAACTGCAACCAATGACAAACCTTTTGTCAAGATACACAGTGCAACACCTCCCAGCATCTCCAATTCATTATGTGAATTCGTCTTGTTTCCTTGGTTGGTGAAGATGTCTTGATATGACATCAGCTATTTTAACCATGTTTAAGATGTTAAAAAGTCAAGCAAATGCATCTCATGAAAACAAATGTGTGCCATTCTGATCATGTGTGGCAGTGTAATGCATCCTGAGCTCAACTTCCTGGCTTTCAAACTGCACCAAATCTAGAGTAGTTGGTGTTTGCCTCTGTGGAACGTCATGCTGCCTGCAGGACAGGGAGAGCCAACATAAAAGTTTGCAAGATCAAGAAATCCTCTTATCTCAACCCTTGGTTGTGGAAGTGCCCAGAAAGGTTTGACAATAACCAGTAGATTCCACAATGTGGTATTTGCCTTGCTGCAAAGGTGCTGTGTGGTTTATTCACTATAGAAGCCTTTGCTCACTTATTCCCATTGAGATAACGGCCAAAGTAAGCAGTAAGAAACCAAAGTGAAGTCTCTACCAAGAAAATGAGCATTGCAAGCCGGACATGCAGTAAAGTAGACCAGGGCCCAGTTAAGGCTGAGCAAGACATTTATCCATGACTAGATTAGTGGTTATACACATTTTATACAAAGCAGGTATTTCTATATGAGAAGTACTGATGTGTGTTTGAAAATGTTGCAGAAAAAGATGATTAGTACAGCTTTATGCTGCCAGAATTCACCACACCAGGCTAAGTTAAATGCAAATACTGAAATTGTGCACATTGGTAATGCCATTTAAAGCATCTGAAATGGCCTGAGTTAATATAATGATAATTGGATCATTTGAAGGCTGATACACAAGGAGCTTTTTCCAAGAGGTTTGAATTGATGTGATTATGAATTGTATGTCAACATCTATCTCAAACCAAATTATCTGGTGAGCAGCAAACCCCTGTTGTATGTTACTGTCCTGTGACCTTTTGTCTATTTTTAATTATGATGACTATAAGAAGTCACTGATCATGAAATGCTTCAGACTGCTCTACCAACTATTATTTATCGTTCCGTTCATCACTGCTTTTGGGTGAGCATGCACCTTTATGAAACTGCCTGCTGAAACAAGGAATGCTGGGTCTGTGCAAGGTAAACAGCACTCTGCCTGGTGAAAGATAAGATCACACTGACCGTGGCTTTCTGTGAGAACTTGATCAGGTATAAATAGGTACACAGATGTCACAAGTCAATTTTTAAACAAAAATGTGTTTTTAATATTTGCTTTGACAGACTAAGTAAACTCTGATTGACCAGCCCTGCCACAGTTTACCCACCCTGCCATTAGGTAATGTGTGTTTTTTTTTCCTTCTGATGGTAGGTGGATTATTTGCTTTTCTTACAAATGAGAAGATACTTCTGTTTGAGGATGATGCATTCTAATTTTATATAAGATTATTACACAGGTAGAAGAGAGGCTGTGAAATGTTTGGAACTGTATGTTCAATATATTAACTATGTTCACTTCTTTCTTGTGCCATAAGCATTTTTTATCTTGGGAGTTTAGCTCCCCTCCCCTTCCTAATTTCTTGCATTTTCTTTTTCTAATTGTTGATAAACTAATGATACCTCCCAAATGTCTCATCTCACTACCTTTTTTATACCCAGCAGAACAACCCCCTTTATCACCACTGCCTTAATACCAGCCCTATACCTACTTCAGCCTCTTCCCTGCTTTCCTGGGGTTCTAGAGCACTACTACTGCTCACCTGGCAGTAAGATTATATTCCATAAATGGCCTGCATCAAATGGAGTAGGAGTCTGTTCAGATAAAAGAATTACTGTTTAACAAATATGGATTTAGAAGATAAATGAACATAAACGTGACTGCAGTTCCTGTCTGGGCAAATATTCTGGTAGAAAACCTGTGCTCATGCAATTATAAAACCATGCTCCAGAACTGGGGGAAAGAATACTCTTTGGGAGCCCTGTGGCTGTTGTCACTTGTTTCAGTGAGCAGATTCCCAGTGGAATGGCAAAGCTGAGCTTGCTGCACTCCCTAGGATAGTGGCTCCAAACCAGTCTCATAAGTGAAATCTGTTCACAGCAGCATATGCCTGTTGTCAGTCTGTTCCCAAGGTGTCATGTAGCAGCTCAAGACAGAAATGTTTTTAATTTCTTTAATTTGGAGGTGCCCTTATCCTATATGGTTTTGATGGTGCGCTAGAACAGCACTACGTTCTCAGGTTTCTCAAAGTGAATATTCCAGGCTCACTTTCACTGAAATTGTAAATATGAAAAAGTATTTTTAGTCCACAGTTGATATGTAAATTGAGGAGGGTGAGAGCAATGCAAACACTTGGGCAAACAAAGGCACGTAATTCAAGCTAGTGTGGCCTTGCTGTGTGCACAGGCCTCCTGTCATCACTGCCTCTATCTTCCACAGAGGTCAGCGTCTGACTTCATGGTAAATGACAATAAATCAAAACATTACTGAAATGGAACTCCAATAGGCGGTATAGAACTGGAACACAGTGCATTGGTTCACAAGCAACAAGAACAGAAAGCAAGCTTCAAAAGATTCTTATTAGTAACTGTCAAGTTGGCTGTTGCTTTTGCAATTTTGGATCAAAAGGTGGTTTGATATAAGAACAAGTAGAATTTACAGGACCTTGTAATTGGCTGTGCGTTTTCTTTGAATAGCTGTCCTATTCAGTCTTGCATAAAGGAACAATCAGTCTGAAATTGCTGTTAATTTTGTGGTGTTTGGTTTGGGTAATCTTCTGAGTCACAGTACGGCGCTTAACTTTTTGCTTCAGAAGTATGCTCTGAATATACAGTATTAGCTGTATAAATGTGTATTTTTATGACCTATGCTAATATATTTCCAAGTAACTGTATTACACTCGATTATTACTCTCACTTATTCCATAAGTTAAGTGGAGCCTTATCCATATTCATGTGTTTCACAGGAATGGGGCCCTGATCTGAAATAAATTTTAATTAACTTATGCTTGGCTTACCCTATGCTAACACACAGCAGTTAAATTTTTTTAGCAATTAATTATTTTAACTATTGCAACTTAGAATCATGTAGAGGTGAGGTGTACTAGCGTTTTCTTGTCAGTCTTAGGATGCAGAACTGTATATACATTTTAAAAACTTACTTAAAATATTTATCTTTTTTAATTCTGTAACCTATATGTGGATTCTGTATGTTCTTCCCCTTGCAGGAGTTCGAGCTGGTCACCTTCATTCATGCTAGCTCTATAGAAATGGCAAATAAACTGCCTGTGATCTTCCTAGGATATAGTTCTACTGCATCAAAACTCTAAATTGGGTATTACTTATTTTGTGCTAGCAGAGGACCAGTTATTGCTGTCTCATAAACACAAACTGTTTATGTACTCTGACCTTCTCTGTAAGAACTTCTCTGTATTTACTTCCTTGAGAATACTTCAAAAGTCTGTCCTTCTACGTGATGGCTTTCATAACTTATGCTGAAAAGAATAACATCTCTTCCATCTATTTTCATAGGCTACTCTCATTATTTTCCCTTCACTTCCCAAGTAGCTTTCAACTCTGCAACTTTTTCCTCTGAAAACATCAATGCTTGAAGAATGACTAAACAGTGCAATTGGGCTGGGGGATGTTATTTTGAATGTTTTTTTTTTTTTTTTTTTTTGGTGGTGGAGGGGGCATAAAGGAAAACGACACAATTAAGCATGGTGATATTTAAATTGAAGTTTCACGAGTATAATATATATTTCGACCACTAGAGGTCTGTATTTCCTATTTAAAAATAAGATAATTGCTTTATTTCATAATGAAATATCATCACTTTCCACAGTATCACTTTCCTTCAAGATTATTTCTTTAAAATGCAATGCAAGACAAAATACCTATCATAAACATCTGCATTTATGTAAAGTGTAATGTACCAGTGTGAGCCATTTTATATTTATTTTAGTATCTACTTGCTTATGTCTAATTTCCTTTCTGCTGGTATGTTTCTGTTTTTTTAGACCTTGAGTCTGATTTATGCACTAGTAAGTTATGGAGTAAGGTCCTGATGCTTTATTTTTTTAGACATATGCAGCTTAAACTCTAACGGGTTTAAGCCAAAATAAGAAAAAATATGTTTACGGGGAGAGTGGATATATAGTTTACCTAAACAGTGTAGCTTAAAAAAAAAAGTGGCACATACTCATAGATAATTTTTTTTAACTCTGCCTGTTATTAAACATACAATTTTTTTCTTTTCTTTTCCCTCAAGTATCACACAGGGTATTATTTAAAGTAATTCTAAGTTAACTTGACTCCAACATGTATTTTCCTATTTAGTGGAAGATGTTTTTATTGATGAAAATGCTACTTCAGAACTACTTTTAATTTTAGATGAAATGGCAATGCGAGTCTACAGTTTTTGTTACGCAAATGGTGATTTTTAGACCTTCTGTAGAATATACTTAAGAAATTATAAGCAATGTCACAATTTGAAAATGTATCTTTCTCCCCAGTCATACATACACGCAGACTTTCTGTTTTCGTTATACAGCTGGACATGTTTTTACCCCTTTGGACACTCAGGATGTGATGATGGTTCTGCTTCAAATGATTTATTTAGCTAACCAGTCCTCTAATGCTGGCAAATAGCTTTTGATCCAAATAGAGAGGAAAGGTTATTAGTGTTATGGTGACATATTTATTTTATTGAAACTAGTAGATGAGCAAAGAAGAACTGAAAAGTTGATATTAACTGTATTATCTTGTGCCAGATAAGTAGAAATATTCAGTGTCTTATTCTATATTTATGTGCAATGGGTTATGCAGTGTCAGGGAACTTAAGGGATGTTTAGAAAAAACACTGTACAAGCCTATGAGGGTTTTATCTTGAAGTTTCTAAAAGCAGAAGCATCTAGAGAGAATTATAGTGATATCTAGAGACAGAGCACTAGCATGCAGCGAGCCAGATTTAAAATGCATAATTAACAAAAATAATCTTTCAGTTGCATATTTTAGCACTGAGTGTTAGAAATGCATGTGGCAAACAGTGTTATAGGTGAAATGCCACCTCTAAAATACCAGTTTATGTGGCTGTGGAGTAATGAATAAAAACTTCTCAACACTTTTTTTCTTTTTGGACATTTTCCTGCAGTTACACTATTTGAAGACAATACTTACCTGTAGAAAGTAAGCTGTTCTTCAGCATGTAGAACCCATGAAATTTTTTAAGACCTCAATTAATTGAGGTTCTGTTCCCTCCATGCTGGTAATTGAGTTACCAAGAGCACCTCCAGACCACTTTTGCTTAGAAAGAGAACAACTTGGAGTGGCTTTCAGTTATCCTAGTCATCTGCAGGAGACTGGCTCAGCACCAAGGCCAGCCTTGTTATTGTAGCCTCTGTTCTCAGGGGGCACTGAAGGTCTTCTGTTAATCCCCAAGATCTGGGAAAGGGTTGAGAAAGCTGTCCTATCCTGCTAGGAGTGGGAGAGATCTGCACTAGTTTTAGGATACTCTGACCCAATTCAACTTGTTAAAATTGAAGGTCGAGACACAAAGCCCATGGGTGGAAGGGAAAACTTGCTGAAAGAAGCAGGCAAGTGGATCAAGCCTTGAATGAAGAGCAATCCAAGTGCTAGAAAATTCTTTTAAACAGAAAAATGTTGGCTTCGGAAAAGCAACATCTCTATTAAAGCTTAGTAGTATTACTAAATGCTTAATAATACTACAATGTAATACGTGAGGAACTTTCTGCATGCTCTTTCCAACAACTTACAGTGTAATAATATCACAGTTAGAATTCTGTCTGCTGCTGGAGCAGTGAAAGATTGGACAAGTTTTTGCCTGTACTTTTGTAGTACTTGCGAGTCCAGGAACATTGGAAATACTTCTTTATGCTACTCAGCTCTTTGGCCAAAGTTAACTCTACCAATTCCCTCCTCATCTCTGTATTTTTTTATTTTTTCCCAGAAGTTGGGAAATTGATATATATATTTCTATGAAATTTTATTCACAGATGTTAGTGTCAAGGAAGGATTGCTTAACCTCACTAGTTTCTCAACCTCATTAGAATTTAGTGGTTTAGTAAATGCTGGCGTGGCAATGGTTAGGTTATTTTGTACAGAGGTTTGTTGACTGATCCACAGATCACTCATTATGGCTAGCCAAAAGTATTACTCTTAACTTTCAGTAAGTATTTTAGTTTATAGGTTTTGTTTACCGTATCTTCTAGGTATGTGCTTAGCAGTAAACATTTTCTGGGAGCTTTTTCCTGTAAACGCATATAATTTAGTTTGCTGTTACATGGAGGAAAACCATCCTTGGGTTTAATAAATGCAGAACTGGATTCCACAACACTGAAAGACTAACCATGCTCAACATGCAGTGTATTCATCTAATCTCTTGAAGAATATTGATCAGGCGGTGATGTAATAGATCACCGTTTCTGGCTTGACTGTGTACCTCTGGGTATCTTAATTTTTCATGTAATTTTCTGGTCTCTTTCTTCTTTATTCATCCTCCAGAGCAAACTCTATTTCATTCTTTGAACAAGACTGTAAGAGTGTGTTTAAAACTCTCTGGTGTTTAGTATGTCTTTAGATATTATATATCCTCAGGAGATGTAAATGTAAAATTATCCACAGAGCAGTAACTTAGAACTGAAAAGATAAATAAACTGATAAAGTGAAATAAACGTCTAGCTTGAGTTCTAGTTCAGTACTTAAACTAAACAGTAAAAGGGTAAGCTTCAGAAAAGATGTCTGAAAGGTGAATCTCTAAATGATATCCCTGTGTCCCAGTCATGGGACAGACACTTGTTCTGTCTCAATATAAATGAAGATTTTTCTTATCTAGGTTATTAAACCTGTAGCTGAATTTCTTTTTAAATATAAGAAATTCACTGTTAAAACAGAAGGTAGTCAGTCTTCTTGTTTATACCACAGGGTAAAGAATTGCCTCTTTGT
This sequence comes from Anser cygnoides, assembly GCF_040182565.1. Taxonomy (NCBI): domain Eukaryota; kingdom Metazoa; phylum Chordata; class Aves; order Anseriformes; family Anatidae; genus Anser; species Anser cygnoides. The sequence continues at coordinate 443,925 of NC_089881.1, forward strand.
CTAATAAACACCACAGACAATTGGATATATTGGCTCTTTGAAATGAGGGTATTACCTATCATTATCAATCAGCATGGAGTTTTGTACCTCTGTTCTAGCCATTAGCTTTATCAGAAAGAAAGAGTAGTGCCCTCCTAGGAGAGAAAAATGATCTGTAAGCAGTAGGCTAACCTAAAGGCTTTTTATCAGGGACCTATCAGTTCCTCTCTTTTTTTAACAACCCCATTTACTGCATAGTGCCCAAAAAAGGAAAAAAAATATCTATTTCAGATCAAGGTAATGCTAGAACTTCTAGGGTTTTCAACATCAACATGAAAATATTTTTTTGAAGGGCAACATAACATAAGGTACTGTTTTGTTATAAACATACAGCTAACTGTACATTCATAATTTCAAATCTGATGCCTCATTATGCAGTATCTTTAGGGTATTTTGAAGTACCCAAAAGAGTCCATAGTGAAGAAGAAGAATGAAGCCATCAAGTCCCAGAACGAATAAAAGTGAGATTAGTTTGAGCTGTGAAAGGTTACGTACTGCACGGTTACTTTCTCCAAATGATAGTAAATGAGTGGATTAACACATTTCCTTTATTGCAGCTGGAATTGCCTATATAAAATATAGTGTGCCCCATGTGATTATTTTTAATAAAAGATGGAAATCAAATTCAGGCTTGCTAAGAGCAAGTGAAATCATTTGATGAATTTTAAGTTACTATTCTGATAGCTTAGTTCCATGGAATAAGTTTTAAAGTATTTTTTAATGCATAGCAGTGCATGTCCTACGCAAATGTAGCTTCTAGACACCTAACCACACACCTAAAATTTCTGTTAGCACATCATTTCCATGGAGAATGAACTATAAACTGCTATGGTAAACTCCTCCAATCTGAGGAGTGAGGGAGTTTATATTAATTCTGACCTTCATCCAGATCTGTTAAAAAGGCTAAGTAGAAACAGGGTGGTGGGGAAACTTACTGAAGTAAAAAGCACTGGTGAAAACCCTTATCATGCCCTCTTCTAACAGAACAGAAACCAGATATCACATGGGAGATACCTCACCTTTTTTCAAATCACACAATATCATGATTGGACTTACTGGGTATTTAATATACCTGTTTCTGTCTTTACAGCTATGGGGTACTCTTCACTCAATCTTGTGGGTACCTTCATCAGGTACAGCATTAACTACCACTCTTCCCTTCCACCTTGCAGCAGAAATACTGTGGTGGTTCAGAGCACAAAAGGCTTAATAAGGAGCTACAAGACATTTTCCATGCTCTTGGGAGTATCATCAGCCTCTGATCATTCTTATTTCTTGCTGGAGTGAACGTCTTTGTGCATCCAACAACGAAAGACTTCTAAGTTTCACTGTCAAGATCTTCTCAGTATTTGCAAAGTTTCACCAGTCCTTTAGAACATAACTATCACCTGGAGGGTGGTCTTTTGGGGGGGAAATAAAGACCACTTCCACAAACTGCCCTGAATGTAAGATAAGAGCCCTTCTTTCTACCAGGATGAGACAATGTTTTGTCTCAACAAGGATGTTCAAGGATGAGACAATGTTTTGAGCAGCACAGAGAGGTATCTACGTGTTTAGCTTGATGATCAGCTCTTTTTAAAAATCACACTTATAAAGACAATAGTTTCACCTCTATATACAACTTGCAGGTCCCAGCTATTCCATGCATTGCCAAGACCTGAACTGAATCTGACAGGAAGAAATGGTACTTGCGTGGCTGCCTTTGTGGTACTGAAGATCTTTAGTTATTTGTGTTCAATTTGAAGTGAAATACCACTGAAAAGGCATGAATACAATTATCAAGCTGAGTTCACCTCAAATGCTCAAGTAAAAGCAAGTTTTCTGGATTTCTCTTCTCATTTGCATGATCTTGATCTGTGACTTTTTTTTTTAACCACTTGACATGTTTGTACTTTAGTCACTTGCCCTTTCTCTGGTTTCACTGAGGCTACTTTTGTTGTAGTAGTATTGGGGCTAGTCTTCTGATGGCACACCACAAATGTTTTATTTTTGCAACTTCTTGAAAATAGGAAAATGTGGAGTCTACACAATCCTATGTAGATAAAGATCCTGTGACAGAAATAATGCATTTCTGTTATCTAAACCAATCAAAAGGATGATGCCTTAGGGTGCTGTGAGGCATGGTCTGCTGCTTACTTTTGCTAACTGCTGGGTTAGCTTAAATCATACTCATAGTAACTATGTGACTTTCTACAAAACTCCTGAAACTCAGTCAAACTTTGGGAAACTCCTACTGATATCACTACCCATGAAGTTGGGCAAATGCTGAAAATCTTGTATGTAAAATATTGCTCTTTTGGTGTTGTGTGAATAAGGACTTTTCAAAAAAGCGTGGTTTTTAGGGGCATTGACAATACAGAAAATGCAGATGGAAACATTTTGCATGTTGAAAGGAAAGAAGGTGGGGGGGCTCTCCTAAGGTGTCCAAACACAAAGGGTTGAATGGACCAGATGTATCAATGTTGGTAGGAAAAGAGGTAGCTCTTCATTTGTTAAAACATCCAATGAAAATTCACAGAATATAGAAATTAATTTTATACAGCAGAAAGGGGTGAGAAGTTAGGAACCTCAGGAGTGCTACATAAATCTTTCTTTTTGTGAGTCAAATGAAATCTTTGCCACTTTAGAGGTTATTTGCATTCTGGGATTTATCTTTTTGGTGATCACAATTATGGTGCAAATAATGCTTTGGGGCCTTGAGAATAACAGCTACTCACACAGACTAAGGCTTGTTGAATTGAAACCAAAAATATTAGCGTCTCATGGAGATTTCTTGCTTACAAACTGTAATTCCCAAACTGACTCCAGGACACGAAGAGAATACAAGTATGCACGGGTTCTTCCTAACAGTTTTTGCAGCATATAAAACCCTAACACTTTAAAGTCTAAAATATTAGAAATGCGCATCATTTAACGTGGCTGTTAGCCAGAGCAATTTCTGCAACAATTAATATTTTTTTCTCATGAATACTGTGTTACTCCCACACGTGGGCTGTGAGGAAGTAACAGCTATGCAGGTGTCTTCCAGACTCCCCTGCCTCCCACACTGAAGACTCTCTACATCTTCAGCTGTTACTAATTGATATGAGTCAATGACAAGGTAAATGGTTATATCTTTTAATGGTTACATCTTTTAGTTTATTAAGCCTAGTTGTACTGCTAGGTAACGTGTGAAATGACATGTAGTATGTGGTAAAACCCTGGACTTTTTCTGATTTTTGCTCAAGGGAGAAAAAAAGGTGGTAAAGGATAAAATGTTTCTTAAATTCTGCAAAGAATGATAAAATAACAAAATGGCACGGGTCATCACAGGATGGAAAACAAGTATTATTATATGGAAGCTGAAAAAAAAAATCAGTATAGCCAGATTAGGAACGGCTATAAGAGGAGGGGTATTACGGTCTACTCTGTGAAAGTCCGGGTACTACTGACTGAGGTAATTAAGTGTATACTTACCAGCCCATGGGCAAAAATAGGTAAAATTTGCTGAGTTCAAACTAGTTGTGGTTGAAAATTTAGCAGAAAATGAGAATTCATGCATCTAAATTAGAAATGATAATATTCTAAAATGGCTAATGCACGAGTGACATACTGATAGTGATTACATCTTGCTGAGGGCATCTTCTCTGTCATTGGCAGAGATCACATTAGAGAACAGAATGGAAAGGCAGAGCTGCAGTTGTTTCCTTGTGAAGTAAATGGTCTCTTTCTGGGAGAAAAGTTGTTTTTTCTTTCATTTTTTTTGAATCGAGGTGCAAGGTTTTAGATCTCTAGTTTTATTTACTGTGAAAGAAGCAGCTCAAAATCAGTGGTGTTACTAGTACAAAACTACTGAAAGTGTGTTCTAAAATTAGGTTTCTGTTGCTTTCTCTAGATGTTTGCAGGAGGAAGGGCAGGAGACACAGCTAATAACTTTGTAGACAACGATGGGTGATAGGGCTTCCTTGTGGAATTATAGGTTAGTCCAAATAGAGGCTTCCCTGGTAGTCCCTCTCCCACTGTCATGTTCTGCTCTTGTTCTGCTAAACTAGAAGATGAAGAGGTAAAAGTTAACATTATTTATGTAACTCAAGCTCCTGAACAGTTTTCTTTAGTTAAAAGTGAGATATTAAACATGATGAGCAGTAAACTCTGCAAGATTTTGCAAAGATACTCTTTCTGGTACCAGGAACTGATACAAGGAACAGCCTTTCTGTATGTACTTTTAAAACAGTAAGAAAGGTGCATAAATTTGCTCCAAGTTGTGCAGCACATTGATAATGTTCTGACTTGCATGGAAATTTCTAATGCATGTGAGGCTTCACCTGTATATTCAAGAGGACTTTTTCCTGCCATGAGCTAAATCACCAAAATGGGGCCATGAGGCATCTAAGAGCTCTACAGGTTTAACGCACAGACCCTTCTGCAGGTTGTGCTTCTTATTTTTACTTTTTTTCCCTGCAAACACAGAAGGCAAGTGTAAATTAATGAATAACAAGCCAGTGAAGACTCTTCAAGTTTGAGAAATACATTGTGCTGAGCAATACAGATATTTTCATCTGCAACAACAGCTAATCTGTCAAAAAGTGGAAGAGGGGGAAAAAAACTTGCATGTTTTTATTTAATATACTCTCACTAAAAAGCTCTGACAAATCACATCCCTGTTTCTAACCTATCATCAGTGGTTAAAGGAACTGATAGAAACTTTTGCTTGAGTAATGAAAACATTTGCTAAAAAATAAACACTCATGCAGATGCAGCATTCATACGTGGACATGGACATTATCAATATCACTAAAGTATCTGTCATGTTAATTAAACCATCTAACGTGGAAGTTTTAGCACTACATTTCCGATACCATGGCTGGTGACTTTCACACAGCTTCCTGCTAGTCGAGACATTATGGCTCTGGGGAAAAACAAATCCTATGTTGAACACTTTTCTTCTTTTGACTTCACTGTGAAAAATAGTGTTTTTCCTACTGGAGAACTTAAAGTGAAAGCAAGTGTATTGTAAGTTTCTGTGTAAGGAAATAGATGTTAGATTTCAACGCCCCTGTTCAAAAGCAGCTTTGTTTTCCATGTGTCATAATTCAGCACTATGTAACAAGATTTGTTTCACTGGGTCTGATTGAGACACTTGATTATTTTTGTTATATAATTAATTTAGATATTCTTATGGTGGGAAAATACTGTATTATGGCACTATGCCTCAGAAAAGCCTTTTTTTCTTAAATGAGAATGTTAGTAACAGCCTAGAAGGAGAAGTTAAAAGACTAAAAGCAAAGGATCAGCATGGAGGCTTCCTAATGAATACCTCATTAGGGTCAGAAGAGGGAAACCAAAGGCAGAAAGGAAAGAAAACAGTATGGGTAACTGGTAAAGTACAAGAGTTCACTCAGACAAAAAAAAGAAAACACAACAAACTTTTAAAAGGGTAATGCAGCTAAGCCCTAGATAAATTAGTAGCATTGTAACTGTTAGTAAGCGTAACATGGAAAACATAGAGAACCAATTGTGATTTCACTTAAACAAAACTCCTGTTAAGGGCACATCATTATAAGGACTAGGTGAAAAATTGATGAGTAGCCAAATATAAAGACAAGCAATGAACCTGTGATTTTGATGCATGTCAATTGGACTACTGAGGTACTAAGGGGTTAATCAGAGAATGAAAGCTCAAATAGAGACACCTTAATTCAAGTCAGTGTGAAAGATATTACTGCCCATGCAAAAAGCAGATATTGCAGTCCCTAGTACTTTGTCTGGAAAGCAGCACACTTAATAGAATGATAGTAAAATAGATGTTCTGCCAAATGTGTACAGCTTGTTTCTGGTTTTTTTATCAAAGTAAAATTTATTGGTCTATTTTGAAAATAAAATTCATCAGTGAACTCTTTATCATCCTGGTTCTGTGACTTGTCCTGTACCAAGGACCAGTAACAGAGCAAGCAAAAACAAGAAGGATGGTAAAACCAAAAAAGGTGAAATGCCCTTGCATTATATGATCTCTTGAGGATGTCAGTTCTATCACCCTGCTCCCCACCCTCTCCCAAAAAAAAGAAAAAACAAAAACAATGCTACAACAAATAAACCCACAAAACCACACAAAGCTAAGCTGAGGTGCCGTGAATCAGTGCATCCTGAGTCAAGTGCACTCTTGGTTCTCAAGCAAAGGTGACTGCAAAGATGCTTGGGAGGTGTAGCACTGTGCCCTCTAAAAGGTGCCACGTGAGCTTTACTTTAGTGCTAGGAATATTACTGGTTGAAGTGAGAGCATGCTTGGGTATGTGGCTGCCCTGTACTGACATGACTTTTTCACTGTATGGTTAAGAGCACTTGGTGAAATGGAGCAGCATGATAACACCAGTATTTAAATCCAAAATATTTTAGGGCCCTTGTCTCTTTAAGAGCTTTTTTGAAAGCACATGGGTAAAGAAATATCCTTTACCTGAATTAAAGCCTGATTTGAGCAAAAACTGCAACTGTCCTATGATAATCTGCTAATATTAGCAAAGTTGATGCTGGCTAATAACCAAGTCAATAGAAAAACAGAGACATATCTAGCAGCAAAGCTAGAGTTTTACTTTGAAAACAAGCGTTTTCCTGCCCCATGCTTTCCCTTTCTGATTGTTACACCTGAAGTAAAGAACCTGAAGGACAAAAACCTGAGCAACTACCAGAAATTGAGTGATAGATATCCAACTAACTCTTGGGCCCATAAGGGGAGAAAAGGAGGTGGGGGAAGGAGGAAAATTGTCTGAGTCTGAGGTAATGGGAAACATAACAAAAGACAAAAAGGCATTTTTGTAAAGACAAAAAGATGAAAGGAAGACATACATCCTCCTATAAACTCAGTTTGGGAGGGACATGCATGGTTTCTAAATAAACAAGTTCAGTCTGCATCTTGTACATTATGCGCTGGCTGCTCCAGGCAAAGGGTCTGCCCAGGCTGTGACGATGCTAAAGCAGGGTTAAGTGGAGGATAACTGCCAATAGAACATTTTTAGGAAGTCAACTAGTGCATTTTTCTCCCTTGTGTAAGCTCCCCAACATAAAAGTACAGCTGTTCAGTGGTTTTCTGGAATGTTTTACTATTTGCATGAGTCTTCTGAGCTTGAAATGCTGAGGCACAGTACTCACATTCAGTGTATCCCCTTCAATTTTCAGAAAACTGAGAGGACTCAGGAATGCTGTCATGCTGTTCTATCTTATATTTCTGTTCTTGTATTTCATCTACTGATTATTAGGTACCAACAGAAAACAATTGATCAGTATCTGATATTTTTTTATGACCTAGAAATAAAGGAACAGATTAAGTAGGTTAAATTAGGCATTTGGTTAAATCATTCTTTGTTCTGGCCTTAACTCTAATTACAGCCTTCACTCCAAACAGTGAAATACTGTCTAAATATTGACCTTGCCCAAATTCAGTACCAGTTTCTTTAAATATTGCCAATGTTACCTTGTGTTGTAGCCCGCTCTTTGTCTTGTCTTCAGTCATGCCATTCAGTGATGCATTGCCAATCTGATCGCTCTTTCCTGCTGTGAGGTAGTCTTCAGTTATTACCCATTTTCTGTGCCTATAAGATAAATGCTACTCAACTACAATAAAAGCAGACAAACACCACAAATAGTAACCAAGTATTCTATCCAGAGTTGTTATATAGCAGATACCTGGACAGTTTTGCTATCAAGCGAAAACCAAATGGAATGAAAATTGTAAAAGATGCTTGACAGCCCCAAATCTGTAGTTCTTTCAGAAGACGGTGCAGCAGAGAATAGTAACAGCATGCCATTCTGAGCATATTTTCCTACTCTTAGTTGCAATTCAGTTGAAAGCTCAAAGTAATTTTAGTCTAATCCATCATTTATCTGAGGATAAGTCAGTAAATGATTAGACCAGCCATTCTATTTTATGGGCACTGTCTCAAACAATCACAGCTGTTAGGATTTACAGTAAAGATAACCTCTCTTCACTTGCCTGTTACAGTTGAGGTTAAAAAAAGAAAAGGCAAGTATCATAACTTCTCTTATTTGCTGGTTTTGTTAAATTCCCCAAAATGTTCAAAAATTACACAAGCTTCTAGAGTACATCTGTCAATTTTTATTTTGGCAAACAATAAGTTTTAGAACATGGTATGAGAGCTTTGAGTACAATGACTTTGTATTGTTGAAAGTGATCTATTGTTGATGGAGAGTGAACTGAAAGAGATATTGCGGTTACCAAAAGCTTACTGGCTTGCTTTCATTGTAGAGTTTTTAAGACCAAAAGGAGGAGGTCCAAAATGATACCATGATTAGGAACTTACTGTGCAATAGCAGCTGTACATGGCAAAACAGCTTCGCTGAAACCTTTCTGATCTTCAGGATGCAGTGTTTGGACCCCCTACATGAAGTCTATACACTCTTAAACTCTAAGAGAAAATCCTGTTGTGTCTACTTAAAACTCTCGAATGCATTTGAACTCACTTTGTGCCTATGTGCAAAAATTTCAACTTTGCATAAAATTTTAATTCCAGAACTGCTCTGACTCACCTGGAAGATAGTAACAATTTTAGAGTGGAACCTACCTACATCATGTCTTGATAAGTAGCATGGGTTCAGTTCTCACCAAGAGCAACACTTTATTCCTGTTAGTGAGGTGGAAACTAACCCTACAAGAGTAAAATAGGGAAAAAGACTTCCTTCCACTCTCCCCTCTTCTCAAAAGCAACACGTTTTCCATTTTATCTTCAGAATTCTATAAAATACTAAAAATGTCTTGGCAATTGCTTGGCAATTTTCTTTCACCTAGCTTCTCAAACCTGATACTAACAGAGGCTGACTTCTTAAAAATGCTATAGTTTCCCTAAAGAAGAACTGTCAAAATTCAGAGCTGCTACCCAATACTGCAAAATTACTAATTAACATTTCAGAGGAACACAGGGCAGAACACAACATGAGTGCAAATGACCAGTACATTTCTGGTAGAATTGTTGCACAACTGAGAGCAATGAGGCACAGACATCAGCAGTAAGCTAGGTAAGGCTTAAAAACTGAAACGAGTTTACCTAAAGGTTATTTTGCTAAACACGCAGTAAGAGTCTGCAACACAAGTAGACTGCTGTGCACCTGTAGTAGGCAGGCTTATGCTGCCCTGTCCCAGTTCCTGCAGCTGGAAGACTTCCCAGGCTTGGAAGTCTGAAAGAATTCTCAGATTATACTTTCTGGAGAGAGATGGTTTAAAATGAATGGATGCAAGAATTTGCAAGGGGTCTGAAGTGCAATTACCCTTTAGCTAGTATTGGAATTCAGAAGAATTAATGCTGGAATGCTAGTACTTACTCGACTTCCCTTTTGCCTTTCTGCTCTGTCATTTGTTGGAATCGGTCTGATCCAATTCCTCAGCAAATAATTCCCCACCCAACAGTCTCTTTCAGACAGTCTGTGCTGTTTCACTGACCTGCCCAAGCTCCCTTCATTATAGCTAAGGAAACTGTGGGTGGTTGGTTGGTTGGTTTTGTTTGGACCTCTCTTTAGGTTAGTATTTTTGTTGCCAGAGGATGCATGTTGATTGATTGCTGGTATTCCTGTCACAGATAGGTGACAGTTTATTTTGCTTATCCATTTGGTCACTTGCTTTGGCATATCTAATATACTGTCCAAACATCTATTCGTATCTCAATGAATCTTAATAATCTATGTCCCCAGCTCAGCTTTAGGTGTAATACATTCAGATTAAATTTTAGTCTTTCTCCTCTTATAGAGGTGACTCCTGTAAGAAAATAACTATTGACTTCAGCTTAAAAAAAAAAAAAAATTAACCAAGTAGAGTGAGTCAAATGTAATAGTAGATTAAAACAATAGACAAATATCCATGTTCCCTACCCAACTTGTGACAAAACTTGACCTTTTATCAAGGGAGAAAAGGACACTTGAAGCATGGGACAAAGAGATGCATGCCAGCGACTCAGAAACAATTGGGTGGTTCTCATGGTGTGATTAGATGCTTTAAATTTGGACAGTAATAGACCCAAGACAGATTATGAATACTCCTGGTGACATTAGTAGCTTCTGGACATCCAAAGGAAAGGAGAGGGAGTGAGCAAATGAGAGTAATTTGTAACTATTTGAAACATTTTCAATCAAGACTATACTTTTGCATAAATGAGTTTAACTGGGACTGTGAGTTTGTGATTTATGCAACTTTAAGCTACCACATTAATCAGTGGGGCTGTTGTAAGGAACCATAGAAGTGCAAGAGAAGAGAACTCCCTAAATGCCTTCCTTTATAGAAAACAGAACAAAATTAATGCATCACAGAAAACCTAGAAGTGTAGGAAAATGCACTGACTACCCACTACCTGAAATGAAAATTTTCATTTGACCCTCTCCAATTCCTATCTCCATGTCTGCAAACACAGTCTCTATGTTTTGAGAGTATTCTGGAAAGTGTAAATAAATCATCTTTGTTGAGCATTTGCCTCTTTAAGTAGTACTCCAAATAGTAGCAGAAGAAATGAGATGCACTTCCAGATATTTTTAGATATTGAACATAATTTAGAATGGTAATATTCACCAGGGAGCACCTACAAATCTTGCACCTTCTTGTTCTAAGCAGGCTGTGGAGTTGTGACATTTTAAACTGAAAGGCAGCACTCTCCTCACTTCTGCAGTGCTGTGGATACTAGGATAGATTTCAGGCTGGTATTTGCTGTATTTTAAGGCAGTAGCTTCTAGCTGCAGTTTGCACATGCTGTCCAACCCAAGCAAGGTATTTTTTTTTCAAAGCAGGAAGGCAGGACATCTCGTATCATTGGAAATGGGCCCACTTTTACCTACTCCAGTGTGAGAATTAACTCTTTCCATCTATTACCTTGGCAAAAGTAAGGGGAGAATGAAACCAACTATTTCATGATAAAGATGACTTCCATCTCTTAATTGTACAGGACCACTTTGCTTTCTCAGTTTAGTAACAAACTAGGAAGCACACCATAGAAATCGCTGATTTTTCTCTGCTATGTAGTTCAAGCTGTAGAGAGGAGAATTGTACAGAAACACCACGTTCCTGCTAGAAAGGCACATTGCTAAAGTTCTTTAAGTTCTTAATAAATGAATGAGAGCTTATTTTTGAAGGCACTTCATGATTTTGAAAGATACTGTAATTTAAGAGATTATGATGGCAACAAGCAAAATGAGCTGCCAAAGTCAGGAGCATGAAAGATTTGTCAGGCACTAAAACAGAGCTAGGAGAGCCCTTCTATATCACCATGGTAATTAACCTGCTTCAGGCCATACTCAATTCTCCTTGTTCAGGCAAAAATCTAATCATATTAACGGTGCAGGTTCATGTAAGTAAAAAGAGATGACAGACCCCACTTCCCCCCTCCCTGCCTCCAGATAAACTATAAAAGCCCTTCATCCCTTCTTGAGGCTTGTGATTTTACTGGGTCCATTTACTAGACTGCCTCATGTTATGTCACACCACACACTTGAGATACATACTGCTGCTTATGGAAGTGATGGAAACTTACAGTGAGCTGTAGCATGCTCTGGACAGAGTCCTGCTGTCATTTATCGCCATACAACTCATTAATTCCAGTGGGTTTGCAGAAATATATAAGCTGGCAAGATTGAATCTTGCAAATTAATGCTCATACATACTGTGATCTGGTTGTTGATTTGCTCAGAAGAATAGATGGCTTCTATATCTGTAATTAACTAATAACTTAATATTTTTAACGGATGGAAAATAGGAGGACAGTAAGTGTTACAGAATTTCACCTATAAAGGTCAAAGAACATATTGAATTCAGTTTTATGAGTCGAAGCTGAGTTTGGGAGCTGGCTATGGAGACAGCATGCTACCGCATTTTTGATGAAATGGGTACCAGTTGCTAACTGGTGGAAGTTGTATCGCCCGGCTGCTAAATTTTATTTATTAATTAAGGAAACAAATGTTTGCACAAGTCTAAAAATGAATCAGCCTTGCTTTCAGAGATTTTTGATAAATTTATCACACGGATTTAGCACAGTAATGAAAACTTCAAGTGCTCCTCTGATCTTGCCCAGAGGGAAGGGAGCTGGCTGCTGCGGGCTTGCGGAGTCGCCTCGGTGGGGAAAGGAGGTGACTGTCCCCAGCACCGCGTCTTATGCCAAGCGTGCCTTTGCTCTGTGTTCAGGCTGGTGCAGGCCAGGAGAGCTCACGCAAAGGGCACGGCCGTGAATGTGGGGGACCTTTATCCATCTCCAAAATCAAGACAAACGCGTGGCGTTGGCTTAGCGAGTGGGTCTCGAAGGGCAAGCCGGGGCGCAGGGTTTAATTGCCGGCAGCCTACCCGGAAGAAGAGCCTTCCCCTGCCACCTCCGAAGGAGCAGAGCGGGGGAGGGGGCAGCAGGGCGCAGCGCCCCGACCTCCAGGCGCCTTCCTCCCCCCGGGGCCCGGCAGTGCGCCCCCGGCCAGCCAGCCCGCAGGGGCCGCCTTACCTGTCTCGGCGGCGGCTGGCCCGGACGGGACGGGACGGGACGGGACCGGACGGCACGGCCCCGTGCTGGGCTCGCCCCGCTCTCCCTCCCCGGCCGTACCACTCCTCTCGCTCCGCTGCGCGGCCCCCGGCTTTATAGCGAGGGGCGTTGCGGCGCAGTCCGGCTCGCCGCCGGCTCTCCCCACCCCTCTCCCGGGACGTGCCCCCCTCCGGCCCGGCTCCCTCCCACTTCCAGCCCGCGGCCACCGGCACGCCCGCGGCCGGAGACCCCTCCCCGCTGCGGGCAAGGGGGCTCGGGGGTGCCCGGGACAGGTTGGGATGGGACGGGACGGGATGGGACTGGACGGGCAGCTCTGGCACTGCGCAGGGCGCGGGGCTGCTGGTTCAGAGGCAGGAGGATGCTCCTGCTTGCGGCTGGCCGCAGGAGCAGCCACAAGGCGTACAAACGTTTGTAGTCTCTCTAGGAATTCCCCGGGCTGCTCGCGAGCACACCTGAAGTGATCTGATCATTGTTAGCGAAGTTACAATGGATGCAAAACAGGTGCAATGAATCTGACAAACTTTATTCTCAGGGAGTGGGGCGAAGAAGGAAGGAGGTCTGTTACCCCCCTTGGAACGGGCGTCCTGGGAGGTGCACTCTTCAACTCACTGCTGACATGAAAAGACTTTGTGAGGGATTTTTTGTTTCTTTGTTTTTCTCTTTTCTAAACCTGGATCTAGTAAACAGAACAGGGAGCAACTCTCAGGCAGGGTTTCTGACATTGCCATGCTCACCAGGAACAGCGTTTCACGAGTTCTGTTTTTATTTTAAGGTCCACGGTTACAGACAGAGCTAATGCTTCCAATGAGAACTGCACTACCGCACATTGCTTTCTAGTCTTTTATATACCCACTGCATTTTTGAAGGCCCTCTTAAGGAAGATGTGGTGACCTAGGATGGGACTGGTAATGTAAATTTGCTGTGGCTAAGAGTGATCAGGATTGACAGCAATCTTAGTGATAAGAGCAGGCACACCATAAGGAAACATTTGCATTCTGCAGTAATAACAACTGTACTGGAATAATAATTACTCTTCAGCATCTGCAGGTGCATTTTCAGCAAGGAACTGGCCGGTTATAATTTGTTTTTAAAAGTCTCTTAGCTAAAATGGAGATTTGGATAGAAATATAGAACTGAGGTGTATTGCATAAACTTAATTGTTCCAGGATGGATCATGGGTGTGTTACATGGAGACCGTAGCTCACCGATGATAAAGTCTCTTGCCCTGGCCTTATTTATGTCACATCAAGAACAAAACACCTGCCTTTTCATCAGAACAGTCAGGATCGGAACCGTTTATATTGGCTGCTTGCTGCCCTCTTGCACTGGGGGAGTTTATAATTAGCTTCCTCTCTGAGGAGATCATGCTGAGATATCACCTAATGTGCACAACTGTGTGTATGTTCACAGATTTAGCATGACAGGGACTGGAAGCCACTGCCAGTAAGTACTACTCAGGCCTTTGCAGTCCCTGAATCCAACTACTGCAGTTTGCTCTTTTATTCCCAGATATGTTATTGGTTGTATTACGTGGGGCTCCTGACATGTGGGACACATTTATTCTATCCAAATGTTTCTTTGTACATGTGTGATGTGATTATACAATTACACTGAGTATCAATGTATCTGGCAGATATTGCTGGGGTAACAGGCACAACTCTGTTGCTCTCTTCCATGGTAAAATCTGCTGGATGGAACTGGTGGGAAGGAGACCTCTGTAAGGTGATGCTTACAGGGGTTTGTCCTCAAGTGGTGTTTCAGTTCTCCTAAAGCTGAGCTGAAGAAACTGAAGCCAAATCTCAATGCCCACATCAAACCCTTGCTACTTAGAGTTCCAAAATGCCCCTGGATGTCTGAGTCACTGCCTGCAACCAGTTGTTCCCTTTATTACCTTCCAGCATCCTGTTGTTTTAGGAAAGGGATAGGGAAAGTAGGTGATCACTGTACTTTTACTGGAATAAATTCATAGAATCCTAGAATGGCTCGGGTTGGAAGGGACCTTAAAGCCCATCTAGCTCCAATCCCCTGCCAGGGATGCCACCCGCCAGGTCAGGTTGCCTAGGGCCCCATCCAACCTGGCCTTGAACACCTCCAGGAATGGGGCATCCACAGCTTCTCTGGGCAACCTGTGCCAGTGCCTCACCACCGTAATAAATCAGGGAAAAAATAAATAAAACATGCTTTTATTTTTATTTTTTTTAAAGATATGTGTAAATTGATTTTGGTTCTGCATATCTTTGTTGAGTTTGGTCCACCTCTGGAGAGTACTCACATGAGAGAAGATGTAATTTCATGTAATTTTAGGAGAATCTCCTCATTACTAGGAGTTTTGTGTCTGGAATCTCAGTAACAGAATTTTAATATGATGAGCTGAAACATGTACTTGTTATAGAAATGTGGTTTACAAGAACATCCAGTGAATAATAGACTTGACTAGAATTCTGTTTTCATTGAACTGTGTAAATAAAAAGCCTTCTTCCTTCCAGAATTGATTGAGGTTCCTGTAATGCAGAAAGGGCTTCAGGGAGCAGGTTTTATTCCACTACTTGTGTTAGATCAAGCAACTATTGTTAAGAAGGTGACTGTGCTGGGCAGTTTGATTTGTATAAAATCAAATAGATACCTCTTCCAATAGTGATGTTTATTAAGATCACTAGAACAATATTGAGAATAAATTGTTTAAAAACTTTAAAGTGTTTCTTCACTGGGACCTCAAAATAACATTGCCTTTAAAACCTCTGATTTTTCGTAATATGTTTGTAATGTTTTGTATCTGAAACTTGCAGGTATTTGTTGTTGTTATTCACATTTTCATAGATTTTTTGTTCTGCAAGAATGAGAAGAAAAAAATTATCTGTTGAAAGCTGTCATTCCATACATGGATCCCCACGGCACGGGACTTCAAGAACCAGGCTTTAGGAAAGCACTGCAGGCTGTGAGATTTGTGGCACACTGCTTCTAGTCATTTTTCTTTTTTATTATGTATTTCTGTTGTATTTTCCCACTGTTGGTTATTTCAGGAAACTGATTGCACTTTTGCACGTAGAATATAGTTGTGCACTTGCTTAACATAGAACAAGTAATTCAGAGGCAGATCTGCCGCTGTACTGGAAACCCCTACATGTCCTGGTAGCAAGCTGATCTGAGCATGCTGAAGATTTGCCTGAAGATGAGAAAAGTTGCAAATGCTTCTTTAGGAACATTTCTCATCAAAAGACACTCCTTCTATCATAATGAGTATTTCAGTCACATCCTGTTTACACATCTAAATGTTTCCCAAGAAAAGAGACCAGGAATTGATCCCAAGTCACTGCATCTATTATTTAGAATTTGTCATTCTCTTTTGTCAATGAACTGCATTTTCAGTGTGTTCTCTTGCTGTCTACCACAACTGAAAGTTACTGGAAAATGTTGAGGAAAGAAAATTTTGAAGAAAGATAAACACTGTGAGTCTCGCTGCCCTGCTCTTGAACCCAGACTTGTATAGCTGTAGGAATAAATGTTAGCAGCTTGTCTTGTAGGAACAGGAACGTATGTCACTGCTGTCATCTGCTCTCTGCATGAGACTGTTGGAGACTATAAGGTTTTTGCTAAGGCTAGAAGGCTCTGCTAAGGCTCTGGTAATATGTATTTGTGTATGTCAGAGAAGAAGCGAGTGTGAGATGGAGAAATGTGTTTTGGGACAAGTGAGAGAGGTCATTAGTAGACTTCTGAGCAGCAGCGGTACTAATATCCACAAGGTCTGCCTGTCCAGGGCTATGGAAATTTACATTATTATTTCTTTTCTAATGAGGTTCTCCTCAAGTAATTAAGATAGTTAATCTCCTTCTAGGAAGCTATACAGTTTAACTTTATTCTTTGTCAGCTTTTATGTTTTAATTGTATCTCCTATAGTCATTGTGGCATACAGCAAAATGGAGGGCGGGGGGGGGGGGGGGGGGGGGGGGCTGAAAAATGTGAAGACTCCAAGGAAGTCGATGTTTTGAATCTTGGCATCTTCTCATCACTGGAGAGTTTAATTGGTTTTATTTTGGTAGATAAGTAGTAGATATTTTGATTTACTTCTGTGAATTTAGGAAGCTGAACTGAAGTGAAAGTGTTGACATCACTTCTTAAAGTTTATAAAATATGGTATGTTATGTACTGTTTTTTCTGTGTAGGTGGGGCTTTGCTGGGCTGTTAGTTTAACAACAACTGCTTTGGGGGTTTGGACCGTTGAGTCCAGAGGCAGATATAAGGTGGAATGGGCTTGGAGAGCAGAGACTGCCGTGCAGGTGGCAGCAAGGGCAGGCTGCTGGCCCTGGCTCAGCATTGCAGCAAGCCTGCAGTGGGGCTGTGGCTTGGCAGTGAGCGCAATGCGTCCCACCCTGCGTGGGCAGCTGCTGCTTCTGATCGTGAAGTAATATTTGACGGCAGTATGGGCAGAGGAGAGAAGGAGACTTACACTTTTCTTATTCCCAGAGTAAGTCCTTGCTTGATGAAACTGTCAGGTCACCAGATTAATGCAGAACCCTGGCCCTTCTCCAGGAGCTTTTTCTGCTGTCTGCATCAGAGGGAGGCCGGCTGCCTCAGTGCAGACCTCCTGTCCCCCTCAAACCTTCTCAGGGCTCCCAGGGATCTGAAGGAAGCTGATGTGGCAGAGCCACATCATTTTTTGCTGTCTTAGGAAGTGGAAGAGAGAGAGGTAGGGATCTCTTTCTGAGGTAGGGACCTCCACATCAGCAGCAAGTGCTGGGTGCTGCGCTGCTGGGAAGCCAGACCAGAGCCAGATGAGCCCAGAAGCTGAAGAGGGCTGGGCTGGGCTCCCTGAACTGAGCTCATTCTGCTCTGCAAACCTTTCTCGAGGGTTCATGACATAAAGTTCATCCTGGAAAATCCTAGACAGCAGCATTGAAATATGGTACTGTTCAATGAACACGTGCTCTTACCTCATTTCTGTGGCTGCTGGCAGCTGGCAGCTCTGCGGTGCAGTCTGGCTGTTGGGTGCGAGTGCGGACGGGCTGTGAAGGATGTGGAAAGAAAATGCAGGGAGGCTGCTTTTGTTGCTCAAACAGCCCTGTCCATCTGCATAGGCTGGTACAGGACTGGCAGGCCCAAAACCCAGATACCTGTCTTCCCACGTGAACAAAGTATTTGAGGCCAAGCTGGATGTGAAATTGACCCTGGTTTGCAGGACTCAGTATTTATTTTAATATTAAAGCAGGCAGGAATGAGGTTATTTTTGCTGCAGGATGTGTTTCTTTCCTGTGCTTCCTTCCCTTTCTTTATCTTCCTCGTTTGTCTTTCTTGTTCATGTCAAAGATCTGGTGTTTGTTTAAATGAATGAAACACACTCTTGATAAGGAACCTTTTACTCTGATTCTGTTCCTGCTGCCTTTCACCTGACTGGGGCAGGGAGAGCCAAGACAAAGCATCTTTTACGTGCCCCTCAGAAATGTCAGGCTCTTGTAAAACCATTCCATTTGTGAGGAACCAGTTATTTGGAGTCCTTTATATATCCAAACATGTTGAGGGGAAATCAGCCTTTTCCCCTCAGACTTACAGGATTTACTTTTTAATGGTGTTTCATTGCAGGCAGATATATCATGTAGCTTGGCTTCGCTGTTTAAATCTGTCCCTGTGGATGTTCACCCATTCTGCTTGATTGTGGCAATGTTCTTTCTGGGAACTGGCAGCAAAACACTGTATTTTAAATGCATTTTCTAAATGCTACATGCCATTAAATAAAAGTATTACACAGATCATGCGATTCAAAGCATTTATTTATTTATTTATTTATTACAAAATGCACCACAGGACACAGTGAATGCTGAATATGATCATAATCTTAAAGCCTTTGAAGCTAGACTGCCATTTCCATCAGGGACTGTCATGTCCATTTGAGAATCTCTTTCAATCACCATGCAATAACATGCTATTGGCATAATTTATGTTTCAGGTGATGCGAGGGCAAAATTTGAGCCAAGAAAGTGTTCCTGTAGAAGGGATTATGTTTAAATTCCTTAGTGCTGGAAGCAGTGCTGATAGTGGTGAAGTACATTTTGGAAAGCTTGTGTGATTTATTTTCAATATGTGACACTACGTGTGAACTGAATTGAGTAGTGTTAGCAGGGGAACACCTCTTAGCCATTTGTTTACCCTTTCTTTACTTACTCTTCCTGAGTAAATTCATCTTACCTGAAGCAAACTTTATGTAAAAATGAGGTTCAACGTAGAAACGAGTTAAAATTTGAAAAGAGTGTGTTAAAAATGGAAATAGAGAAATCCCAGCTGTAACACTGGTGACTCCTTCAGAGTATATCAAGTTCTTTAATTGTGCAGTAGAACAGGATCATTTGCAAACCTGCTGTTGACATATTAATGATTTAAGGCTCTTATAGGTCTTAAGAAATATCCCGTTTAATTCTAACTGATGATAAAATTATCAGTTTCTGGAAAAGGCTGTGGTTATGGTAAAGCAAGCTGTTGTTTGCATTGCTTTATCATCCCTGAAAAATGGGCTTGGACTAATGTGCAATTAGTAATTTTAAAATGTCTTTTCTCAAAACAACAAACAAGACTTCCCATTGTGGTAAGCCTGAAAACAGTACGTATTCATAAAAACACATTTATAATTTTGGAATGAGAGGAGAAAAAAAGATTGGTGTTTGAGTTGGCCTCCACCTCTTATTGAACCTAATCATTGTGATTAAAATTTAATGGAGAGTGTGTAGTGTTATCAGTAATAATTATTATGTAAAAAACCTCTCCCCTCCAGCTTAACTGTGGAAAGATGCAGAATTCAATTTTTACGTCTGGAATTTTTCAATTTACCAAAAAACACAGCCATAAGACCATCTTAACATTATTTACCATGTTCTTTGAGCTAAGCAGAAGCACAAAAAGATGGATTTTTTTCTCTGTGCAGATTGCTTGGAGGAAACACTATTTTCTTATTACAAGCGATTTTTGCTGTTTCTGAAAAGAAATATAACCAACAGAAGAGTAAAAGACGGTATTTTTAACACAGAGGAATTAAGCAGCTTCTTTTCTTCCTTATGCAAAAACACCACTTTTTTCCTCCTCAGAGTATTTAAGAGCAAGGATGAGGATTACTGTAGCTGTGGCTGAACACCCCGGTTGTTCCAGGCACTTATCAGTTACCAACCCAACCCTTCCGAATTCCCGTGGGATAAAACTGGGCAGGGCAGAATCACTATTACTGTCATCTCACAGGGGAATTAGGCCACTTAATGCTCAGTAACTTGCTGGAGATCCTCACGAAGCTTTTGACAGAGCAAGAATTCAAGCCCCTACTGTCTGAGGCCCAGAGCAGTGCTATCTGCAAACCACTGTGATCAGCACTTTCTAATCTAGTTGTTATAAGTAAAAGAAAACATTTTATAAAGTAAGATAAGGAGCAGCTAAATTCCAGTCCTCATCAGCTTGATACTCCAAAAAATAGGTGCAAGTCTCTGAGCATGGAACGGTACCTGTTCCACTGTAGAAGCAATCCTTCCTCACACGTCTGCCACTTTTATCAAAATCCAGTTTAATTACCCAATATGGAACTGAAAATGTGTGTATTAGCTACAGAGCCAAAGAGTTGGGAGAGCATGTGGGTGAACACGCAGGAGCTCCCCTCCCATTGCAAGAGCTCTGTGCTCTGAGGCTATAGTGGGGAGAAAAGACACTTCTGTACTTTTTCTCTCTGGCCCTCCACCCCTTGTTGCAGGTAGTGAAGGGCCTACAGACATTGTGGCACTGTATAAAAACATGGGGGAATGCTCTTGGGGCAGAGGATGAGGCTAGTTAGTGTGGCTAACTACCCTCCCATTTGAATGCCAAGATGACCTAGTTGTTTGTTTCTAATTTTGGTTCTTAATGGCCCAAGAACCGTGATAGTTCTTTATATGATTATATATGACTGAAAAGTCTAATTTAGGTGGCTGCTTTCTTTATTTAATTCTTGGCCAGAGCACACTCCCATCCCTATTTCTAAGCCATTATCTCTTAGTGCTCTTGGATAGCCCAGCCAGGCCAGGGTGTGCCTTTGACACTTCTGTTTCATAGCTTTTGGATGTTATCTGTTTTACTGCATGTATGGAGACTGGGTTGTTTATTCTGACCTTGACTGTTTTTCAAAAAAGTAGAACTGTTTCCTAGGAAACCTTAAAGAATGGTAAGAACATGTTAGTTTGTACATCATTTAGATGACTTCAGCTTGTTTACTGTGATGTTTAGTTTATTGCAGTGGGCTGGAATGGTTTATTAAATGAACTATGTAAATAGGAGGATAGGAGCAACAGACCACCAGGAGGAGTGTAGCATGATTATCAGGTGCTTTTGTGTGTGTGTTTATTGAATAGATCTATATTTTAAAGTTTTTAACACCAACGAGTAGCAGCATTTAGAATGCTTTGATATTTAGAAAATATGAATTCCAGAAGGTGAATGACAGTTTCTTAAAGACTTTCTTAGTGTACATGCAAAGAAAGAATACAAACATGTCTAAATAATATACTTACCTATATCCTCTGTATACCTACATAAGAATATGTAAAAAGCATGCATTGCATGTATTTCATGCAAAAAAATTTATCCAAAGTACAGAGGTGTATTTTGATGTTGTTGCCTTTTATAGCAGTAGCTTGGACTAGCAGGCTTAGAAAGACAATTCTGATCATGATGACTAATGTTCTTAACTTTCTCCTCTGAAACATACTTAAAGGGTCTGGCTCATTCTATGTTTTGCAGTCAGCAATCATTGGATGTTGAAATCATCTAAGGCATGATGTCCACATGTTGAAATATTGCTGAAGTCAAAATATTACACAAAGACAAGCATATCCTTTTAGAAATGTACTGGATGAAATGTGTGTACTTCCTTGCAGGTGAGTAAAGTATGGTATGACTACAGTAAGGGAGTGATGCTATATTTATGAATACATTTAATCATTCAAGTAAATTTTCAGCAGAGACTGGGAAACAGAATGTGTTTCTTCCATGCACAGTTCATATTCAGTTCAGAGTGAGTTTCCTGACCAATTTGCAAGGATGTGGATGCCTGTTGTCTGAAGGAGGAGCTGACGCAGCCTGGCTGGAACAGTGTTGTACCAGTGAAGGAATGCAGAGGTGTTTGAACAACTGACATAAAACATACTACCTCCCTGTTGTGACATGCAGCTCTAAAACACAAATCCCCTTTAAAGCCCGAACTAATTTTAGTGAATTGGTACTACCCTATAAACTTTTACTTGGAAGTGCTAGATAGATGTTATTGGTCGTATTTCAATAAATTATTTATAGGTGTCAGGATCCTGCACATTTTTTCCATGAACTATTATTTCTTTTGCTGTATTTAGGTTTCTAGCATTGAGCACAGGGTTATAACCACAAAAAAAAAATTTACACATTAACGCAATTTGACTGGAAACAATGTCTGGTCTGGTATAATTACATTAAGCCAAAAAAGAGAATCCATGCAGGGAAATATAGACACGTGATATAATAACAGAATCACATAATCGTCTAGGTTGGAAGAGACCTCCAAGATCACCGAGTCCAACCTCTGACCTAACACTAACAAGTCCTCCACGAAACCATATCACTAAGCTCAACATTTAAACGTCTTTTAAAGACCTCCAGGGATGGTGACTGAACCACTTCCGTGGGCAGCCTATTCCAATGCCTAAAAACCCTTTCAGTAAAGAAGTTCTTCCTAATATCCAACCTAAACCTCCCCTGGCGCAACTTTAGCCCATTCCCCCTTGTCCTGTCACCAGGCATGTGGGAGAATAGACCAACCCCCACCTCACTACAGCCTCCTTTAAGGTACCTGTGGAGTGTGATAAGGTCGCCCCTGTGAGCCTCCTCTTCTCCAGGCTGAACAATCCCAGCTCCCTCAGCTGCTCCTCGTAAGACTTGTTCTCCAGACTCCTCACCAGCTTCGTTGCCCTTCTCTGGACTCGCTCAAGCACTTTGATATCCTTCTTGTAGCAAGGGGTCCAAAACTGAACACAGTACTCAAGGTGTGGCCTCACCAGAGCTGGGTACGGGGGGACAATCCCTTCCCTAGCCCTGCTGGCCACACTGTTTCTTATGCAAGACAGGATGCTGTTGGCCTTCTTGGCCACCTGTGCACACTGCTGGCTCATCTTCAGCTGACTATCAACCAGTACTCCCAGGTCCTTCTCTGCCAGGCAGCTTTCTAACCACTCATCACCCAGCCTGTAGCTCTGCTTGGGGTTGTTGTGCCCCAGGTGCAGGACCTGGCACTTGGCCTTGCTGAAGTTCATACGTTTGGCCTCAGCCCATCGGTCCAGCCTATCCAGATCCTCCTGCAGAGCCTTCCTACGCTTGAGCAGATCGACACACGCATCTAACTTGGTATTGTCTGCAAACTTGCTGAGGGTGCACTCGATCCCCTCATCCAGATCATCGATAAAGATATTAAAGAGGACTGGCCCTAGTACTGAGCCTTCCCTGGGGGACTCCACTAGTGACTGGCCTCCAACTGGATTTAACTCCATTCAACACAACTCTTTGGGCCCGGCTACCCAGCCAGTTTCTAACCCAACGAAGTGTACACCAGTCCAAGCCAAGAGTAGCCAGTTTCTCGAGGAGAATGCTGTGGGAAATGGTGTCAAAAGCCTTACTGAAGTCATGGCAGACCACATCCACAGCCTTTCCCTCATTCACTAAGCGTGTCACTTTGTCACAGAAGGAGATCAGGTTAGTCAAGCAGGACCTGCCTTTCATAAGCCCATGCTGACTGGGCCTGATTGCCTGGTTGCCCTGCAAGTGCCGCGTGATGACATTCAAGATAATCTGCTCCATGAGCTTCCCTGGCACTGAGGTCAAACTAACAGGCCTATAGTTTCCTGGGTCTACCTTCCAGCCCTTCTTGTAGATGGGCGTCATAGTTGCTAGCCAGCAGTCAACTGGGACCTCCCCTGATAGCCAGGACTGCTGATAAATGATGGAAAGCAGCTTGGCCAGCTCTTCCACCAGTTCTCTCAGTACCCTCGGGTGGATCCCATCTGGCCCCATTGACTTGCATACATCCAAGTGCTGTAGCAGGTCGCCAACCATTTCCTCGTGGATTATGAGGGCCACATTCTGCTCCCCATCCCCTTCCACCAGCTCAGGGTAATGGGTATCCAGAGAACAACGTGTCTTGCCACTAAAGACTGAGGCAAAGAAGGCATTAAGCACCTCAGCCTTTTCCTCATCTCTTGTAACTAAGTTTCCCCCCGCATCCAGTAAAGGATGGAGATTCTCCTTAGTCTTCCTTTTTGTGTTGATGTATTTATAAAAACATTTTCTGTTATCTTTAATGGCAGTAGCCAGATTGAGCTCCAGATGAGCTTTGGCCTTTCTAATTTTGTCCCTGCACAGCCTCGCAACATCCTTATAGTCCTCCTGAGTGGCCCGCCCTCTTTTCCAAAGATCATAAACCCTCTTTTTTCTCCTAAGCTCAAGCCACAACTCTCTGTTCAGCCAGGCCGGTCTTCTTCCATGCTGGCTCGTCTTTGGGCATGTGGGGACAGACTGCTCCTGAGCCATTAATATTTCCTTCTTGAAGAGTGCCCAGCCTTCCTGGACTCCTCTGCCCTTCAGAACCACCTCCCAAGGGACTCTGCCAACCAGTGTCCTGAACAGCTCAAAGTCAGCCCTCGGGAAGTCCAAGATAGCGGTTTTACTTTATCAGTTCACAGAATCAGCAACATTCTTGGTAATTTTCCTTCTATCCAAGCAACATAAAATCAGCACAGTACATTGTTCAGATTTTTTAGAGTCAAAAATATACCACTCTGTTTCTCATAGACTGCATTTTGTTTTCTAGTTTTCCCATTTACTTCTGTATGCCTGGGCAAGGAAAAAGCTAGTTCTAATTTGGACCAAGATGGAAAAAACAGGTCCTAGAAGAGTTGGCTTGTACTTACCTAGAAGTTATAGTTGTAGTGAACTCTCCACAACTGCATGTGGAGTAGTGAGCTGGCAGGAGAAAGCTTTCTGATAGCTTGTTATCAGGTCTCATTTTCATTGCAAGCTTTGTTACTTCTCAGAATCCTGAATTTTAGTCATGATTTTGCTTCCTCTGCAGCAGCTTCCTACCCTTTCTCCATTTATGGAGGCCTTACAGGATTTGTCTGCCCCTGCACATTAATTTGGGACCTCTCCTCCCTGTGTGTTCTGAAGAAAGTAAAAGCATCAAGTTTGTTTGTTTTTAAGAACTGTTAAAAAGAAAAAAGAAAAAGAAAAGGAAGTTTGTAATAATCAGGAAATAAAGAGAAAGAATATGAATTCACAAGCAGGTATTTTAGTGCCTATCTCCTGCATTCCCATTTTATTTTTTTAAAAAAGTCTTTTGGATTTTATTTATTTATTTATTTATTGTTGTAGAACTCCGGTTTCTTAAAATTGCATGAAGATATGTTACTCTAATGCAAGTTTTTTCTCATTTTCTTCTGTATTATTGCTGAGAGAAGAGGGTAAATGAATTCCAAATAGCAATTCAGAGCTGATTAGGTTGAAAATAGGTGCCCAAATACCATCATCAGGTGGTTTTGGATTGCCCCACAAATGTATTAAATTAGGGAAAATGAAAAGAAAGCAGTTTGGGTTGTTTCAGCTGAGTGGCAATGTGCTGCCATAGACAGATCACAGAGATTAAGGAAAATATGAGCAAAATAAGATAACAAAAGTGCTATTCAGCAACTTCTGCCTACTTTTAGTGATATGTGTCTATAGGTTGGAACTGGGGAAATTCATAGCTGTTGTGGTTTAACCCGGCTGGCAGCTAAACACCACACAGCTGCTCGCTCACCCTCCCCCCTCTCTCTCTGGGATGGGGGAGAGAAACGGGAAAGTGAAGCCGGTGAGTTGAGATAAAGACAGTTTATTAAGACAGGAATATAATAATAACAATAACAATAATAGTGATAATGATAATAGTATTAATAATAATAATGTGTAAGAAACAAGTGATGCACAATGCAATTGCTCACCACCCGCTGACCGATGCCCAGCCTATCCCCGAGCAGCCCAGCCCCCCACCCCGGCCAGCCACCCCTATATATTGTTTAGCATGACGTCAGATGGTATGGAATACCCCTTTGGCCAGTTTGGGTCAGCTGTCCTGGGTCTGTCCCCTCCCAGCTCCTGCTGCACCCCCAGCCTGCTCGCTGGCAGGACAGAGCGAGAAGCCGAAAAGTCCTTGGCCTGGTGTAAACACTGCTCTGCAACAATTAAAACATCAGCATGTTATCAGCGCTCTTCTCATCCTTATCCAAAACATAGCACCCTACCAGCTACTATGAGGGAAAATTAACTCTGTCCTAACTGGAACCAGGACAGATATCCACCCCTTATTCCATACCATTTATGTCATGCTCAGGTTACACTCTTTCCAATACCTTGTAATTAATCACCATTTTCATCTATGATATATAGCAATCATGGTAGTGATGACATACAGTATTATATAATAATTAACATACTACAATTCAACTCATGGGCTATTCTCACCCAGTATCAAATCCCCTTGAGGTACACACCGGACCTCCCCATTCTTTTGCATTACCCACCAAGTGCATCCAGGTCCCTGAGCAAAAGCAATTCCACGAATGGGTTTGCCTTTTCCTGAGGCAGGAGTAGCCCAGACTGTTTTACCCAGCGTGTTTCTTACGTGCACTGCAGGAACTTTATCCCCTTCTACAGTGCGTAACAGGTTTGATTGGGCAGGTCCAGCTCGGTTGGCAGATCCCCTGGTATTGACTAACCAGGTGGCCTTTGCCAAATGTGTATCCCAATTTTTGAATGTCCCAGCACCCATTGCTTTCAGTGTAGTCTTCAACAGTCCATTGTATCGTTCAACTTTTCCAGAGGCTGGTGCATGATAGGGGATGTGATACACCCACTCAATACCATGTTCTTTGGCCCAAGTGTCTATAAGGTTGTTTCGGAAATGAGTCCCGTTGTCTGACTCAATTCTCTCTGGGGTGCCATGTCGCCATAGGACTTGCTTTTCAAGGCCCAGGATAGTGTTCCGGGCGGTGGCATGGGGCACAGGATATGTTTCCAGCCATCCGGTGGTTGCTTCCACCATTGTAAGTACGTGGCGCTTGCCGTTGCGGGTTTGAGGGAGTGTGATGTAATCAATCTGCCAGGCCTCTCCATATTTATATTTCAGCCATCGTCCTCCATACCAAAGAGGCTTTGACCATTTGGCTTGCTTGATTGCAGCACATGTTTCACAATCATGAATAACCTGTGCTATAGTGTCCATGGTCAGGTCCACCCCTCGATCACGAGCCCATCTGTAGGTTGCATCTCTACCTTGATGGCCTGAGGTGTCATGGGCCCATCGGGCTATAAATAATTCACCTTTATGTTGCCAGTCCAGGTCCACCTGAGCCACTTCAATCTTAGCAGCCTGATCCACCTGCTGGTTGTTTTGATGTTCTTCAGTAGCCCGATTCTTGGGCACATGAGCATCTACATGGCGTACCTTTACAACCAGGTTCTCTACCCGGGCAGCAATATCTTGCCACAATGCCGCAGCCCAGATGGGCTTGCCCCTGCGCTGCCAGTTGTTCTGCTTCCATTGCTGTAACCACCCCCACAGGGCATTTGCTACCATCCATGAATCAGTATAGAGATAGAGAACTGGACACTTTTCTCGTTCAGCAATATCTAAAGCCAGCTGAATGGCTTTCACTTCTGCAAAATGACTCGATTCACCTTCTCCCTCAGCAGCTTCTGCAACTCGTCGTGTAGGACTCCATACAGCAGCTTTCCATCTCCGATGCTTTCCCACAATACGACAGGACCCGTCAGTGAACAAGGCGTATTTCTTCTCATTTTCTGGTAGCTTGTTGTACAGTGGGGCTTCTTCAGCACGGACCACCTCCTCTGATGATGATATCCCAAAGTATTTGCCTTCTGGCCAGTCCATAATCACCTCCAAGATTCCTGGGCGACTGGGGTTTCCTATTCGAGCCCGCTGAGTAATCAGTGCAACCCACTTGCTCCATGTAGCATCAGTTGCATGATGTGTAGAGGGGACCCTTCCTTTGAACATCCAGCCTAGTACCAGCAGTCGGGGTGCCAGGAGGAGCTGCGCTTCAGTACCGACCAATTCCGAAGCAGATCAAACTCCTGTTGAACTCTGTCCTAACTGGAACCAGGACAATAGCAAAAAATGAGAGCTTGGCTTAGGTGCAATAGGATGTCTAATAGAAACTCACAGCAAGAATTTAGGACGCTGGCTTACTCATGGAGAATGAACAGACTGTCCTGGGTAGGAGGCTCCACACACCAGAAATGATTATTCTTTTTTCTTTCTGCTATTTTTCTCTTTCACTTGTTGAAATTCCTCCAACACGTAAAATGTTCTATCTCCAAGCTCTCCAAGACTCATTTTGAGCCTTTCTTGGCAGGCTTTTTTTAAAACAGCTGGTGCTCGCAAATGCAGTGGAGTATTTTCTGGTCTGGGACTTGTATTTTTTTCAGCATTCCTGCATCACCTGAAACATAGCTTAGAAAGAAACCAGTTTGCTTTTAGGGAAACTCTTAACTCTGTTTAGGTTAAGTAAAAGTGATATCATGAGACTTAACTAGCCTCACCCAGTGAAAGTCATAAGTTAAAACTGAAATGCTGCTACAGGCAAAACTGAATTTAGTAGAGCAAAATTGGCAGAAACAAATATCAACAGGATTTTATTGAAAATGTTATTTTATTTAAAAAAAAAAAAGTGGTGAAATTAGTCAGGAATAAAATATGAATAGAAAAAGAACTCACCAAAACATTGCTAGAAAGAATATTTGCTTCAAGAATCATCAGCCACTTGGACACCCAAATTCTAACCTGTGTAATTCTCATGCCTTTAAATTTAAATGCAAAGGTTATATGAATATGAATACAACATATTCCTTTTTCTTAGTGCATAACTCTGGGGAAAAAAAGCTTGAACCACTACTTGATTTATTTCATGCTGTTTTGTGTTGTCTTGGGGATGCCTGTAGTTGCTGATCGGAGCTCACTGATTTTTTTTTTTCTTTTTGTCCATTTTACATGCTGCTTTAAGGAAAATGTAGGAGGTTCCTGTAGTATTGGTTTTTAAATTTGCCTCATTTTATTAGTTTGCTGGGAAGTACTGGGATTAAAGAGATTACATCATGCTAGATTTGCACTTTAACCCTATGAGGTAAGTGGGTACAGAGAATTGATGTAGCTCAGTTATCTCATCCAAAAGGCAATTCACATGGCAGCTGCAAAATTATTTACAAGTCTAGAGGAATAAACCAGTTTTGCTCAAATACAATGAGAGGAGACAGAGGTGGTAAATGTAGACAAAAATGTTTGAAATGCATAAAAGGTTGTAGGAAGGATTCAGAAGATGATAAAAAAAAAAGAGGGAGTCAACACCATGCACCTGGACAAGGCAGGCTCACTCTTCTAGCCCCATCACTACTTAAGCAGACCAAGGAAAGCTAAAAGTTTTTAAGAGTCATAGGTAGAACATCTCTGATAATTGAATTTGACTACTGAAACTTCTGTCTGGGGGAGCAGAATGCTTAAATTTTGTCTTAAATTATCAGGCACACAAGAGGGACTGTGGTGTACACAAGGTTGGTGAGCCCTGTTGTATAGCAAGGAGAGTCCAAGCTGGTGGAATCGCAGGATGCAATGGCTTTCTTTCGAAAGTGATACAACACTGTGATATGAATGCTTAAAAAGTAGCAGAGAAAATTGATTTGTGTTATTTTTTGAAAGAAGGAATAGAAATTATTGAACACCTAAGGAAGTAGCTGATGTAGCTGTGGAAATGTGGCAGAAGAATAAGTTGCAATAAGCTGAACAAGGTGCATCCATGTGCCTCGCTTTAGGAGAAAATAGATGGAAGGGAAAAAAAAAAGAGAGAGAAACTAGATGAGGATCTAGTCTGACAGTGAAAATAAGTGGAAGTAGAAATCAGTCATATCTAGGCTTCATTGAAGAGAGCAACTGTTGTAAGCTGCAGAGAAAATGGAAGAATCTGTTCAGGGTCAAGTTCACCCCCTTGAGGCTTAAATGGGCTGAACTCCAGCTGGATGGAGAGGAGTTACAGCTGCAAAAATCTGATGATAGAGAGAAGCAATGAAAACATGACTTGGATGTCAAGAGACTGAAAAGAAACAGGCTTTATGAGAGGTGAGTATATGAAATGCCAATTCTAGAGTAGGGAAATAAGTAAGTAAAAAGTATTTAAAAACACAAGAGTTTGGAGAAGACATAAATGTAATATCTGATTCAAAATGTAATGAAGCTGTTTCCTGAAGTAAAATCTGTATGAGAAAAGCATTGGATGGTGCACAGGCACTTGGAGAAAATTGGAGTGGTGATCCAGTTAAGAAATGAGGATATGAACCAAAAGTGCTCAGTTCACTATTGTTTTTTTGTTTTGTTTTGTTTTTTAATGAAGTAGTTGTATTATAATCCTTCTGTGTCTGGAAACTTAAAATGTAGCTAGTGATTAAGAACATAAATTGCAGTTGTGTTTCCAAAAGGTAGCTCAAGAAAGACTGGCTAAAGCCAATTTCCTAGGAGAGGGAGCAAATAAATGTTTATTTGAAAGACAGGTGTCAGGAAAAGGGCTGGTGTCTTGTCAGAGATACTGAGAAAGCAGTAGGTAAGTGGTAGGAAAATGCCTACACTATACCTGTGTAGTGGTAACCAAGTGACTGAGATTTTAGGATATATAGAAGGTACTGCATGGTATCCAGTGTAGTTGCTGTTATCAGAGGCATCTAGATGGTATAGTCTTTTACACAGGCTAATCACGTTACTTTGTACGTGCTTGGTGGTTTTGCCATACTGATTATTCCTGTTGTAAAATGCTTTATAGGGTAGCATCTTTCTTTCCTACAGCAATATTAACTCTGGTTTGTATTTAGAAGACAGGCCCTGGACAGCGTTCATAGATTCATCCTCTGCATTTGAATTTAGGAGCTCTATAAAGTTGTAAAACTGATGTGCTTTGTGTGTGCCAAAGTCACTCACCATCTTTTTGGCAGGAAATAAAAGCATTGCTGCTGTAGTAGCGTCACTAGTCTTTCAAGTGCTGTCCTATTCTGCTTCCTGAAATTTATTGACAATTTTGATAAGTTCAGGAGCTTCCCCCTCCAGTTTTTAAGCCTCTCATGTTTTTTACTTTTAGAGCTTGCTTTCATGTTTGTGGCTAATGGCAGTCATTCACATTCAGGTAGGCCTGGGAGCATGGATGGCAATATGTAGTTAGTCTTTTGTATGCCTCAATCCCTTATGTAGGCTACAAACAGATTCTAAAATAGACCAAAGTTAATACATTAAACTTTGCTTCTAAACAAGTCTGCTATATAGCAATTACTGGAAAGTCCTGAACAAGTCCAGGTTTGGTCAGCAGATACTTATCCAAGGCATTTATGATGTGAGATTTGCCATAAGCCAGATGCTACTGAATTCAGTTCAGTCCTTTCATTTTCAGACAGATCTAAACATGCTTGTTTTCCTGACTTAAATTTACACAGTCAAGTTTATCTTCCTCATAATTCTCTCACATTGAAGAGTGTCATGTAATCGCCAATGCTCTCTTTGCTTCCCTCTACCTGCTTCCCACGCCCCCCCCCCCCCCCGCCCACCATACAAATGGAATGAAGTATGTCTTTTGAGGCTGTTCAGATTTTATTTTTTTTAACTGAAAAAAGACAACATTAATGGTGGTTAGTTAATTAAAATGTTCTGCTGCACGTGAGCTAATTAATGTCGGTCTTACATCTCTGGGTTACGTGCATATGGTACCAGTCCTGAAACTTTACCTTCCTGAGGTTTCTTCTCTTCTGTTTGATTTTGTAGATAAGGACTTGATAGTTGCTGGTTCAAGACAGCCTAGGTGCCTATTCTGCCCTTGTCTGTGGCTCAAAGATCTTATCCAAAGCCCACTGATGTTACCAGAAAGGTTTCCTTTCGCTTCTCGAGTCCTGAGGAGCATATCTGTAACATGGGTAAACAGCTAAGATGTATACAGCAACAGCTCACAGATAGGGATAGTGGAAACTAACATGGGAGAGATGTTAGCAGTGTGATTGGTTGGCATGATTTGTGCTATCAGCTGTTATTTCAGCAACAGTAAGTGTCAGATCAAATTCTCAGTGGAATTTTCCTTTCTCCTTTCAGGCAGTGCTTGCAGCACGTGTGTTCCCTCTCTAAAGGGGATGTATCAATTAATACAAGTCACAGTTGTTAGCAAGAAAATTCTTTTTGTCAAATTTTATGCTATATCATATCCAGTGCTTCTATTAAAAGGGGGTAGAAAAAATTGTCGTGTAATACTTCAGGCTGGGAGATGAGTGGCTGGAAAGCTGCCTGGCCGAGAAGGACCTGGGAGTATTGGTTGATAGTCGGCTGAATATGAGCCAGCAGTGTGCCCAGGTGGCCAAGATGGCCAACAGCATCCTGGCCTGCATAAGAAGCAGTGTGGCCAGCAGGTCTAGGGAAGTGATTGTGCCCCTGTACTCGGCTCTGGTGAGGCTGCACCTCGAGTACTGTGTTCAGTTTTGGGCCCCTCGCTACAGGAAGGACATGGACGTGCTCGAGCGAGTCCAGAGAAGGGCGACCAAGCTGGTGAGGGGTCTGGAGAACAAGTCTTACGAGGAGCGGCTGAGGGAGCTGGGCTTGTTCAGCCTGGAGAAGAGGAGGCTCAGGGGCGACCTTATCGCTCTCTACAGTTACCTTAAAGGAGGCTGTAGAGAGGTGGGGGTTGGTCTATTCT
Source organism: Anser cygnoides (assembly GCF_040182565.1). NCBI lineage: Eukaryota > Metazoa > Chordata > Aves > Anseriformes > Anatidae > Anser > Anser cygnoides. The sequence continues at coordinate 476,224 of NC_089881.1, forward strand.
CCCACGTGCCTGGTGACAGGACGCGGGGGAATGGGCGAAAGTTGCGACAGGGGAGTTTTAGGTTGGATGTTAGGAAGTACTTCTTTACCGAAAGGGTTATTAAGCATTGGAACGGGCTGCCCAGGGAGGTGGTGGAGTCACCATCCCTGGAGGTCTTTAAAAGACGTTTAGATGTAGAGCTTAGCGATATGGTTTAGTGGAGTACTTAGTGTTAGGTCGGAGGTTGGACTCGATGATCTTGAGGTCTCTTCCAACCTAGAAATCTGTGTGATACTATGTGATACTTCTCTCCCCTTTCTTCCTGAAGAAATTCATGGGCAGTTACAAGAACTCTTTCCTTGCTCTTCCTTTGCTTGTATCTAGGGTACAGGAGTACCCACAGGTGCTAATTGGGCTTTACAACAGAGCTGAAAGTAGGAAAAAAAATGTTTTGTTCACTTCTAAAACATAGCAAGTTCTGAGCAGAAAATGAGTTGTTTTAAAGCTAGTTGTAATGCTGTGAAATAATCTGAGGGAGGAAATTGCACATATTGTGACTACCAAAACTTTAGAGAAAATTGGGAAGGAAAGCAGTAATTAATAGGAAAAAAATTGCTTGGAGCCTGGGGTTAACAAATGTAAATTTACGAGATTAAGTACCAGGAGTTTCAGAGGGACTGTCTGCAGAACTGCCCGTCAAAAATATTCCTCTCACCAAGAACAGTTATTATATGTTAACAAATTGTTTCATAAATTGACTCTGAGATGTAATTATAAATATGGTATCTGGCACCAGTGACTCTACGTTGCCTCATAGCACTTTTGAAAGCAAACAGCTACTGCATGCAGAAACAGAAGCAAGATTAAGCTATGCTGTTTGTACAAAGTCAAATGATTATAAATGTTCTGTGGGCTTAAGGCAAAATCCTTCTTTTCTATCACTGCAGCGTGCTAGTGGCTGATCAAAAAGTGCAGGAGCAGAGGGTGTTTTGTGAGGGTGGGGGTTAAATGTTACACATTACACACTTTAATGCTAATCCTAAAAGAAGCAATTAATGCACCGTCTGCTTCCCCCTCAGCATCTGCTCCCTGTCTTAGTTAGGGGCCTCAGCTGAGGTGATGAGAGCATGAAAAAGTGCATTAGCTCACACCTCCCTGCAGCAGTGAACATGTGGTACATGGTGAACTATGCCCCAGCTGGGGCCCTGCTTCATTTATGCTCTGGTCTACTGCCTGCTATTGATGGAGGGGTTGGTTTTAATTTCTGTAAGCTGTGGGACAGGTCTCCAGTGTTTAAAACAATATTAGCTGATTTTTCCGTTCATTTTTAATACATTGAAAAGGATTAAAATGTTATGATTATCTTCTCTGCAAATTAAATTTTGTTTCCAAAAGGTCCTAATCCTACCTGGAAGCTTTCTGGAATAACAATATTGAATGAATGTTAATGGTACTTGAAATCCATGCAATTAATTTACTTAAAGACCTACCATGATAGATATTGTCCATAAAGTCTGAAGTTGTGGGATAATTATATACACTTTAGTCCATGTTTAACTGCATACATTTTAATAAGATTTCAATTTTTTTTGCGTTTTTATTACAAATAACAATAACACAATAATTATGTCCAAAAGGGATTTATAAACTTAAAAAAAACGCATAAAATTCACAATGTGCAGTAATACTTATTATGCTAATTACAGTAGTCCCTTTTGAGGCATGCATTGGTGTAAAATAATTAATTTTGATGCCTGCAGCTTAAGATGTGTAACTTGCTTCCGCTGGTTTTCTTATTGTAGAGCTCACAAGGGTGGAAACTGGTGCTTAAGTATATGTTGTTATTCTGATCAGTCTTTATGTATCTTTAGAAGCCCTACCTCCCTTTGAGAAATCAGAACATAGTTTTATTCAAGGTTAATATGGATATTCCTAGCTAAAAAGAAATGTAAGAGGTCTCTAAAGCATATAGGAATATAGAAGTTTGGATCAAGTTTGCTAGATTATGTTTGTATTTTCAACTGCATAACTGTCTTCTTCCCCAAATCAGGGCAAACATATTACATTTGGCTAACTGTTGCACATTTGCTCAAAAAAATATCTTTCTAAGTTGATCTTGGAAGAGCATTACCAATTTCAAAACATCTTCAAGGCACCTGCAGTGATTGTGATTGATGGGGATGGCAGATGGTTAAAAATACTTGAATAGTGGAAGCAGCTTTGCAATAGTGACAGCCCATGCAGGGTTAATGAGGTGCCCCAATTGCCATGAACTTCTGCCTGCCCCACCTGTGAAAAATGCCCAGTGGTGAAGAGGGAGGCTGAAGGGGAGTGGGGTGATACAATCTGGTCAGATAAGTTTTCTGTTGGTTTATTTATTTATTGTCATCATGATTTGCTTGCTTTTTAATGGCTTTTGGTTCATTACTAAACTGGGAGGCTATAAACATGGCTGGGTGCAGCTCCAGTATCAAGCACCTTGTGACCTGGGCTGTCTGGATGTTGTGTACTGAACTAGATCAGGTAGTAACTGATGATGTGCTGAGAACAGTAAAATTAAAGCAGTTGGCAGAAATACTGATTTTGATTAACCACTGTGTATTTGTCTTTGTTAAGTCTGCTTCACGGCCTTGTAACCTCCAGCCAGAAATTATTCAGTGGCAACCTGTTGTCTCAAGACCTTTAAAACTGCTGAAGAAGGGCTCTAACCCTTATTAGTAAGGCAAAGTTGTCCACTGTGATTAGCCTTGCCCTGGAGAGCTCACGCTTATTTCGGTGTTCGTAAGGAAGAGAAAACAAACAAACAAAAAAAAAAACCACAGAATTTAATGTTGGCAGGGAGAGAGCAAAAACAAGGGAGGCAGAAATAAAATGAAAGAAATGTAGCTATTTATAAAAAGGGATTTGAAAGAGACTATGGTGGGCACATATCTATACTTGTAAAATGTAGTTTCTCTCAGAAAACTGTATTGCTTGTACATTTTACTAGTAGTAAGGAGATATGCACTGTGTTTTTTCCATAATTTAAGTTGCTTCATCTGTGAAGATGATTTGCTATCTTGAATTAGTCTTTGAGTCTAGAGAACTTGACTTTGAGTCTAGAGAACTTGACTGCTCTTTTTCTCAGAATATGTACTTTATTTTACAGCTCTATACGTTGTGAAACTTGGACTGAATAAGATTTGGAGAGTTAAATGCATGTATGAGATCACAGAGGTTTTTAGCTTTATTTTTATTTACAGTCCTTTTCACTTCCTCTCCAGCTAAGAAGGAAAGATTTTTAGAGGAGCAATTGTATTGGAAAACCTGAATCTCCTTTACCTAGATAAGCAAAATTGTAAGTCCTGGTACAATTAATGAGTTGTAAAAGTTCAGATTATTATTGAAAACATCTCAGGAGGAAAAACTAAGAATTTAAAGGCAGGTTGTTGGTCTTTGTTTCTAACTTTTATGTCAGATTTAGGTAAATCCCAATTAAGATCTTCTGTATCTTTGGAGGTATTTGTTTTTTTTGTATGTATTGAGGGTTAGGAGCCATGGGGTAGCGAGCTTTGCTTGCTCTTGCAAGCTAATGCTCTGCATCAGGACCTCACATCATTGCTGTCTCCTGGAATTGGCGGTGTTGATGTCACACAGTAGCTAACTTTAACTTGGAATGAAGCTGTTGATTTCTCATTGCTGCAGGCTCATTTGTACCCATGAAAAGTTAAGTGCGAATGCTTTTGTTGCACTCTAGGGTAAAATTTGAAGGCTTTTATCTAAAAATTGCATCTTGTTAGCAGTGCTAGGCAAAGCAAGAGAGTCAGCCCTCATGGAGGACCATCAACCCTTGAAGCTGCTAATGGAGAAATGATACTCTTTTCTCAACAACGTTAAACATTAATAGAGAAATGCTATTGAAATGTCAGTTAAAGCTTATTTTCTATTGCTTAGTGTAAAGTTAATGTCTTTGTTAGTGACTTAAATGAACAATGAGGGACTGAAGATGCTAGCTTTGATTATTCCTCCCAGAAATCAAAGCTTTATATTAAACAATGCAAAAAGACCCTTTCAATGACACTCTAATAAAAAGAAATGCTACCTTGTTAACACCGTCAAGTTCTTTCTCTGTTACAGTTGATTTTGGGTGAGCAGCTTTTTATCTAATGTTGCTCATCAGTGAGGACAGTAAAAATTGAAAACAGAACCGCAGGTGCCCATATGGCTATTTCTTCTAAAGCGCATATGTAAATGTCCTGTGAACAAAATGAAGTAAAAGGTCTGGCACTTCTCTTGTCCTATTTTTTTTTGTTTTGTTTTTTGGTATAACTTGGAAATGAAATGAGCACAATATGGTATCATGCAGGAGAGGGAGAGATGGGATGTGTTTCCATTTTAATTTACTGGAATGGTGACAGCATGAAAATAATAACTAATTCATCCTCTTGATGAAATCTGAAGAGTTACAAATGTGGGATATTTAATGTAAATCCTGTCCTAGGATAACTGCCAATGTTTCTGTATGCTCAGAGATGCCGTTGGAATGAAATTTCTTGAGATATATCATTTGCTCAAGGCAAAACTCCTTGATCAATAGCCTTCTCTTATAGGTAGTATTTCTACTGATTCTTGTGCAGCGGTGTCAGAAATTTGTCCATGCTAACCTTATTTTGTCCAACTAACCGTGCTTTAATTTTAATTTCTCTGAATTGTTGTTTTGCACTGGTGTAAGCTTTAAAAAAAAAAAAAACAAAACAAACAAAAAAACACAGGACAAGGAATCCATACTCCAGACAGTGTATATCTGTCCATAGGAAAAGTTCCTGTGTTTTCAATCTTGGGAGGATAAAACACTCAGAAAAATGTTTGTGAAAATCATATGCTCCCTTGTAAATTTTCATTCAATTAAACAAGATATGTCAGCAAGGAAGCAGCTCATTTAATCACTGCTTGGTCCTGTTGTTGGGTTGTGGCTTTCTGTTAAACCTTTGTGCTAAAAGATGGAAAGATTTGATACTTAACACGTGATTTTTTTTTTTAACATCTTTTCAACTTTATCTTCTTTGTCATATTTTTTTTTTAAACATCTTTTCTACTTTATCCTCCTGTGTCCTTGCAAGAGTTTGCTGTTTCAGGTATTAGAATGATGCTCTCCATAGTCTGAGAAAATCACTTTCCATGGGTATGCTACGTGGTTTTGGAGAGCAGATTTACTTACAACAGTCTTTCTGAAAAGTAGGTTTACATACAGTAATGTCTGCAGTCATGGGAAAGCACAAAGCAGTGAGAGAAATGCCAGTTACTTGAAATTATTTGTTTCTATTTTGGACAAAGTGAACTTTGTGTTCTAACTCAGTGTTAACAAAATGCTCATCTGTTTTACTTAATGGTTTGAAGAAATACATTTTGCTTATAAGCAGCAAGTTGGTGTGCAGCCTTGCCATATCTTTTTTGTATGTGAAAGCAGTGCTTGTCTGTTTATTTTACAGCAAGCAATAAGAAAACTCCTCATCAGTGTCTTCCTTGTTTCTGACCTCTCAGAATATATCAGTATATCTCTCAGCTTACTGTTTAAAACAAGTGAAGTACTCACATGTATCTGGTTTTAATTATGGCATTTATTGCATAATAAGCAGCAGATTGCTCTTATTCACAGCTGTTTAGTCAAAACACATGTTGCATTAAGTATCCTTTTACTGTGCTAGTTAACGTATGCAGTGGTCATAGCCACAGCATCAGAGACATGCTTGCCAAGGAGGTCTGTGATAACACCAGCAAGAGTCGAGCACAAAAAAGAGATCCAGTGGGACTAGTTCCACTTTGAGCAATGCTAGCAAGTCCGAAATGACTAATACTGATAAATGAGAGCTTGGCTAAAGATTAGAAATATATAAGCAGTATTTGCTTTACTCTGTTCTTCAGCCTCAGAAAATTCATACTTCACCTTAGTAACTGAATGAGTGTGGTTCTTTACAGTGAACTGTCTCCTGTGCAGAATGTGGATTTGTATGTGCTGTAAAACCGAATTGCTTCTGTGGAAAATGACAGGTAACAGCCTATTGATAGACCTTATCTAGGCCTTTGCTCTGATCCTGAGTCCTGATGGAATGATTATATCGGTGGCAGGCAAAACTATTTTTCACTTACGGAATTGAGTTTTTGGAAGACACTCTTTTACCGTGCTCTCCTGAAAATCTGTTCCATGTGCAGTTGCCTGATATTCTGTCTTTTTGCAGTCCCTTGCACAGAGAACCTCTGACTTCTCTCTTCTGAATGGTCTTTTGCATTAATGTTCCTTGTCTACTGTGCTTGAGCATTAACCTTGGATACATACATATCCATTTGTTTAATCCTATCATTTTCGCATCTGCCATAACAGATCATTTATCTACTTTCCATCTTCCTTGTGATGCTATCCAGCTTTGGTGCTTCTTCTATCTGTTTCTAAATATTTCTGTTTGTTACGGCAAAATATAGCTGTATCTGTAGGTGAGGACTGTGCAATGTGTATAGGTCTCAATGAAGATCCTGATCTGAAACACACTTGATTTCTTTTGGGTCATATTTGCTTTTTGGAATTAGCTTTCAGAGAATCATAACGTTCAATGTGAATTTCCTGGAGAGTAGCAAATACCTGCCTGGCCAAATCTTTCCACATCCTGTGTGCTAAATAATCTTATCGTTGTTTTTATTAGCCCATGCATGTTTTGCTGCATTGGCTGAAAGACAGTTGCCCTGAAGTATAAATTGTCTGAATATGACACTTAATGCATACATAAGTAGTGCTGATGAATACTGATTTTACTAGATATTAGCTTTATAAATGGTTAAAGTATGGCAAAGTGAATCAGCTTCTATTCTGGGCAAATTGTTTATAAGATTATATTTGCTTTAAAAAGTTTTTTTAAAAAACCCTCATAAACAAGTTAGCCTTTCAGCTTTCTCTGAATCCATCCTCCTTCCCATGCATGCCCTGAAGAGCATGTACCAGAGAGAACTCACTTATTCTGTTGTCACTAATACTGTTTTTTTCTTAAGAATCCATTTAATCTCCCTGAAATACAATGACTGACTGGCAGAATATTAATTACCTTACCTGTTTTTGAAGAATTTTTTTATGAAGAATAAAGCAGAATACTGCTAGCTGAAGAACAAGATGCCCAAATTTTCCAAGCATGATTCTTATCAACTGTTTCGATTTGAATGAGAAAGCAGAAATAATTAAATATTATTTGGACTTACAGTATCCCAAATCTACCTTTATCAAACCAAAATGCCAACAAGGTGTCAACAGCTATCATGCTGTATCCTGAAAACTGTTCTTGGAAAGTAGAGAAGGGAGAATGGTTCTAAGAAAAATGACTTCTTCCTACCAGTTGGCATTGCCAAGTTAATTAAACTGTTGCTGGTGCATCTGCATGGTTTACAAAGGCTCTGTTAGTATTTAAGAATGCATTACATCTCTGTTTTTACATTAATACTTTAAAAAAAATTCTTGGTATGCAGGAGGATATGGAACTTGTCTGTTTGTAATTAAATATGGACTTTGTAGGAAATTCAATGCGTATGTATGGTTAATAACAATCTTTTGGCAGTGGTAGCCCTTCAGAACTTCCAGGTGGAATCTGCAATAAATATGCATCAGTCTGCATTTCTCTTCTGTTTCTTGTGCTTGCAACGGAAAGTAATACCTTGCGAGCTGACAAAGACCCTCAGTTTAGTTACCCAGGGCAAACAGTTCCCCCCCCCCCCCAATCCAGGAGCATTTATCACTGATAAATGCTGCTTTTTTTTTTCTTTTCCCAAGTTAAAAGGGTAGGTGATGGTATAGAGCTATAATCAACTGCACTGTACCTGAGGGGTCATGTAGCTCATCATTAATTTTGGTAGAGAAGATGAATCGAATGCATTTTGGTGGCCCTTATTTCTTACAGTCCTTGTCTGGCACCTTGTGCATGGTTTCTCTCTTTGAAAGAGAAGGTCCTTGGTGGTACCTGAGGTAGGGAGTCTTTGAGGAAGAGACATGGCTCCTTCACTGAGCACCCCCACTGATGTGCGCTGGGGGGGGAGGCCCCTTTGAAGGCTCATCCCTGAGTTATCCAGGCAGCAAAGCCCCCACTGTGTAGCAAGATGCGTCCTGGTGCGATCAGCCGGGCCTGGAGTGTCGACACCCACGCACACAGACTACGTGCAAAGTCTGCCTGGGGGAGAGCACAGTTCCTCCCAAGTGAGGGTGGTTACATCTGCAGATGAATGGGTTTTTGCTATGTTTGTAATTTTTTCTGACTTGGGTTATTTTTAGGAAGCACTTGCCAGAGGAAAGTATAATAGAAACCATGTAAAGAGCTCACTGAATACTTGTTCTTCCCCTTCTGTGTTGGACATGTCTGTTGGGCTTTTTGGCTGTAGATTTATACGCATGCCTTGCTCTCTCATGCTCCACTAGCAGCTGTCAGTGGTCTTGCACTTCTCTCATATGGTTATCCTGATTCTGGTGCATTGCCCTATTCCCTTGTCAGCAACAGCAGCAGCCTCCAGCTGGAGGGGGACAGAGCGGGGGAAGGCAGACTCTCTCTCTCTCTCTCTCTCTCTCTCTCAAATTGACTAAATTATGTGAAAGTAAATATGCTGTTGCTTTAAGGAGGCCAGAATAGAACCTTAGTTCTATATTTTAGTATTTACCAACATCAAGAAAGAATAAGAATATATTATTAAATCTGCTCTATCTACTAACTGCACTGCTCTGGTAGTGGCACAACGCTAAAGCTTTCCCACCTGGGTAGGGAGATCACTGCTGCTTGTAGGAATGCCTGCTCCCTGCTTTCCTACAACCCAAAATGATGCATCTTGTGCAGCAACGCGTCTGTCCTGGGGCTCCCTGAAACTCTGATGCATTTTCTGTGCTTGTCTAGATACGAGCCTTATTGCCTCTGAGGACAGTATGCTGTCATTACTGTCACATCCACACATCATGCTGCCAAAAAGCTGTTGGGAAGTGAGAGCCATGTTCTGCTACATTTATTTCACACTTAATGCATTTGTTCTCACCTCCAAAGCACTGTGTGGTGCTTCTGTCTAATCATATTTTCGTTCTCAGGGAAACTGAGTAACTCGGAGTGAACGATTTACATGAGTAATAACCTGGTATATTTGAGAAGGCTGATGAACTGCCTTTATGCTATACTAACAGACCAAATCATAATTTAATGAAGAGTCTCATGACCATAGGTGGGGAAAAAAGCTGATAATGTAAAAGTTTAGTTGAATATTACAAGAGGTTGATACATGTACCATACATCTTCCACATATGTATACACACGTTCACTTGCAATGCAACCTGCCTGCTACTGTTTGTATAAACAGCTGTTATTTATATAAACAAAATTACAAATAAAAAAGGTCATAAATATAATTGGCAATGGCTTGTTTTCATTTGCAAAGCATCATAAATACCAGTGACTGGAATCCATTCTGCATGCTGTGCTAGAATCTGATTTATTTAATAAATTGTAAAATAATTCAATTCTGAAATACAGGAGACTCTGTACCAATATCATTTCATAAAGTCAGAGATTTTAAATATACTGCAATACAACAGCATTCAACGTTCTCAAGATAGGTCCCAAACAGCAAAACCTAATGGTAATTGGACATTATTTAGGGATGTAACTCAGGACGTTTTTATTGTGTAATCTGTCTTCATTTGTGTGAACAGCTCCACTGGTAAATAAGGACTTAACATCATTTAACACCCATAAAATTGCTGATTGCTTTGAAGTTGAGCAGAATTAATTCATTACCAGGATGGAAAAGGAGGAGTTGGTATTCTGGTCCATTTTTTTTATTACGAATGTCTTGGAGCAGCTTCCTGTTAATCAGAGCTGAATAGCCAAAGGAAAGTGCCAGAGAGAGAGCAAGAGATCTCCAAAAATAGAACAAAGTTTTATAACTTTTTGAAAAAATTCAGTGTTGAGGTCTCCTGTGGCTCTGCCCTGAGCAGGGTGGATTTGAGAGCAGGCTTATTGCCTTCTCAAGAGAGGAGCAGGTGAGGAATCCTCCCCTAGGGAGGAAGAAGTCATATGCAGCTCTGCTGGCTCTTCTCCAGCAGCATGGCTCTACTTTCCCAAAGGCACAAAAGCCACAGAGACGGGACTGTATAATGCTGGCAACTCTGATGACCGTGGGTCACGTTCTTCATGCTTTGCTTCTGGGGAGCTATGTGGCAGGTTCTGCATTTGACTCTGTTAGGTCTTGCGCTGCATGTGAACTGCTGCCCACGCTAACTTTACTGGGGCAACAGAAGAGCAGCTGAAGTCAGGACTTAGCCTTATATATTCAGCAGTAAAGCTGCCTCTAGGTACTCGCTGCATACGCAGCTGTGAGGTGGGTGCTAATATTGTATTTTAACAGAATGCCATGAGTTTTCAAAAGGCAATTGTAGTTTTCCCAGCTCTAGTCAAATCAAAGGTTTGATAATAGTAATAGATGACTTGTCTTACCCTCTCTAGGCTAATGCTATCCTGTCACTCCTGAAATTTCATAGGAGAAAAATAACTTTTTTGTGCTTTCAAAGTTTTCTAGACATAACAAATCTAATTTATTCCTTCAACTGCAAGCCCTAGTCACTTAGTACAGAAAAGCAATGACTTTTTCTTCAAGTGGATTTCTTACCACTCTGACGAAAATAATAATAAATGCCTATCATCACTCTGAACAAGATTCTCATTCTTAAACTGAATAACCCCTTGGATTTTTCTTTACCCATTTTTACTGTTCAGTTACTGGATATTTGTTAACATGTCTGTGTTATGATGACAGTGCTTTGAGTTCATTGTCTCTTAGAGCAAATAGCAAGGATCTCTGCAAAACTGTGAGTGGAGGAAAAGACAGCAAATAAGTTCCAGTGTAAGTAGTGCAGGTAATATATTGTGGAGGGAACATGCCTGCATGGTGCTGAACTCGGAACTGGCAGATGAAACTCAGGAAAGAGTTCATTGAGCTATCATTTACAGTTTCCTGAAATCAGCGTTGTGGAGTGCAGCAGCCAAAAAAAGCCAACAAAACCTTGGGCATCCTCAGGAAGATTACTGCGAAGGAGGCAGAGGCTGTTGCCTATAAGGATGCTAAAGGGACTAGGCAGAGTTGTGTCCTCTGGCATTCCTATTAGCTGTGAGCTTTAGACTCTGGGGAAGTCAGAGGTACCACAGTGCTCTTGTGCTATTCGCAATAGTTTCTCTTACAGCCTCTGCTGAAACAACGTGTAGGGCCGCATAGACCTTAGTTGTGAGCCACAAGGGCAATTCTTAGGTTCTTCTTTTGATAAATCCTGTAACTTAATTGCTCATCAGGGCCTTGCAAAAAGAAGTCTCACCATATAGATTATGGTTGCGCAGTACAGTGTATGCACGGGGGCCTGATCTGATCCCCCATGTAATCTGCTTAAATCTTCTGTCATGAGTGGACAAGATGGAGCAGTTTCTCATCTGTCAGGTAGAATAACTTTGGAGTCAGCTTGTCCATGTTTGAAGATTAAGAGTTCATGCAAACAAACCAAGGTTAATATGTCACCTCTGACTGCACTTTCCACAGTAAACAGGAAACATATCCTAAATGGGAGATGCCATTTATATTTATGAAAAATGGTTAACCACGTTTCTGTATCATCATTAACATTCCCTTTGGATAAAATCCAATGATGAACAACTTCCTGATGGAAGAGGTCGTGGCTTTTTCCTCTCCCATAAGTATTAAATGTCAGTAATATGTTTGAGAGTAGTGATGCTGATAGAGATTTAGAGCCGTGGGGCCAGTAGCGTTGAGAGTAATGTAAGCTGTCTGCTGAGATTGCTTTGAAAAGAGACCGCAAAAAATATTTATTGTTAGGAACAGGGCAAAATGTAAGATTCTTTGAATTTCTTGTTGTATCTACAATACCCTAAGCATGGTACAGCTTTCACCCATGTATGGAAACTAGTCAGTAAAATTCTGTGTTTGTGCTGTGTAAGCAGCAGAACGGTGGTGTATCAGACATATGATGTTAAGGGTGGAAGAAAATCATTAATCATGCAATCAATCTTCTTTGAAATTTGTAGTTTAGTCAATTTACAGACCTTGTGAATGGTGCATACCAAGTGGGATACTTCAGTCCTTCCCAGATAATGGTGGGATGAAATCCACGCTGTAGCTGGCGATGCCCTGCAGCTGGTGTGTTTGCATGAATACAGACTTTGTATTTTCATGGTTACTGTCAGAAGGAACACCTTGTGAATGTAATGCATTAATAGACAAAACAGTTAAACCTCTCCAAATTCTGTGCTTCTTTCCAAATATATTATTTATTTGAGCTACAGTATAATGGACCACTTTGGTTAGGGTAAGAAACTTATTTATTGTTGTGCTTGTATAACAAGATATTTTTCTAAGATTGTATTTTTTTAATCTTTTTCTCTTTGTTGCTCCTGGAGTCCTAAAATAATAGCTAACTTTTATTCTTATAAAGAGAGATAAATTCATAGCTGGAAGACAACCTGATAGGATTTTTTCTTGCTTTATTAGTGGAAACATTGTTTAATTAATTTAAACAATGACAGTGTTAAAACAAAAACGTTTTTTCTATTTTTAAATGCATCCAATGACTTTTATTAAAGCCTTTGAAGGAAAGACTCTGGTTCCAGAAGGCACTGTAAGTGATGTTTCTTCTTTGACAATCAGTCAGACTTGTGTGGTCATTTCCCCTTGGCGTCAGAGCTAAACTGTTATAAGATTTAAGTTTAAATGTGTGAAAAATGGAAAAATGAATGGGTGATTCAAGACTCTTGTTATCTCTGTCTGGGGAAGGAGAAAAAATAGCTTTCAAGAAAAGTGTCTGGATTGATTGCTAAATTCAGTAAGGGATTTTTTTTTTTTTCTTCTGACACTAAATTCAATTCAGAAGCTAATATTTTAAGGCTTTCTTCTTTACCCTGCAACAGAATACAGCTGCTGTTTCCAGGGCAAAAAGTATAGTCCCTGAAAGGGTATATAGGGTAAATTGTTCTTATTTTATGTGATTGATTCCAAAAGTTGCATTTAAGAGGTATATCCTGTGTCCCATTGATTGATAATAAATATATTTGAAACATTCAGACCTTTTTTAAAGAATCTCCAAGTTAAACTGGGGCTAGAAATCTATGTGATTTTAGTGGGCTCAAGAATATTGTCCATTCAACCACAAGTACTGAATGAACTACTACTGAGCTGAAGCTACAGGCTGTTGTTGAGTGTTTCCCAGTACAGACCAAGAGCTGGAGTGTTTGTTTCCTGTTATTCTTTTTGGATGGGTGGTTGCGATGTCATGTTTTGGTGTGCTTGGCTGCTATTTCCCATAATGATTGCCTGTCTGAGTATTCTTGCAAGCTCTCAGTCAGAACTATGTAGTGATTTTTCAGAGAATTTTTCTTCATAAATTTTTTTAAAGTGTATTTTAATGAACTTTAATATTAGAGTCCCTATGCTTTGGTGCATGTGAGCTTTCTGCCAGAAAAAATAGCTTTTGTCACTCTGCACATGCTATTTTGTGAAAGAGAGGAAAAAAAAAGAAAAAAAAAACTTTTCTCTTTCCTAGTTGCTAATGTCTGACACCTTGCATTTGAGCATTGGGACCGAATGCAAGGAGCATGCGATCTGATGCTTTGTGAGCGATGAGACCATGGTTATTGCAGCCATCGGTCAGCAGAGCAAGTGGCAGGGATTTCTGTGTAGAACTGCAATTTCTGACTTCTTGTCTCTGTGAACTTCTTGTTCTTTGCTTTGTGATCCTTTAAGTGTTTTTCTCCTACTTATGCATACATCGGGAAAATGCTGCTGCTAAGACATTTTGTTGGTTGATAGACCATTTGGAAAAAAAACATTGTGAAAAGCTGTTGCTAACAAACATTGAAAGAATGGCTCCAAGCGTTTATCTGTTCTTTGGCCTAATTGTATACAGTCAGCCTCATAAATGTCAGAAGGCAGTGTGGCAGTTAGGAGTTTTAGCTTCGCTTCTGCTTTAGCATAAGGCATGGTTTAAAATATCCACTCTTTCTGGGAATGTACTTAGTAATGAAACTTCTCAAATGCTTGGTTCTGTAAACATTAAATTGGTCCAAATCCAGGTTGCCAAATGAAGGCCCTAGTTGTACTCTTATTTGGGAGGTGAAGTGGTTTATATATCCATATATATAAAGGTTGAATACCAGTCTTAGAAAGATAAGGCTGATGTATGAGAAAGTGTGCCCTGTCCTGCAGTCCTACAGTGTGTGACCAACCTAAGTTACAGGCTACGAGACCCTTTTAAGGGGTGCTTGCATTCCCTAAGGTAGGTTCTACAAACCCTTTAAATGGAGCTTAAGAAGTGTGGAGGGGCATTTGAACACGCGTGTCTTTATGGGTATTGAATCATTAGTTTCCATGCCATGAGATAGTGCTGCCTTTTCTTTTTCCTAATCTTTTCTAAAGACAATACAGAAATGGTGCCAAAGGATATACTCGGCCTTTTCTGAAAGGATTCTTCCTTTGCATGCATTACATTCTGTATCTTAGACCTTGTTGCTGTGCAATAAAATGAAATGCTAAAATCTAAAATCCATAAAAGTCAACTGAAGCATTTTAAAGATGATATTGTATCTGGTCCTCATAGTCTCTGTGCTTTACTGTCTTGTGTTACCAACGTAAATCTGTTTGTAGGGATTTTGCTTTTAGATATGGAACTGTAAAATAATTGAAGAGGGTATCCGTGGAAGAATCTTAGGTGTTCATCAGCTAACAGAAGAAAAAGTATTCAATTATTTGACATACGGTAATTTTATGAATTTTATTTTTGCTCCACTCCCCCCACCTGCCCTTCCATTTAAGATCCTCCTTTGCAGGAGAACTAATAGAGTAGTGCACAATAACTCTTCAAGGGTCTTCAAGATGAAGTTCTGGTGGGGTACTGTTGCAAGGTTGCAACCCTTATGGAGGGAGAGACTTAACAAAAAGCAACAACAAGCACCAAAAACAAACCACCGAAACCTTAGTGAGGCAACCAATAGGTACAGATTAGAGAGAATACACTACAAGCTCTTGCACTGCAAATTTAGCTTACCATTTTAAATATACTGAAGCATGTAAAGAGGGTTGAAAAATATTATTATTTTAATAAGCTTGAGATTTCATTCTTCCTATGCTGTTGACATCTATCCAAACCTGTATTCACAGACCCAGACAACTTTGAAATAATGTTTTCCTTCTTGGCCAAAGAGATCTCTTATTCTTAGTTATTTAGAAATAACATTCTTGGTGAGATACATTCTCTGCATCACTTGTAGGCAGTATTTCATTCTTATTAATAAGGTAATAGTAGTTCAGTGTGATCAGTAATGTATTTTGAGGTAAATTTTCTTTTTTTAATTGTTTGTCCTGGGGCAGCAATTAGGACAGCCTTGAATCATACAATAAGTGACTAAACTTGAAGCTTGAGCTCAAATTAAGAGTTATGTGGAAACCATATCTGCTGTGTGGTAACAGCTGATTTAGTGTTTAAAAGTCCAAATCAAAATTGGTTTTGTAATGCAGTCCTTGCAGTGGAATGTTGGCCAATGAATTAATGGACTATTTTGACATATAATATTAAAAAAAAAAAGTGTAGTTAGATTAAATTTACAAAACTAGAACCAAATACATAATTTAGTTTCACTTCCTACGAAAACAATTTTCATTTTCTTCCTTAGCTTTACTTAGTGTGTTATAAATTGCCATTACTGAGTTGTTTCTATGGAGCGTGTTTGGTACAAACAGAAATGACTGTTCTTTTCTGTGTGTTTTAGGGTATTTTAGTGCCAACCTCCACCTAAACTGCCTGCAAGAGTTAAATCTGAATTCCTTTGAAGTAATGGAAAGGCTCCATCAATTACTTCAAAAACTGGAGCAACTAAGAGGACATCATTTAGTTCCTTACTTGAATTCAGTCAGAATGCTTTAGTGTCCCAGAACTTCTATTTTTTAAAAATCATTTATTTTTAGTGAAATTTTGATTATTATGATGGAAATAAAAGGTAAGGGCTAGTGCTGCTGGTTACTTTCTGAATAGAAAAATCAGGAGAAAATAAAGTCTATGTTGCTGGTCTCTTCTATCATTTAGCAAACATCAAAATTTCTTTCAATTTGATCACTGGGAGCCATTCTTTTTGTGTTTGTTTCATTTCTGCTTCTTTCAGAGGGTATGCTATCTCCCATTCAGTTTCACCAAGCATTAACTATGTTCTACCAACCTTAGTTTGTTCCAACCCTTATTATCAATTTAAATCAGGATGCATTTCATCAGGTGCAGTGGTTAGAGAGGATAGCTGGACTCTCATGTACACCTCTTAAATAAAACAAACTTATGGTATATGAGAGGCAAAAATGATTCTTTGTTCCTGTGCATGTTTAATATCATGGGGAATTAACAGACCAGGCACTGTTGTTTTTTGTTTTGTTTTTGAAGTTGGTTAGAGTGAAACATGAAGTATCAGTTCATGAGTGGAAAAAATGTGATGTGGAAAGAAATATTAGCAGTGCCACCAGTTTTGCTAGTTCCTGGCAACATGGAAATAAGAACAGTGGGAGGTGGATATGCCTGTGTAGACATTAAGATCTTTATACAGACCTGGTCAATTTTCTGTTCTAGATTTCCTGAAATTATTCTTAGGACATTTTGTAATGCACTATCCATTTTCAAGGTTGTAAGAGGCTTGGATGAATTGAGTAAATACTTTAAAGGAAAATAAATGATGTTTACCACTAGTCATCCTGCTCTTTGTCAGTGTGAACAATAAAAAAAAAAAAAAAAGGTCTACGATGCCTGCTTCTCCTTTGTGGATTCCTTTTTCCATACGAGTAGTTTATGAGTAATAAAATTAATGAAGCTTGTCTTCCTTACATTTTCACATGCGGACATATTTCTCCTTTGGACAGGAGGACACATCGTGTGAACATTTTAACTGAGAATTTTATTGGTCTAATGGTTAAAGACTAATACCGAGTTCTGCTAGCGGCTTGTTACATAAATGTTCACTCTTTGCCCTTCGGCTGCCTCATCTATAAACAGAAACTGGTTATAATTTTACTATTTCTGAACAGTTCTTTGAGCTCTGCAAATCACGAAAGAGACACAGGTGTTGCAGGGTATCTGGTCAGTCTCTGTGAGAGCAATTTTAGAGTGCTGGCTAAGGAAGAAGTACACCCATGGTGAATACAGCACAGCCTTGGGAGGCTTGACTCATATTTTCAGACCCGTGTCAGTGTATTTTTACACTCCCTGACAGTTTTGTTTGCCTATTGTATTGTCTAACCTAGTTTTATTTAAATAGCAATCATGTCTTTTTTTTTTTGCAGCAAAACTGACTCTGTCATATGTCTCATACACATCTGATATACCATCATACCATCTGATATACCACATCTTGATTGGAGCTGGGGACTTTGTCTTAATGATTTGATGCACTACACTTCAAATAATGTTTCCCTTTGTATTGTGGTGTTTTATAGTAAAGTTTGAACTGACAAAATGTAGAATGTTGTTACATCAGTGTTATATCAGTAAATTTATCAGTAAATAAAAACTGAGAGATGGAGCAATAGACTATGCCAGAAAAAACGAGTTGAACATGGATTTTCCAACTTCTAGTCCTCTGTCTGCTAAACCACTTAATCATCATCATCAGTTCAACTGGTATTACTGAAATGAAAACAGGCCATAGTATTGAATGGACTCTCATTCCTTGGTTACAGCAGAAGCTATAAAACCCAAGCAAAAGATTTCTCCCACTAGCCCAATTTATATCGATGAAAAGAATAAAGATACCTCCCCCCTCAAATCAACAAACCTTCATGCTCAATTTGTAGACAAAAAATACCGTGCTCTGAATCTACTCCATTTTTTATTATTTTATAATATTTTCCTTTTAATCTAACTTCTTTATTTTGAGAATGTTTTTTCCATTCCAGGAAATTCCTTTTGACATGGGAAAATTGAAAAAATCTTTTAAATGAAATATATGATAATTTCAAAGGAGTCTTGTCAAGACAGTCAGAATAAATGGGGATTTACAATTTAGATTTATTATACGGTTGTGGAGGAGGAAACCATCTGTGTTATCTGGTTTAAACATAAAGCACAGCAAGCAGTCCTAAGTAATACAAGATATATAAGCAGTTCTCAGTATGTTAAATATTGTTGTGGTTTCGTGTATATATACAGCATAACAGGTAATCTCAGAAATGTCCACACACATCTTAAAAATCTGTTATAAGAGGTAATAAATGGATTTCTATCTTTTCCTTCCCTGCTGATTGTTCATGAATGGTCCCAGGCTGAGACCGGTTCTCTGCTCATTTGGCTAATGTTAGCATTTCCTCTGTGCAATCAGAATAAGACAAAATATAAACAAAGCAAATATGGGGCTAGCGTATAATTAGTATGGCTGAGTCAAATAGAAATATATTTCATTATAAACTCTAAAGACTTAGTTAAATTTCAGATTGCTTTGGATCTGGTAACAGTGAAAACCTTGGGGTTCTGAAGAGGAATGAATCATCCAGAAGACACCTTTATATGGGAAAAACATGATTTAGCTAATTAAAACAACAACAAACTTACAAGTCATGTAAAGCTGCCTAGAGGAGCTGCAATGTAGGTAATAGGAAAGAAGCTTTTACAGGTGCATTGTGATTTTTTCCCCTACCTTTTATAGAAATAACTTCAGTACAAGCTTATTTCAAAGTAGGTAGGGTTTTTTGCTTGTTTGTTTGATTTGTTTTTATTATTATTATTTATAACAGCTTCATTTGGTAGCATTTTTGAGATACAAATATCGTGGAAGCAACTGGAAATTTAAAATGAGGATCAGAATAAGAGATTTATAAGATTTAAATGGGGAAAAAAACTAGCTGGATTTAACATCAGTAGAATAACTGACATTAATGATTGTACAGGTACATTCATATTTGGATCCCTATTTGAATACTTTTTAAGGGGCAATAACACCATTGTCCGTTTGTGTCTGTGAAGGCCACGTGACATCTGAATGCTTGGCTGTCATGTATTTGGTATTAAAAGTTTATAGCCTGCTGGAAGCTGTAAATTTTTAAATAGAAAAAAGTTCCTGTATATGATAAAATTGTTCTAATGCCTTCACTTTTAATGTTGATGCTCTTAGAGAAAGTGAAGCTTTCTCTCCTTTTACTCTCTTGGCATTTCTATTTATATTTCATATGCCTAACATCTAGTGTATGCAGAATGTAAGGAACTCAAGTTCTTGCACAGACGTATACTTTAAGCATATTCACCTTCACAGGGCATTGCTAATGTGTCTAGGCTGTCATTTGGAAAAGACTTGGAAGCAGGGAAGATGACGTTCAGTTCTGCTATTGCTTTGAGTGAAGTTGTTATGTGACATGCCATAGAGCTTTGGAACAGGTCTGGGGTTCTGCATTTTGTTTCTAGATCTGCTGCTGACCTGCTGTGATATGGTGAAAGTCTTTCAATTTCTTCCTGCCCGCGTTTCTCGAACTGCAGAAGTAGTGTGACGTTAGTATTTACATAAAGGACGCATTCTAGATCAGAAGATAGAATTCTTGTTACTGGTAATGACAGAGTATCATCAATTACCTTGCATAATTCTCTCTATAAAGATAAGAATATTGGATGGTGCTGGAGCAGTGTCGGTTCTGTTAGTTGCTATGTGCCAGTTGTCTACGTGATTGGATATTAAAGTGTAAAGGATGTAAATAGGCATGCACAGATCACTAACTCCTTTTCTGGCTTTTCTAGGGCAAGAATGCAGGGTGTTGAGTCTTTCTGCTCAGGAGTGAACAAAATATCAGGCAGCTTCAGAGTCAGAGGTTGACCACAGCAATCTGTGCTGTTCCGCCAAAATCCAGTCCAAACTGTTGCGAATGAAATCACAGTTCTTCATTTCAGTTGTACTGTTGAAAGTAGCTGAGAACATTACAGTAGCCAAGCGGTAAACTTTGGATAAAATAAGATATCAAACAGCTTCCAGTTGTTCCTATTTCTTTTTAGTAAATACTAATGATATAAGGCAGCCTGTCATTGAGGTCTTGAAATTATCTTATGCAGCACTTTTTTTTTCAGATGCAGTTAATGGTAGAAATGTTCTTGTTTGCTTATCTCCAGTACAGTTCACTTGGTTCTCTTCTAAATGCAGATGCAAAATTGTGGTCACTGCACTAATGAACTCTATATTTAAGCCATTTTGAAAATTAAGGATATCAGTGAACTCTCACATATGGTATAGGAAGATATGACTTCATATAAATTTGGCTTGGTAAAGTACAATGACTTGTCCTTGATGTGGGGTAAATATTTCTCATTTTTATATCCTACTTTCTATGGAAAATAGCCACTAAAATTACTTATGTGAACTCCTATCTCTAGGTACTCTACAAGCACTTTAAATAGTTAATATTCACGATGTTACTTGTGCCATTAGGTGGTGCTTTCAAGCTTTTCTAGCACTAAGAAAGAAGCAAAAAGAGCACTTAGATCTGTGCAGGATGTGCTTTCACAGAGTTGCTGAGGGTGCAGTAATGAAGACCAGCTGTGTCGATAACAGGGTACAACCGAGAGGGGTTGTGGGAGAACGAGGTGGTGGAATCTGAGATTGAGCTTGTGAAAAATTCTATGGGGGAAGTCACGTGCAGTGTGTGTGCTGTAAGGTTAGGAGATGATTCAGAGCCAAAGAAGTTTGTGAGGTCAATGCTGTTTCATATTAGCTGAAACTCTGGCTCATTGCAAGCTGACTTTGGATGCACCCTAGTGTCTTTAGCTTTCTCACTTTACTGTTGGATGCCTGCTTTGGTGTGCTGCCATATTTGTTTAGAACAAGATGAATCTCTTTCCTAAAAACCATCCAGGTCTCTGGTTGCAAGGAAAGATTTAGAGATGTGCGCAGACTTCTGTAAATGGGTAGGAGTATCCTAGGGTCCCAGTTTTACTGGTTGGTCTTAATCAGACCGGCTCCTGGCTCCTAGGAAGCACTCTGTCCACAAAGAAATTGAATAAAAAGTTGAATCTGAGCCTGTCAGGGCAATTGGGATGGTGGATGTTATTTACTTACCTTACAGTAACTCTGTGGCTATAATTTATTGGTTGATTCCTTGTTTAGCTTTTCACCTTTGCATATTTTTGTTTTTATTTAAGTTCCAACTTTTGATATAGCTAGTGGCTTTGTTACCCAGCTACTCCTTGGTTTACAGAAAGCATATGATGGAAAATTCTTACAATGTAATAATGACCAAAGACCACATGTAAAATCTACTTTAATACACCCTAGATGAGCTCCTTTCTTTGTAGATTTCTGTGCTTTGGCACCTTCTGTTTTCTTGTTATACTCTCCATGGAAAATGAATTTGCTAGTGTCTGTTGTAATGGCTCTTTTGTGCTAGTGATTACTTATTTTTATTTTCACGGCTTCATGGTGGAGATTTAAGTTATTTGGATAATGCCACAGAATAAAACCATCCTATTTTTAAACCTAAGGTTGAACAAGATTGATACTCATTTGTCCTGGGTTATTTTTAATCTATTTCCCAATGTGCTATTTTGGAGGATCACTTCTTGAACTTTTTTTTCTGGTATTTTTGGCTGGGTTCCCAGGGGCTATAAAAGAAATGATTTAGCTTATGATGCTTTCTTATTTATTAAGTGCTTAAAAAAATTTGTTATATTTTTGCATGAATATTTATACTAAAATAATAAGTAATTTCTCCAAGTCTGAAAAGTTTTTCTGCAAGGTGCTCTGAGCATATAATAGGAAAAATGTGCTGTGAGACTCCTCAGAAATCTGCCGCATTACAGGATTTAAGCCCATGGAGACCAGTCAAGGAACAGGAGTGATAAGTATTTTTTCATGAGGAAATGAAACATAGAAAGAAGAAGTGGTATGTGTAAAACTACCCAGAAGATCCAAGATTCTTTGTTATGTATGTTCACCAAGAGTCGGTACAGTTGTGTTACTTATTGAGTATGTTTAATGAAATTTTATTTCTAGTGAGAGGTTGCTGTGATGTACAGTATTCTAGAAAGCTATATTATTTGCCTGTATTTCTGAAAATAGTGAAATGGTGTTTGGAGTTGTGGAAAGTTATTAATGGCAAGAGAAAGTATCAAAAATAATTTTTAAAGGTCTTTGAAAGAGAAGATGGCAGGCATAAGCTTTAACTGGTAGGGGAAGAAAGTGAATGTGCTTCCCAGTGATGGGGACACCTGGCTTCTTTTGGAAGAAATATTCAAGAAAGCAGGCAATGAAATCCTGTCATTCCTAAGCAGGAATGGATTCCCAAAGAAAGGCTAAGCAGAAGAAGCAGCAGCCTAGAATTTTCTGATGGCTTGTGACCTCTGATTTTGTTCACGATATTGTTTCTTGGGGTGACTCCATATTGTATCCCTTCTTGGAGCTCTTTTGGTGGATATTTAAAATATTTTTGCAGGTTCTGTTTCCATAGTTATGTTCGCTCTCTTACTTTAAAGTCTCTCTGCAAATGCAATCTATGTCTATTGGTGCATAAGGGAAAAGAGAAAATTCATCTTCTATGGCTTGAACAATAAAATTGATAGTTTCAATACTTTATATACTTGACTAGACTCTGAAGTCTTTGCAATTTAAATCTAATGCTGGGAAATTATTAGTTATGGACCAGGAGGAATAATGACAACCTATTAGTAATGACAGTAAGTGGTAGAAAATGCACGCAAAATATAAGGAGCTGGTTAAATATGTCAACAGCAAATAGCTATGAAAGAAAGATTGTCTGGATGAAGATTACTTCTTATTTCCTTGCGGATTAGCTTGGAGAGAATTACTTTCGTTCTGTGGTGTTTTTTTTGTTGTTGTTGTTTTTTTAATAACTTTGGCATAAACAATTGTGTTATGCTGATGAAATCGATGAAAAAAGTTAGAGTGGGAATGTGAAGGCAGCTGACCATTTTGTATTGTAAAGGTAAGAATGGGACAGCCTTGGAGACAAAAATAATAGAAA
This sequence comes from Anser cygnoides, assembly GCF_040182565.1. Taxonomy (NCBI): domain Eukaryota; kingdom Metazoa; phylum Chordata; class Aves; order Anseriformes; family Anatidae; genus Anser; species Anser cygnoides. The sequence continues at coordinate 499,222 of NC_089881.1, forward strand.
ATCAATAAAACAAACCCCAGGGCTGTGCACCTGGGAATCAAAGCATCTCTTCCGGAGGCTCACAGATGGAAATAGTTGAAGAAGAAGAGGATCTGTGTGCATTGATTGGTCGCAGGAAGGGTATGAGCCATCAGTGTGACATGGCTGTTGAAAAATGAAACGTATCAAATGAAGTGATCCCAAAGGGTGAGTGCTGATACTCATGTTCAGTCAATCCAGACCTTTCTTGGTATGTTTTTGAGCAATTCTAATCATTTATGATCAAGAGATGTGGGTCCAAACTGAAATGTCCAGCCAGAATCATCAGAGGAATGGAGAACTCCCTGTACAAGAGGAGATGAAAGCACATGACTTATTCAATGTCAAAAAAGAAAAGCTGGAAGAAGCCTATGGTGGCTGTTTATATCAAGAAGAATAAAAGCTTTTTTTTTTTTTTTGTTTCACCTAATATAATCCAAATGACCATGTAAAAATTTACATTTTTATTTTAAAAAAGAGTTTCCGGTTATAAGAACATGAAAGTTCTGGAATTGCCTAGTTACTTCAATACAAAGAGAAATTGGAGTGTTTGTCCAAGTTGTATGTAATCCTGTTACCCTCAGTTACACCATGACAGAAAGTTATGTTTTTGAGACAACAGCAGTGTAATGAATTTCTAGGTCAAATCCCAAGTTCACAGTAGTCAGTAGGTAGTGGGTCAATGCTTTTGAAGCAGCGGTTGCTTACACACTTTTTGTAAGTTAAGGCTGAAGCTCCAGGTCTGTGGCCCAGGACAATTCATTTAACTGATCCTTAGCAGTGCAGTAAGATGGGGAGTAAAATTAATTTATTCAGCCAAACTGAAATAACCCCTTAAAAATATTCAGATAAGTACTTTATCCTGCTATATATATAGTTTCAGTTTCTGATTTCTCAGAAGTTCCTCACTTTGATTTTTTCACTCTTTTTATATGAACACTGAGATATTTGTGGATTCTTTAATCTAGCTGCCTCTGTGGCCTCGGTTAATGTTTTGAAACCATGCATTATTGTGTTTATGATTTCAGCTTTTGTAGTATATGTGGAGAAACTAATGACTCAGTTCAGTATGTTTTGACGAAAACAATTTCCTCTTTGGAATATGCCAGTTGTGGTCAGCTCTCCTGATATTTTTGGCACATTGCACTCTAGGCTTTAAATGACTGCTAGGTTTGGGGTCTGTGACAGAGAGGAAACAAAAATGCTCATTCAGACTTGAAAACGGGGCATTTGCTGCCTTTCACTTTCCATGAATTCACAGACGACCAACTTTCACTAGCTTGTGAAATTCAAAACACCCTCAGAATCCAGTGGGGAATGCAGTTGTTTGTGGATCACGCTAAGTGTGTAGATCACAAGGTCATTGTGCAGACTTTCTCTGTAGAAGAATTGTCTTTTATAACAGAACATGACACTGAATGTATATGCAGAAATTCAAAATGAGTTTTTAAACCATGAAAGTAATCAGCAGAGTACACAACACATCTTGAGGACTGTTTAGTTTTTCTTTTGATATGTTGAGATTGCTTTCTTTTTAGGAAACCATTCAGTAAAGGCCCTAGAGCAATATCTCTAGGCTTCTCTTGCAGATATAGCTCAGGAATGATCTGCAGCCCAACAAGTGTATGGCAAGAAACTGTGAATTTAGAAAAACAATTAATTTTGAAGCTTAAATATCTAAATACAGACAAATTGCAGTCAAAGCTGGTATTCACTGAACATGTTACGTGCCCGGCTCTATTTTTATTCTGAAGTTATTTTCTAAAATAAACGTGGGTTGAAAAGCAACACCAAGGTGGCCAAGTTGGATGGGGTGGGACCTTTGGTGACCTCTTCTCTTGGAGAATCCCAGGAGGGCCTTTGGTAAGATCTGCTCTCAGCAAGATGAAATGATGTCGATTCAAAGGAATGTTTTTGTCTCTCATTTATAGACACCTCCAGTATTAGAGACACCTCTTCTTTTCAGGTAATCTGTTCTAACTAGATTTCTTCTTGCTGCTGTCAAAATGTGTTCTTATTTACTACTATTATTTAATTATTTATGAATTCTTTCTTTCCTCTTTATATTTACCATTTTCTGAAGACTTATTACTTATCCTGCTTTTCCTTTCACTATCTGGTCTGTTTCATCTCTCACTTAGGAGTGGAGTAGGGTCACTTTTGAACATTTAGGTATGAAACTGTGAACTGCCTACCTTGCAGATGTTAACTCTGAACTCATGCTCCTTGCTGCCTGGCACCCTTTCCAGCACTGTGTAGATGCGTGCAGGCAGCACTTTGCCAGAAAGTCAGAAAGCTGACCTCCATTATCTCATCAGAAATAGTCCCTTATCTACCACGGGATAAATTTCATTACCTAGTCTATGTAACTGACAGACATTGCACAGACATGGTCTGCAGCTCTAAAACTGCACGCCATAGAGGCCTCAGCATGCTGCACAGCAGTTTATTTCAAAATCTAAACTGACCTGAATCTGTTATCTTGCCAGACCTCGTAGTCATGTCCTTGGTAGTCTATGAGTCCACAACCAATAATTTGGTAATTCAGTTTCTTTCAGGTGGTTTAAGAGTAGATAGGAAAACAAATCCTGCTTGTCTAAAAGCTTAGACAAGCTTTCATGATCATTTAGTGATCAGGTTCTTGGTAAAATATCCCATTCTTTATTATTACTGCTAGAAGTTGTGGATGCCAAGCTTTGTCTGAAGCAGATATATAGAGCATCATTGGAACTTAATTTTATTGAGGTGTACATTCATAAAGCATGCTAAACTTAAAAAAAAAAAAAATGTGGGCAGCTTTTTTTTTTTTTTTTTTGTGGATCAGGGGATGGCAAAATTAAAGACAAAACAAAAGATCCTAAGAATGTTTGACTAAAATAACAGAAAACTTAGTCACTGATGGCTGCCTGAATACCTGGGAGGTAAAACACAAGGATTTCACATCCTTATTTGGGTTGGTTTGAACTTCATAGGATGAGTTTCATTGTTCACAGTGTGATAGGTGCACCCATGCTCAAATACACACAGACTGTCTAGAGAATGACAAAATTCCTCCCGGGTAATTTAGAGTTGTAATGGGGGTAGATATGATAGGTTTCACTTTTTCCAGACAAAACAACAACAACAACAAAAAACTTTGGACTGCACACATGCTTTTTGAGGTGCCAGGAACGGACTCTTGGCCAGGCTACCAGACTGGTGGTGTACTGTTAGATTTTAAGGCAGTAATGATTTTGATGTGCAATTCATATTGTTTTTCTTCAGAGTGGTTAATGACGAGATTAAAATGTGTCTCGCTGAAAGTTCAGGTGACTTTGCAAGACTTTTCAAGAGCACCATGTTCTGCTACCTTCATTCAAAAGTTTTTTGATCTCTTTCATGGGATACAGGTGATGCAGAGTTCTTGTTGTGGTGAGATACATGTGTAAAAGTTTCCATTGGTGAATTATGGTTAGCTGTTGAAATGGTAGTATTGCTACAGCGATCCACTAATGGTTTCTGTTTTCAGGTTACATCCAAGTGTGGTATTACCCTTTATAAAGACACACCTGCCAGACCTCCCCGTCTTCCTGAAGAATTCTGTGTTCTTTGCTCTAATAGTGTATTAATAAGTAAATAAATAAAACTGCCACACATTTTCTTCAAGAAAATTAGACCTTCCCCTGTCTTTCTTTGCCATGAAATCTAATTCATTCTGGATAACAGAAGTCAAGGATGCAGAATTGTGCCTGCCCGTGCATTATAATGATTTTTTCCCTGAAAATGCAAATGTTTTATGTTCAGAGGTTACATTACAGGCACTTTTACTAATGAATTCAGAATAGCATTCACCTAACATTATGTTGTTCTAAATGCTGATTAATTTTTTTAAATACTGGAACTGATGGAAGTGGCTTTTGTTGAGGCTGCCTAAATATTTCTGTCTGGCAGTGCAGACTTAACACATACTGAACTGGGAAACTTCTACCTCCTAAGCAGATTTGGTTTTCTTATATTATCAAAAGGAAGCTTGAAAAGTCTGAGTAAAACAAAATTAAAAAGAAAAGAAAATTACACAAATAGGTATTTGACTATAATTTCAATGTACAGTCACATTTTTATGTTGTCAGAATATGTTTATCAACAAAGATTTTTCCCCTCAAGCATCTTTTAATAGTAAGAAAGAGAATATGAATATTTTTCATATATACTGGTGCTTTTTATTCCTATGAATAGGAACTAGTGATGTTATATGCTGTCTGTCTAGTAATGTATTGTCTGTTGCATATGCCATGACTATACCATGAAATATATATATATATATATATTAAGAATGGCTGTATGACTTTTTACGGCAGTTTACAAGGCAGATGTTGATTTTAGTTCTCATCACAAATGATATAACATCTGTACTTGCCACAATAGAACTACTACAGTTTAGGAGTTGAAAAGAAATTGTTCAAAGATGTCAGAACTAATACTATTTCTTGTGATAGACTCCTGAGGCCACAAAGATATAATGGGATTTCCATTATGAAGTTTCTTCTGGAAAACCACTTAGAGGAAATTAGTTTCAACTTACTTAGTTTGCCTGAAAAAGGTGAAAGACAGAACTAGTCTTGCCTGGAGGATACTATTCTAGGCAGCCTGTGTATTTCATACCTGAGTCTTGGAGTTTGAAACTATTGCATCCAGCTTAGGGAGGCACTCTGACTTTCTATCCCCAGCCTCCGCCATGAGCAAATAACCTCCCTGTCCTCTCCAAACTGCATAGCCCTGACAGTGCCATGTATTTTAATTCCTTAGGAAATTTCACTGTTGGGATGATGTATAAGCCTTTAGTTGAATGGGAGTCTTACTGGCTTTGAAAGACTTTGAACTGGACCTGAAAAGTTAAATTTGTTGTTTCTGCAGTCGTGTTTATTATCTATCCTTCCAAGGTTTTTAATCTGAGGGTTTTATTTTTACTGTGACTACTTCTCATTTAACTGCAGGCAGACAAGAGAGTAGGCTTCTTTTTGCTAAGCCAGGATTTCTAAGTTTAGTGCTGGGGACTGCACGAAGAAATTAATTTAGTTAAATTTATGGCCAAAGATGATGATCAGATCTGTTGTCGGTGCTGTGGGCAGTATTGTGTTGTGGAGGGGCCAGCAAAAAGGTGATGATAGTAACTTAATAACTGCCTCTGCTCTTCAAGTCAATGTGTTATTCTGATGCAGATCAGAATATCTTTACTGATACCAAGTAGACTTTATAACCACTAAAATCTGCACAGGATGTTCAGCCTCAGAACCGTCAGTTTATTTTCTGTTTCTGGTACTGCAATCCTGGTCCCTGTACAGAACCATTACAGGCTAACATGGAAGGGTTTTTGTATTCTGGTTTTTGGATTTCAGATATGATCCTTGATAGGTTTTTCTATTTCGTCATCTTCGGCATTACTGTGAACCCAGATTTCTATGTAATTTGATCAGGATTAATCTTTAACATAAGTACTGCTCTTTTTTTTTCTATAGTTAAAATAGCAGACGTAAACCCTGCTTCTTTTCTATGCAGCTTTGTTTTACTGTGGTGTTTGTGACTACAAATGTCACAAAGATTTCATTTTAACGTTGATGGATATGAGGCCAGAATAATTACCATGTCTTAGCTTCCATTTACAATTACTTTGATTTTTTTTTAAATTTGAAAAGAAATCTATACACACATAGTTGTCTGCTGTGCACATCTCATTTTGAGTAGTGCGTACTGTATACTGAACACGTAACTTTCCTCTCTCCACAGACAGCATGCAAAGCAGGAAAACAATCTCCTGTTCTTTTGGCATAGTGGAGGAACACCCTCCTACTCTTTCATTGTCTGAATAAAATAGTTCTGTTTCTGTTTGTCATACTATTATTTCCTCCTAGATGCATCCTCATTTTTGCTGGATAATGCACAAATGGGACAGAAGGGCTGACTCTGCCCATTCAATAACCATTTTCATCCACTCCATGCCCAGCTGAGTGTTAAAGAAAAGAGAATGAATTATTAGGCAGAATTTTAAAGCTCCATGGGAATTGTTTGTCATAAGACCCTAATACTGCCAAATCAGTGCTATGTGCATGAGAAGTGAGATAAATGCCAACAGTAGGCAGATACTTCTACTTAACATAAAACACCTGGAGGGAAAGTTGGGTTTAAATCTATTTAAAACCAAGGAGGGTCTTGTTATCAGTGTAACTTTTATACTTGTTAAGACATGCATTTGTCTTGTGGTTTTTAGCAGTATGCATATAATTGACTGTTGATGGTTAATCATTTTGAGTTACAATAAATTTGCTTTGCTAAGACTAGATCTCCAGCTGGTCTGAATTGTCACAGCACTACTGCTCTTACATTCTTTCCACTTTTCTGAAATGTTGAGTATTTCCCTACTCCTAGATTTTCTATCTCTTTTTTTTTTTTTTTTGGTGGCTTCTTGTTGAGGAGAAAAATCTGTATTGTGATAAGAATTTTTTTTTGGTAAATATACAGTATAGCAAGTTGTAATGTCACTCTGAATGGAGCATTACTGGCTTGTATTTGCTCTTTATCTCGTTATAATGATGTCAGAGGTCCAATGTAAATATCCTCCTGTTCTGTCCAATGACCCATACTTTCATTTAGTGTAATTAGAAAATAATAACTTCTGTAAAACAGCCTGTCAGGGAGAAATAATAGGGCTGTTAGACATTTGGCAAAACTCCATTGCTTACTGCCAAGATACAATATCCCAGTTTTGCAGGATGTTTGTCAAGCCAGCTGGTTGCTGAAATGCGCTGGAAAGATCCTCCTGTCACCAGATAGCACCTGGTGGAGGGCTGGGAACAGCCAACTCTTCCCACTTTGATGAGCAAACCTGGGGCCAAAATCCCTTCAGGAAGGGCACAGAGCTCTGAGGACCATGTCAGGAACCAGTCTTGTATATTTATTGTTTTCATATGGTCCCGTTTCTTTTTTCCCTACTGAGAAATTATTTTTTCATGGCGCTGACTGAGAATCAAATAGACTCTGTGGAGAAATAACTTGAAAATACATTTGGATCTTTCTTTTTTTTTATTTTTTGTATCTATTTCTCTGAGGAAGTTTTTACTTCTTGCAGTACTTGAAGAAACATCAAAGTAGGCTTTAAAAATTGTTGTTGAAAGAAGGTATGGACTTCTTGCATCCGTGCTGTGGTGCTGTTTGTGGCAGTCAGAACACGCGTAGTGGCGGTGCCATGCGGCCGTGTGCAAGTGTCACACATGGAGCCCCAGGTGCTGAGGAACCCACCGCTGCCTTCTGCTGCGTGCCCTTGAACCCAGTTCTGCTAGGAACTGTAACTAGAAAATGGGAGGGAAAGGAAATCTTCTAGTTAAAAAGTTGATCAGAAAAAAGGCAACTGAAAGGAAAAAATAGTTTTAAGCAAAATCCATTCATTTATTTATGTACAATTGACAAATGAATGGAAAAAATTGGGTGATTTTTTTTTCACAAGATATTTACAAAAGTGTTTTTGAACTCTTCTTTCAATGAAAAAAGCTTTCCCAAGTAGAACAAGTCTTGACATTTGGGGAGAAAAAAATAAAAAATAAAACCTGTTTTCTCTGTAGTAGTAAGTAAGAACTCTTTGTAAGAGTTCTACTGCTTAAAAAAAAAAAACAGCTCAGTAGTATCAGCCATATTTTGGTATGCACTCTCCTTTATTATTCTTTTAAGCTGCTTTAAAGTACGTTCCAGAATAGATTCACAGCTGAGGCCCCTGTGCTCAGAACTGTATGCAAGTGGCCGAGCAGTCTCGGGGTGCTCAGAGCCCTTGGGGCGGCGGAGAGCCGAGGGCAGCACCAGCTGCAGGCTGCCAGCTGCCTTCCAGACTAATCCTGTGCCAGGTCGTCACCTAGAGTAAGTCAACATCACTATGCCTGATCATCAAGTTAATATTTCCCATTACGTGTAGAACATTAGATCTATGTCATTTCTTTTAATTATTCCAAAATTTTCAGCCAGTCTTAAAACTCAGATGATTTCTCTATCCAGTCTGTCCCCCCATGCTGCAAACAGTGCAGTGAGAGCTCTCAACACCTCACAGCACTGAACTTGGACCTTGTCTGCTTGCTTAAAGGAGTCCAAATTGTGTTCCAGAAATGTAAACTATGCTCAGTGCAGTTATTTTGAATATAAACACCGATTTCCAGAGTTTGATCAAATATCTGTAATTGTTCTTATGTAGGATGTTATCTAGCAATCTGTAGAGTGTAATGCTCTGTAAATGTAATCTGTTGTCTAACTTTTGATCTTTTGTAAATTTTCAGTCTCTAGAAGTAAACCAGAGGTTTCTGGAGCTGTTGCCTAGCAGAAAATCTAGGCATATTTATGTCCTGCCTTCTTAAATTTCTAGAGTTTCCCTGATTTCCGGTTATCATCCTAATATCCTTTGTCATAACATTTCAAATTTCTACTTCACTACACAGCAAAAGAGAAGCAGCTCTTCAGGCTTGTACTAGTATTTCCATTTTATTTTTCTCTTCGTATGTTGCTCTTGTATTAGGTAATTTTTGTAATCTTGTAATTTTTGTTTCTTGAATGAGCACTTTCTTGCCTTTTTTTTTTCTTCTTACTGTCCTCATAGTTGGAGTCTGGCTCATTCATTACTGGTGTGAATCTTTGTCCATGGACTCACACTGCAGCAGGAGCAGTGATGGACAGCCCTGGCTTCTGCCTCTAAGGCACGACTGCATGGGCCAGTTCGGGGCTCGGAGCATGGGTCACATTTTCTCCCCAAGGATGAGACAGCTCCTGCAATGTGGAGCTTCCTCCTCTTTGGCAAACATTACGCACAAGAATGTAACCCAGCAATGTCAGGCCCCAGAGACTTTTAAAACAGAGGGCTTAAGCGTTGAAGAAAAACATTGGGAAGTGTTGAAATAGCTACTTCTTCCTTCATCCATCCTGCTTAGTTTTGCAGCTTCTGACTGTGTTTTTTTTTCTTGTTGTTGTGGTTGGTTGGTTGGTTGTTTTTTATTCCCCCCTCCTCTTTCTGTCAGTGTATACAGATAATGTCATCCTTGGCGGTTGTGGTATCAGTTTGGAGGGTTCTGGTTTGCTTTTGATTTGGTTTTAACTCTTGGTGGCTAAGCCACTCAACACTGAGGTGACAAGGGAATGGGGAACTGCAAAACTTTTTTTTTTTTTCGCCAGCAGACTGTTCACTTTAGGGATATTAAGGTAGGAAAGTCAGAAGCTTTTCAGGAATGTTAGGGGTAAATCAGAGCCCTACATTTGCATTTCAGGGATTCAAGCAATGATAATATGTTCATTTACATTCTCATCTAAAATCTAGTAGAAATTAATGTTTCCCTATCAGCTAATCAAGATGGGCATCTTTTGCTAACGTGAACTGGCTGACATGTTCCTAAAGCATTACAGTTCTGATTTTAATCTCTCTCACTTTGGTGATGTGAAAAAGCAAAGGTTTTAAGTCCATCAGTTTTTGAGCTGCTCTGAATTTCTGCATCCTGATTTTATTTTATATGTCCTATGGGGTTGCTAGCTGTTGTTGCTTCCGTTTCCCTTCAGTGATGACAAATCTTTATCTTGTTTTTCTTTACATGTGTTACTTCTAATTTTGCTACTATTTAATGGAACAAAATCTGACTTACTCCATTTCCTGATTGTTTTTTTCCTGTGGTTTGTTTTCTGTGGTATTTTGCTTTCATGATGTTGTTACCCCATCATGCCTTATTTCCTGGAGTTTTTTTTGAATAATATACCTTATTTCCATGGTTAGGGCTACCTTCTCCTTGCTTAGTTATGAGGCCTGACTCGTGCAAGCAGATTTTACATTTGCCTCATAAATCTCAGTCAACTGTTTAAAGTTTAGTAACCTTTGGGTATACAATGGAAGCTTTATGATCCATAAAAGTTCAGAACATGACATCTCTTAATACTTAAAGAGAGATTATGGTGTTTAGAAGATGGAAAAATGGTCGACTATATTTATTTGCAAGTGCTGTTGGAGAAGTTGTTAATTTTGAGAATGTGCTACATATTTAACAGAAAAAATGTTATGTATCACACTGTTTGTATTCTGCGGCATCTAAATGTAAATTTTATAATAAAGCCAAAGTTTTGAAAATCCTTTTGGAAATCTGAATGATCTGAACCCCAGCCCCATGAGAATTGAAAGAAAGTTTCTCAAGATGTTTCTCAGATTCCTGCTATTATAATGCCAAAGGTATCATACGTGTTCTACCTGGATACAATAATACAGTGGTATTGATAATGAATTCTGCTAGAATCTGAACTGAAGGGCCTTTGCCAAAATACTTGACATGACTTTCTTTTTGGAAGCAGGAGAAGATCAAATAAAAGTTAATTGCAACGTTTGATAAGACTAAGAACCATCAACCAAGCATTTCATCCTCTAATAACTAACAAATATTAAAACATTATTTTGTAGCTAAATTAAAATATTTCTAAATTTCTATCTTTAGTGTTTTTGGAGGCTATGAGTAGAGTTTATTTTCACTTCCAAAGAAAAGTGTGTGTGGGGGGGGAGGTGAAACAGTTAAAACTGGGGTGCCTTAATTAAAAAGTGAAATCCATACTTCTGTTGTGTAATTAAAGAAAGATGCTCTCCAGTTTCAAATTTTTGTCTTTGAAAGACTGAAAATCTCAATATTAGCTTCTCTGGACTTTTTTGTGCTTTTATTGGTGCATTGGCTGCTTTTAAACAGAAGTGTGAGATGATATGGTCTTGGGACGCTAGTCTGTGTGTGTTAAATGGGGTGATAAAGTGTCATAAGAAGGTAGGAAAAGCGTGAACTTGGGTGAGGCTCTTCTGAGCTAGGGGCCCCGCAGGGAGGTGCCCAGGTTCCCCGCCAAACATCCCCGACACCCCACCTGGCAGGGGTGCAGTGGGCAGCAGGTACGAGGTGGGGAATGAGCAGCAGCAATGTGTGTTCTCACACTCTGTACGTCTTTAACTTGCACTAAGAAAAAGGGGGGAAAAAATGTCCAATTGTTGTTCGTAAAAGACCAGCTTTTGGGCTGTTCTGCAGCTCAGTGTGAAAGGATGGCTTCCAATGCAAATAGCCAGTCAGTGTGTGAACCTACTGTCAGTGGCTGGATAACATCTGTTTGTGTTTCCAGGTAGCGATGCTCTCTTTTAGTATTAGCTATGAATTTGAGAACATGGGGAAAAAATATTCCCATTATTTACAATATTGAAGAAGGAGGGGTGAGAGAAGTACTTTCTCGGCTGTACTGCACAAAATGCTGATAGTTTCTCTTTTACCAGAGAACTGAGAATTACATAAATGAGCCATAAGGTTACGTTTTAAGAACACTTGCCAGCACAAGGCTCATGAACTTCTGTACAATTAGTGCAAGTTTCAGGACAAAAGTGTTTTTGAATTCCCCATCAGGTGAAAATCCTATTCACCTCTCTCTCTTTCTCAAAACACCAAAACAAAAAAAAAACCCTACACTAACCAAACAACAGCTGCGGAAATTTTAGGATTTGGTGAAAGAAATAGCAAAGTTCATTTATATATTTTTTTTTTTTTCTGTGTGATAGTGAAGTAAGTAGTAAATGTAAAGTGGTAGTTTTATTTTTTTCCTAGTGACATAACTCAAGTTTTACATCTTCCTATCCTATTCTAAGGGTTTGGCTATCAAATGTATGACTGGTGTTGAGCTACGTAATTTCTTTGGACTTCAATTTCATAATTTCTGATCTGACCACCAATAAATGTCTGCCACATAAATTTTATTTTGCTTCTTGATTAACTAATCAATTTCTGAGAAACACTGGGAAGATACCTCAACAAAAGGAAACATTTGCGTTGAGCACTAAAGTAATAGTGGATGAGTTTTTGCTCAAATACTGTTTTTTTTGTTTGTTTTTAGGCAAGATAATTTATGAACCTCACTGGGTGAAAAATGAACTAGATTAACCTGAAAGGATTTTCATATGAGATTTTTAGATGTTCTGGTTTGAAATAGAAATAAAATGCCAGGAACAATTTATTTCATCCTGCATATTTCTACTAGCTGTAATCAATGGCTTGGAATACATGAGACTGCTGTAGTAGTTCTGTGCTTCTGGACCAAGAGAAGTGTAACCTCTATGCACTGGCCAGGAAAAAAAAAAAAAAGAGAAAAGGGCAAAAAGCAGGGTGTGGGTGGGATGTGATGCGCAGGGGAGGTCTGTTTAGTCACATAGCCGTGATCACACCCACTTTCTTCTGGCCTGCAAATAATCCCTTCTTCCTCCTCCCTCAGTTTTGGCTCCAAGGCAAGCTCATTGGAGCCAAGCTCCATATTTCATATGGATAATGAAGCACCATGTTGGACTGATCTGTAACTACCCTTGCCCTATTTCTTAAGCTAAAGGTTTTAATGATGTGTGTGAAAGTGATGTTTTTGAAGCTGATTTCCTCCTTGTCCTTTATGGGAAAAGCCAGTGTTACTAAGAAATTGTCTGAGCAGTGTGTGGTTTGAATGCCGTCTTATTTCTGACTTCTGCACATCTGATTACATTCGAAGAAAAAAAAGCATAGACTGTGATTCTGATATGTATATCGAATGAAAGATAAAAGAGGTATATGAATTACACAGACTGTGACAAGATTTTACCAGATCATTGCATGCACAAATTATTGACAAGTTATTAAATGTTCCTGCTGACTTGTGGCCCAACATTCAAAGGGAAACAAATATGAGAAATTCTATATATCCTGTTTGTTTGACGCACAGACTTTCAAATGATTTGCCCAATTTTTGTCCAAAACCATACTCCTGAATATGTAAGGACGTTTATGTTGTTGTGGCTTGGTTCATTTAAGATATTCACAGTCAGGGATTAATCATGACAAAAGAAAATTCTGCATAGGTGCAGATGATGCCATGTTAGCCTTGTGCTAAACTGATTCACAGGTCTGGCTTGTTGATGAAGAAACCTTTTAAAATAGTACCAGAAAATGGAGGGAAAAAAAAAAAAGCTGGTGTTCTTTCTTCCTTCAGATTTTTAAATTAAAGAGTCTGTGCAGAGAGACACTGTTTGCACATTTATTACGTCTGGTAACTATAAAGTAGCTTGGGGTTATGAAGCTTTCTGTATGCTTCCTATCATGTTAGACTGAAGTTCATCTTAATGTCTGCATCTGATAGGTAAATTTGTATTGAATGTGCTAATCAGAATTGGAGATGCATTTGTGTACAGAGGCACCTTTGAGTTCTCAGGTACTAGTTTGCTTACCTCTGCTCACTGAAAACATTGGATGTGAGTGTTAAGTACATTTTAGGATTCTATCTAAAATGGCACTGAAAAACTTTGTCTATCAAATTGATGAAGCTATGTTACAGCCATCCTTCGCATGGAGCCTGCCAGAACAGCCCCACCACACCCATCATATTCCTTAGAAAAATAAAGGAATTGCTTAGCTATTTGTTTTTATCCTGTTCTTTTAGGCTTTCAGAACAGCCAGATGGCTGAGCTGTGCAGAAGATAAATCATCTTGCACACATGTGCTCTCCACATAAATAAGAAAATGAATGATTAATTTAAAAATATTTGTTGTGATGGTCTTGCATTCTTTTTAAAAAATAAAAAATAAAATTGGTGACATGTATATACTGCTGCTTGATTTCAGCTGCTTAAACGGGTCATTCAACAATTTTTTGATCTGTGTTTTTAATAATAAACACAGCTTCCCTTTCTGAAAACTTGCTGCACAGAAAAGCTTTTCACCAGTAGAATACCTGAAAAATAGAAAGACAAAAGTTGTTAATACAGTATTTTCAGTGGAGTGAAGGAAAGAAGCTTTCAGGAAGGAGACGCCTGGATTACTATGCATATATTTTTATGAATCTATCAAAATGAAAATAGTAAATAAAGTTAATATATTAAGACCTTTGAAAGAAATCTTTAGGGATTTAGAGTATTCTTTCAAGGAGGAATAAAAACCCTCTGTTAGGAAGGGATTCCTGGAAGCTGATTTTCATTGAAAAAGAGTTTGCACCATTGTGGTGTGGTGCGTTCCCTTTTTTTTTGTTTGTTTTTGTTTTTCCTTTTAAAACAGATGTGGTAAACTGTATACTGGTGCTTGTAAAACTATTGCAGGAAGTTTTACTAGCTGTGAATTATCGCCTCACTTCATAGTGTGATTAACACTTCTAACTGTAGACTAATTAAAATGCCACTCAGTTGTGTAAATAAGTGAAATAGCATCTTTAATTTGCCAGTGTGAAGGCTAAAGGATGGAGCACATCAGACACTCAAGGCCCCACACAACCGGAGCGCGCGGCCTCCCCACAGCTTCACACAGATGCTTGTAGTCGGAGCACAGCCCATCGCTGGCGGGTTGGTGGGCGCTGAGCCGTATCTTGGACTAAAAAGCAAGAACCAGGGGCCTGGGAAGCTGTAAAAAGATTTGCACCAGCTTATGAGTCTTCAGCTGTGTGCTTGTGCACGTGGTCGTTACATGCTGTCGTTTGGCAAAATGAAATGTTGCTAGTATTTTTACACTGGACCCAATCTGTAGTTTTGAAAATACCTTGGAGAAAAGGCCATGAGTAAAATAAATCTTTTTCTTTTGTAGTGAATATTACTGTTATTTCAGAAAGAAACAAATATTTTGGTAACTTTATAACATTAAATGGCCAAAAAGAGTTTTGTCTTAATAGTTCTTATTTTTTTATCCCCCCCGCCCCCCCCCCCCCCCTTCCTGATTTCCTGATACTGACTGTTAGTCTAGCATTTGTACTTAAAGAGTTTTATAAGGTGATAGAAAAATCTGTGGTATTGCCTATCCATCTTATTTTCAGTGATCATGTAAACTAAAAAAGTGTAAGTGCTGGCTTTTCTTATTTAATTAATTTACACAAATGCCATTGAGCAGCATTAGACCCCAGTTGTTAACAGTTTTTTGTTTGTTTTTGTTTTTTTAAGCCAGACCCAGTGATGCTGGGCAGATTTTATTGCTGTTGAGAGATGCAATGTTCTCTGTTATTCTTAGCCTCTGACTGTTACTAAAGCTGAATATTGCCCACAGTTGTTTATCTTTTTATGCTTTGAGTTGTGAAGTCTGCTTTGCCTCTAGGATACCAGGTAAATTTATGGGACTTGTGTCTTTGTGCGAATGTCCCATTCTGGTCTCGAGGACCATTAGAGTTTTTCCTTCTGTAGCGTAATGTACCCATAGTCTTCTAAAAAGTAATTTATAAAGTAAAGAGGAATTCTGGGCTTTGTTTGTCATGTTGAATAAGTTTATTCTTGCTAAAAGCATATCTCACATTTTATGGCACTCTTATAATTCAGATTAAGTAATTAAATTAACATTTTAATTCTCTTGACTTCCTTTAGGCCTAGAGTTGAATTCATCACATATAGTAATAATTTTGTGTAACTGACTGGTACCATAATTAATTTTTAATACCTTTGTGTTCAAAAACTAGATATTATCAGAGCTTGGAAAAAATTGCATCTGCTGTAATAAATGTTCTCTTTAATATTGTTGCTGTGGTTTCCATTAGGGTGAAAACTGTTCCATTTAATGCTATTAAGTATTGTGCTTTCTTAGTATTATGCTGGAAACAGGACCCTCTTGGATGAGCAAGAACACACATTTGGTAGAATGTAGACTTGCCCTTTCCATGGGTGCTCCGTAACACTGAAACGTTCCCCCTGAAGTTTGTTGCGTACACAGCTCTGAACATCTTGCAGAAGGGTACTTGATACAGGAAAAGTAGTAAGGTAGATTTCATTATGATTTCTTAATTGGATTAGATAAAAAAGAACATGACTTGGCAGAAGAGCTGCCTTCTGAAACAAGGATATCTATCAATTTTGTGATTCATCCACACACCCTCCTCCATAAATGCCAAGGAGCTGCATCTTTCAGTGTCCTCATCTTGAAGTTACACAAGTCACTGTGATCAGCTCTCATTAATCTTTAAACTTTCTGTCTTTTGAGTAATGTTTATGACTCGAAAAACAAAATAACAAATTCCATATGCCTGTTTACGTTTCCAAATGACAGGAGAGTGGTCCAGTATTAGGAATAGGTTGTTTATGTAAGACATGACTTATTAATGATATTATCAATCTTTTTTAAATTTTATAAATGCACCAAAATGGCCATCTAGAAACAGCCCAATGTCTCCCTACTGTTAGCATGCTGCATCTGACTGCGGCCAGGAGAGGAGTCCTCATAAAAGGATGCAAGAACATGGCTAGTGTATGGTGACTGCCAGCTTCTGGCAATCTGATTTGGATGCTTCATTACCGAGTTAAGCAATGAGACTGTTCCCACACAACGTGCAGCTCAGGGCACCACTTTAACAATTGCCATCAATCATAGAGTGGTGTAATTTCAACAGATTTTTATCTGAGAAAAATATTGACAAAGACGTAGATAGATAATGTGTGTATAGTCAGGTATAAGACTGAACAACCTGCACTTTTATCCATTACTATCATTATCAGAAGAGTCAGGTAGAAATTTGCACAGGACTGACTGTTTATGTTGAGTGGGTTTGATGTTCAATGTCCCTTTTTGGTCCTTTTTTTGTTAGATAGTCCTTGTTTCAGAACTTGTGGTCATCCCTGACTTTCTTGGAAGGCTGCATCTTTGTGCCAAAGTTGTAATGCAGAATCAGCTAGTACTTAAATAAATGAGGCAAGGCAAACGAGAAAAGTAACACAGGAAAGGTAAGGCTCTGACTTCAATCTGAATTTCATGAATGGTTCTTCTGAAAAAATCTGCGTCCTTGATGAAACTGAAGCTTTGAGTATTTCACATATGGAAGTGTATTTTGATATTTTCCTTTATTTAGCTCTTCAAATATATCACTTTGCCTCTGTGAGTAAATCATGGAAATTACTAATTTACATTATAATTAAAAATAATATGAAACGTAAACCTGAAGTACACTCAGACTCGATGGGATTACTGGACTCTGCTGTGCTAGAAAATTAGAGAAAGCTGTGCTGTTGGTGTGTAGGCGAAGTAGTTGTTTAATTGCACTGTGATAATGGATGGTTACTATAGCTTGTAGCTCTATACGACAACATTGGTTTTTGCAGTGCCATAGAAAACTGTCTCTAGTTTAACTGAAGTTTGCACCCTCTGAGCATTTATATTCTTAGACAGATTAAACCAAATAATATATTTTTGAGTATTAACTACCACAATATAAATAGTAGCTCCCAGAGTATTTTACTGGAAAAGAGGCAGTATGTTTCAGCTCTTTAAACAGTCTAGAAAGAGAGCCCCATTTCTGTGATAAGCCAGTGCAAGCTATAAACAGCTATTTTTCTGTATATAGTTACCTTAGTTAAGTATTGCTCTGTGTGAGACTTCAAAGGACTCCAAGCTCATATCTTACATTTGTATAGAAGTGCAATGTCACAGAGAGCCCCTGGGGGCTAGGTTGCCTGAGAAGATTGGTGGGAATTTGTTACTGCCTTTTACTGAAAATAAAGGGTTAGTGACTAGGAGGAAGCATCTCCTTAGGGAGGCAGATAATTTCCATCACCTGTGGAATGCAGCTTTTTCCCTAGTGTTTAGTTTGGGTAGATGTTCTTATAAGAGGTACATCCATACACTGGCAGTTAGCTAGAAGACAGCAGGCTGTTTAGAAGGGAACACTGTGTTTTCAGTCTTATTCAGGTCTACCCAAAAGTTTAGACCGTGTGACTAAGTGCACAGTCCAATCGCTTCTTAAATTCAGACAGGCTTGGTGCAGTGACTGCTTCACTGGGGAGCCTGTTCCAGTGTGCGACCACCCTCTCAGTGAAGAACCTCTTCCTGATGTCCAAACTAAACTTCCCCTGCCTCAGCTTAACACCGTTCCCGCGGGTCCTATCACTGGTGATTAAGGAGAATAGGTCACCTGCCTCTCCACTCCCCCTTGCGAGGAAGTTGTAGACTGCGATGAGGTCCCCCCTCAGCCTCCTCTTTTCCAGGCTGAACAGGCCAAGTGACTTCAGCCGCTCCTCATATGTCTTCCCCTCTAGGCCCTTCACCATCTTCGTCGCCCTCCTCTGGACACTCTCCAACAGTTTAATGTCCTTTTTGTACTGCACTGCCCAGAACTGCACACAGTACTCGAGGTGAGGCCGCACCAGCAGAGTAGAGCAGGACAATCACTTCCCTCGACCAACTAGCAATGCCGTGCTTGATGCATCCCACGATACAGTTGGCCCTCCTGGCTGCCAGGGCACACTGCTGGCTCATATTCAGCTTGCTGTCAACCACAACCCCCAGATCCCTCTCTGCGGGGCTGCTCTCCAGCATTTCATCGCCCCGTCTGTACGTATAGCCAGGGTTGCCCCATTCCAAGTGCAGGACCCAGCACTTGCTTTTGTTAAACTTCATGTGGTTGGTGATCGCCCAGCTCTCCGATCTGTCCAGATCTCTCTGGAAGGCCTTTCCACCCTCATCCGAGTCCACAGCTCCTCCAAGTTTGGTGTCATCGGCAAATTTGCTCAAAACACCTTCTAGTCCTACATCCAAATCATTTATGAAAACATTGAAGAGGACTGGCCCTAAAATGGAGCCTTGAGGGACCCCACTAGTGACCATCCACCCATTTACCACAAACCTTTGAGCCCTGCCCGTTAGCCAATTGCTCACCCATCGTATGATGATTTTGTTTAGTTGTATGCTGGACATTTTGTCCAGTAGGATCCTATAGGAAACCATGTCAAAAGCTTTGCTGAAGTCCAGAAAGATCACATCAGCTGGTTTCCCTTGATCGACTAGATGGGTGATCTTATCATAAAAGGAAATCAAATTTGTTAGGCAGGACCTACCCCTCATGAACCCATGTTGGCTGGGACCAATGACTGCATTGTCCCCCAGGTGCGCTTCAATAACCTCAAGGATCATCTTCTCCATAATTTTACCAGGCACTGATGTGAGACTGACAGGTCTGTAATTGCTAGGGTCTTCTTTCTTGCCCTTCTTGAAAAATTGGCAAAACATTTGCCAGCTTCCAGTCTACTGGGACCTCTCCAGATTCCTGAGATCATTGAAAAATAATTGAGAGAGGCCCCGCGATGACGTCAGCCAGCTCTTTAAGCACCCTGGGATGAATCTCATCCAGACCCATGGACTTGTATGGATCCAGGTGGAACAGCAAATCCCACACATGTTCAGGGTCGGTTGGGAGTTTGTCATTCCCACCATCATGGTCCTCCAGCTCAGGGCACCCTGGGTCCTGAAGCCCATCATCAGTGTTGAAGACAGAGGCGAAGAAGGCATTAAATGTCTCTTCTTTGCTTATGTCATTGTCTGTGAGGAGACCCTCCCCATCAAGTAGCGGACCTATGTTTTCTTTGGTTCTCCTTTTTCTGTTCACATATCTAAAAAAACCTTTTTTATTGTCTCCCACAGACATGGCCAGCTTCAACTCTAGTTGGGCTTTGGCCACACAAATTTTCTCCCTACAAACACGAATGACATCCCTGTATTCCTTCCACATCATCTGACCCTCTTTCCAGCAGCTGTACACTTTCTTTTTTCGCCTAAGCTCCAGTAGAAGATCCCTGGTCAGCCAGGCCAGCCTTTTGCCCTGCCTGCCTGACTTCAGATATTTTGGAATTGCCTGATCTTGTGCTTTTAGGAGGCAGTGCTTAAAGACTGACCAGCACTGATGGACGCCAATGCCTTCAAAAGCAGTTTCCCAGGGGACCTTGCTGACTAGTTCCCTGAGCAGCCTGAAGTCTGCTTTCCCCATATCCAGGGCTGAAGTTTTGGTGGCAGTTTTCCTTCTGTTACCATAAATTCTAAACTCAACCACTTGCCTCTTCTAGAAGTAGTAATGAATATGTATTAGCCTAGGAGCATAAAAACCAGCCGCTTTACGTAACAGGTGTACGTCTTGGTGGAGCAGAGACTCCTGGCACACCCAGCACTGTTTGCTTGCCTCTATTCATTTAATATATTGTAAACTTTGATTGCAATCCTATTTGGGACTCAGTCATTTATAACAGTCACTATGACCGAGACGGCCGCCAATTGCCACGTCTCCCACAAGACCCTCTCTGTTCTCCAGCAACAGATCTAGGAGGGCACCTTTCCTAGTTGGCTCCCTTAGCACCTGCACCAAGAATTTATCATCTAGGTGCTTTATGAACCTCCTGGACCTGCTCGTGTCAGCGGCGTGGTGATCCCAGTTGGCATCTGGCAAGTTGAAATCCCCCATAAGGACAAGGGGAGTTGATCTCGAGGCATCTCTTAGTTCTGCAAAGAATAATTCATCGGCTTTGTCGTCCTGGCCAGGTGGTCTGTAATAGACTCCCACAATGACATCCCCTTTATTTGTTCATCCCTTAATCCTTACCCAGAGGCTCTCAACTTTGCCATTGCCAACCTGAAGTTCCACACAATCCAGCCCATGCTTCACATACATTGCCACCTCACCTACGCTGCCTGCCCCTCCTGAAGAGCCTGTAACCAGCCACAGGACTCATCCCACCAGGTTTCGCTTATGCCGATGATGTCGTAGCTGTGGGACTGGGCCAAGACTTCTAGCTCATCTATTTTATTCCTCACACTGTGTTTGTGTAGAAGCACTTCAAATGCGCCTTCCTACACGCAGCACCTTGTGGAGCCGACCAAAGGACCCCACTAGCACACAGTCCCTCTGATTCCATTGCACCATCCCTTAGCTCATCACCGGCGTGCCTGGTTTTATCCCCTTCCCCCTTCGACTCTAGTTTAAAGCCCTATCTATCAGCCCTGCCAGCTCCTGAGCAAAAATCCTTATACCTCTCTGAGAGAGGCGCATCCCATCTGGTGCCAGCAGGCCTGGTGTCGCGTAGACCTTCCCATGATCGAAAAACCCAAAGTTCTGCTGGTTGCACCAGTCCCGAAGCCACGTGTTAATGTGATGAGTCTGCTTGTCAGCATCGATCCCCCCCTATCGGAAGGACAGAAGCAAACACAACCTGTGCCCCTGATCCTTTAAGTAGTCGCCCCAAAGCCCTAAAGTCCCTTTTGATCGCTCTTGGACTTCTCGTTGCTACCTCATCATTACCAGCCTGAAAGACCAGTAGCGGGTAGTAGTCGGTGGGCTGTACCAGGCGCTTGACTTTCTTAGCAAAGTCTCTCACCCGAGCCCCAGGGAGGCAACAGACTTCCCTGTGGGTTGGGTCCGGTCGGTATATTGGGCCCTCTGTCCCTTTCAAAAGGGAGTCCCCCATGACAATAACCCTTCTTTCTTTTTTGACAGATGAGGTAGCAATGCAGGGGGTAGGTTGCCTTGCCTTAGGTACCCTCTCCAACTGGGACTGGCTTTCGTCTGCTTCATTGTTCTGTCGTGTTCTAGACCCTCATACCTGTTATGTAAGGGTAGATGGGAAGGTGAGGTGGGCAGGGACAGGGCTCGCCTACCACCCCGAGCAGGAACCTGCCTCCATTCCCCCCCTTGGCCTAGGTCTCCTCCTACTGCCTGGAAGGATGAGGGAACATTTGTCTTCTGCGTAGCAAGAAACACTTGCGTTGTGGCAGGCTCATGAGTCTGTCTCAGAGAGGGCAGAGTACACCTCCACCAGTCAATTTCCCTCTCTGACTCCCTGATGCTCCTGAGCCTGCTCACCTCCTCCCAAAGCTCTGCTACCTGGCTGAGCAGCTCTTCAACCTGAGCACACCTCCCACAGGCATACCCCTCGCTGCTGCTGTCAGATACCGACAGAAGACTCGGGCACACCCTGCAGCCCAAGACCTGGATGGCAGTGTGTTTCCCCAAGCTCTTCGTCTGAGTAGCCACATCGGTGACTGTGGCTGGAGAGGCCGCAAGAGATGTGGAAGCCATGGTTTTCTGCCTGGTTGTTACCATGGCCAGGTTCCTCGCAAGCAGGTTACAAGTACCGAAGGGAAAGACCGCTGCAGAAGAGCGGCGAGGGTCCCTCCCTGCTTGCCCTGCCATCCAAACTGCCGCGCCCCGCCCTTCTGACGCGCCACGCCCTGTTTGCCCGTCCTGGTCGCCACGCTCCCTAGGGGCTGCTTTTGAATGGCTGGGGAGGGGGCGCTGCTGGCTCCGTCTACGCCTCGTCAGCCTCCCACGCGAGGGCTGCCGGGTCCTGGTGGCTCCCTTGGCCGCTTCGAGTGGTCTCGATGCCAAAAAAAAGCCCTGCCCGCCTTGATCCCCTGCTCCACTGCAGAATGCGTCTGCCCCAGAGCCGATCGCCTCAGCAATTATTTCAATTAATCTACGGAAATATGTAGTGCATTAAAGCCGTAGTGTGGCTAAGAAATGCTGAGGTGTTTACACTTCAGCAAGAGAGAGGAAGAAGAGAGGCCAAACTTAGTTGGTTTAAGTGGTAGTGCAACCTGAGGTAGCAATGCACAACATTGTGTTGTCTGCTTGGAGACACTTATGACAGTGAATTGCCAGGGTAGAAATAAAGTCTTTCAGCAGCAGCTGCTGAGTCTAATGTCTGTTTTTATGTTAATGAGGAAAAAAGTACTCATTTCCACAGCAAAATCAAGCATTATTGTAGGAAGTAAAAAAGTCTCCAAGGTGCTTTAAGGACAAATAGAGAGAAGGAGGGAGAGCCATCAAAGGGTTCTTTACTCTCACAGGAGGAAACAGGTTTTGGTATGATCATCCTTATTTCATTTTCCTCGTGTTACTTGTATTGATGTAAGGTTCTTTTAACAAAGAAGATGTTGAAAGATTCTGAATATCAAATTGAATCTGAATTTTCAGTAATGTGATAGAAACCTCACAACTACATTAATCCCTTGATTGGATGGCTGAAAAAGTTGTATTTTCTCAGAGTTAAAAAACAGTAACCACTTGCACATCGATTCTTTATTTCATCTCTTCTGATCACCCACAACATGAAATGACTTCAGCATGTAATAACTGGAACAACAGGAAGAAACGGAAGGTATGAGGCTCACATCTCAGATTTTAAGAATAAATAGCTATGCTTAAAATTCTGGAGGGTTCTTGAGCTGTCATAGCCAGAACATGCCTTTACCAGAATTGCAGTGAAACACATAATTTCCATAAGTACGGTGTATAGATGCAGGTCTCAGTATAGACTCCTAGTCTCGATATCTTTACACTGGGGTTATTGATGGGCTGAAGTTGCTATGAAGTCTTAAAATGTTTATTTTCTTGGTTGTACTGTTTCTGTAGTTTAAGATGTAGTTGTCACTTTAGTAATGTGTACTTGCTTAACAGTGTTCATATGCTTTTTCTCTTTTTTATCTTCAGGTTACAAATTGTGAGTACTTTATATCTTAGGAAATCACAATGTCTGATTTGAAAGACAATTTCTTTCTGAGAAATAGAGACAGACTCAAATCCAGCATTGTGGAACACATGGGTTTGTGTTCTCGGTCACTTTAATGGACCACTTTGTGGAAGCTGCATTTAGCTTGCACTCTTCTCAAGAGATTTAGTTTTCAAAATGCCTGCATAAACATGAGGAGACCTTAAGCTAAATCATGGAGTTATTTTAAAGCTAAGTTCCCCATTAACAAGGTTTTTCATTATTTGCTTTTACAGTTAGCGCTTTGCTCTCAGTAAATGTATGTGTACATTTTTGCAAGAAGGCTTTCAGAATTGTTTTATATAGCATTATTCCTGGTGTCCAACAATAATTATTCACAGTCCTCTATCACAAGTCCTCTGTCAAGTAATAGAGTTCCAAAGTGTTCCTTCACTTTAAAGAATTATGTTTGCATATTCTTGTTTTAAGTAGTTTTAGCTTTGGATTCATCAGATCTCTAAATGCAGTGGGAATGCATGTTTTTGAAAAGCCAGTTAACAGGCCTGTTACTTCTGCCAAAACCACTTTCAGAGAAAAGAGGTTATATGTTCTGGAGACATAAATGATTATCACAAATAGTTAGTAAGAAACAGTTCATTATTTGTATTAATTTTAAGTCTCTCTCAAAATTTGGAGCAGTGGAGGGCAGTAAATATATAGGCTGAATAATGTTACCAATATTACACATGTTTTTGCAGGGACTACAAGTTGTCTTATGGTAAACCTTCTGAAATCCAAACAATATTTAAATTATTGTCATGATGAATTTTGCCCTTGAATGACTTAATATAATAATAATTTTTAAAATCTACTAATAAATGTGAAAGGCAGCAGTTGTGCCATGAAATGATTTTGGATATATTTAAAATACATGGTTAGCAAATGACTTGATAAGAATTTGGTATTTCACATGGAGTTTCTCTTGGAAGTATTAGTTGCTTTTAAGAGTGCCAGCAATGAAATTAAATGTCTGCACTACATGGAGTAAAAAATCTTTGGTGTGGAAGGAATGTTACTGGATTACTTCTCTTATGAAAAGAATTTGGACCTTAGCATTAAAACTCTGAGGAAAAATATACACTTGGGGTATAGAACAGGTAATTAATGGTTGCCTGTAACACAGAGACCATTCAATCTGTGTAATTAGAGCAAATCAGGCAGAAACACTATTATCAGCTGTTAAATGCTATTGTACTGCTACTTGACTTCTTTGTTTCCACTTGAGGTGAGACGTGACACCTTAATTGAATGCATCTTGAGGTTGGTGTCAAATCGTAATGCATATACAAGTGTGTCTTCCTCTCACCACATCTTGGAGAACATTTTTAAAGTAGTTGACACCATCTTCATGACTGAAAAATATGCAGTCCATGTGCCGTTCAATGTATGAATCAGTATTAGTGAGTTACAGGTTAAGGTCACCTTATGACACCATCATTGTTTAGGCTTGTCCTCTGGGGTTTGTTAGCAGCTTTTGGTATTACTGAATACCAAATATTCATGGTTATATGGATGTGAAGATGGATCCTCATGGGGAGAAATGAGGTCAGTCCTTCATAGACAGGCCCTTGAGGATGCTTGTGGTCTGTGTATTACGTAAGGACTATGTTATACACAGTCCCCTTGTCTTTCATCCTGGTTAGTCTGTGAGACAGCAGAGGTGAGGGATGGAAGGAGAAGGAACTTGGGCTGCAGTGTTGCAAGTGATGAAAAATAGTACAGATGGGTAGAAATCACCTTATCTCAAGGACACTGCGTGTAAGGGGCTCAAATTTGATCCATAGATGATGATAGAGATTGGTATACTGGGTTAGTATGATATATATGCATACTATATATACAATTATCATTTCTATCTTCAGTATGAAAATATATTTTCCCTCTTTACATCTGTTGGCAATAATTAATATTACACTATCATGCAAGTCATCATTATTTTTATGTTAAGACCACCCACATTTAACAAAATAGACTCCAAACCGACACCTTTTTTTTTTTTTTTGTGAAGCACATTTATTGTGAAAGGTCATATGAACATTTGCAATCGCTGTCTTGCAATGTGTTAATTTCTGTGCTTGAGGATGTTTGCCAAATTGCATGCTATATGTTATTTTAGTCTTCTACTGGATTTACCCATAACATCAAAATCCTTATGTATTTAAATTATAGCATCTAATGACCTTCAGGATCTTAATGTTTGCAGTGGTCAATTGTCATTGTAATAGTATTGAGCAGGATGACAACATGTGAGGGTTTGCCTCTGGGATATGCTGTGGCCCGTTAGGTCAGAGCTGAAGGCTAGCTCCTGTTGGGAGCTCATCTTCTCCGTAGAAAGCTTGAAGTCTAACCTGCTTATGTAAATGTTTAATATGCAGAGAAAGAGTCAGGAGTGTGTGTTGAGCAAAGGATAAATTCATGACAGGATAGGCTTCAGAGAGCTAGTTTCTTCCATGAATAATCAGAACAAACGTTAGAGAAAATGGAACCGCTTCACCTTCCTTAAGGCAGTTGGAAAATAGATACTTACTCAATATCTGCCAAAAAAAAAAAAAGTATACAAAAAAAGAGCTTTTTGTATTATTTTCTTCTTTTAACCGGTTCTTCAAAAACAGATAAGTACAAAAAGGAATTGAAATTGAAGTATGTCAGTACAGTAACCATCTAGAAAGGAAAGGAAACCACATGTCTAGGAAGAAACATTCTTTGTAAGCTAATGATGAAAATCAAGGAATGGCCAGAGGAAAAGCTGAAAGGATACGGGCCAAGCCATATCATCATGGGTCTGCCCAAGTGAGATTTATTATCCTCCTGTCTAAACTAATCTATGATGCTATCGTTCACCGCTACAAAAAGGATAAAATTCAATTCAGAAATTAAATTGTTAAAAGCATGGTGTTGTTAGCAGTAAATAAAGATGAATATATGCATCCAACTGTCAGCTTCTTTCCATGTTTTGTGGGGGAGGGAAAGTCTCACAGCAGCAGTTCCCAACTGCCAGTATTACATGGCAAAATCCTCTGAAATTATAGGAAAACCATATGTTGGTTGTGCTATGTAAAGATAAGGTGGAAAATTTGGAGGAACAGGACTGTCATCCTATTTTCGTGAGATCCCTCAAGACCTCTCACTTTGACTTGAATTTCAGACAGAAGATTGTGTGCTTCTGCACTATAACACTTCAGAGTAGCCTTCCCTTCTCCAAAGAACTTCAGGGCCTTAGAGGGAAGCAGTTGTTTCTCTTTGAAATACTGCCAGTAAATGCTAGTGGTAGCCCTTTAAAGAGAGACACAAATTCCTCTTCAGGCATGGCTGTGCTTCAGCAATGAGAGAAAAGAATACTTTGAAAATAGCTGAGATCACCTGCAGAGACATCACTCGCCAGGTTATAAATGGTATTTGTTATTTGTGGAGTGGCAAAGCGTGGAATAGAAATGCCACCAAAAATCAGAGTCATGTTGTGCTAATTGGTGCTGAAATAGCCTCTAGTTCTGAGCTTTCTAGTGAGATTTGTTTGTTTTTCTCTGTCCTGAGGGATATATTTTGGGTACAATAGCTATCTATTCCTGCCCTCTAGTACCTAGCAATGTAAATAGCATTGCCTGCGTAAGTTCTCCTGGCAGAACTCGGTTTCTCTTATTGCATATTGGCATACGGGTATGGTTGTTTATTTAAACTCAAAATAGGCAGTGGAGCATTTTTCATCCTTAAAGCACCCTAAGATCCTGAACTATGAATGTATGTCTTTATCTTTCAAATGAGTACTAAAAGAATGATAGAATATATTAATCTTAGCAAAAATAAAAAATCTTTCACCTGAGATCATATGAATATTCTAAGTAGGATCTTTAAAGCATTTCTGTCATCTGAGGAGAATTGTGGTTTTTGAATATCTGATTTTTCTGTCAAACGTACTGATGCAGATCTATTGAATGATTTATATCTTGAAGCCAGAGGACATTCAGGGTATTGTTTTTTTGTTTGTTTTTTTTGAGAGAGAGAGAGAGACAGTAAAAATCTCCCACAGAACTTATAAAAAATAATTTATTTTGCTCCTCTGTCTATTTCTAGAATAAGTATAAATTTGTCAGGCATAACGGTGAGTTACCAGGAATTAACCACTGTTCCAGTTTGAGGACTTCTGAGTCCCAGTCAGGCCGCCCTGTGATACACCCATTTCAATAGAAGAGATTTCCCAACACTGCCTTATCACAACTTTACATACAGTAAAGTGCTATGAAGGGCAGAGGGAAATTGGTGTAAAAGGAGTTATACCATGGTATTTTGGTGCTTCCTTTCAACCTGGATATGCTCAGTGATGCCTTTTCCTTCATTTCGCATATTTCTCCCAACACGTTACTACCAAGCTGCTACTAAACAAACTCACTGGGGGGAGATTGCTTCTTGTCCTTATCGCTTTGCTTAGTGGAAGACTGATTGTCAACTTCTAATGCCTATTCCTTAAGATACGTCAAAGGAAAGGGAAAGGTGAAACTTCTCTATCCTGGACTTCTCATCAAGGTATTACCGTCTTTTTTGAAATCCCCTTCTTAATTTGGTTTGCTAGTGCTGAGCATGTATGGAAGCTGAGGCTCAGTGATTGCATAATCTCTGTAGGTCAGCACAACAATTACTTTGCCTTCCTTGCTCTGGCAGTGGCTTTCTTGCTTCTGCCCCTTTCTACTCTTGGAGAGAAACCCCTCTGAAGGAGCCATTAAACTTTACTTGTGGTGTTCTGCACAGAGTTCTCCTTGTTTTGGTTGTCTTTTTTTTGTATGTTTTAATTGTGAGAAGGAGGAAAAAAGGCTAAAAGCATTAACATATATATCATGCAGTAAAATTGAGGTCAGTAATCTTGATTTTATAATTTTGGATAAAAGTTTTCTGTTGCTGAGCATAAAAACAACCACAGTGGAAATGACTCTGTTTTGTGTGTTCCCTTGTTTTCTTCCAATTATGAAAAATTGCTCTTTCCTTTCCTAGTTCTCTGAAATAAACTATGGAAACCGTATTTGGTATTGCAATATGCAAAGAGATGATTAGCTATTTGGCTTGCTTGTTTAACATATCTTTCTGGGGACATAACAGGTAATTAGGAAGTATTAGGATATTTGTGGAGATTGTTTTCTCTGTACCAATGCTTGCCTAAAAACAAGCCTGCAAATATTTTGGTCCATTTGGAGAAGAATACAATTTCTCTGGCTTGCTGGATTTTTATTTACTTATTGTAGGTTAGGATAAGAGCCAAGCTTGTAAATACGATTAGAATCTGATAGTTTGATTTTATTTTATTTAACATTTCAGGCAGATATCCAAAGGGGCATAACAATGGGTCTGTTTTTTCCTTGTCTGTGTAATTCTTCTTTGCAAGCTGTGTTGTGAAATGCATTTTTAAGCAGAACTCTCCTCAGAATTAATGGGGTAGTCTACTTAAAATCAATGTCACAGGATGGTCCTATATATTTGCATACCTTAATTATATAATTGAATTGTGTATCTTAATTATTACATGATTACATGCCTTAAATATGTAATTACAACTGCTTATGCTAACTGCATGACCAAAAGCATGAAATTAGAGTGTAATTACAGTACATATAGTAGTTGAACAAGTGATTTAGCTTTTTGTGTACTAAATATAACTTGGAAATAAATAATAAATTCCACACTTTGCATAATTATTCTCTCCAAAGATTGTACCAGGAAGCTGGTAACAATAAAACCAACAAATGCTTCATTCCTCTTTATCTGAGACAAATGTCTAGCTTGACTTTTATACTGCATACCCTGCCAAAGCGAAAAAACAATACCTACCATGAGACAATCACCCCAAAAGTGTTACTTAAGCAGTTATGCAAAAAAAAAAAAAAAAAAAATTTCTACATGATCTTCACCTGTAGTATAAATTTCCTAATATCAGTTCTGTGAAAGATATTTATTGGGCATGTATTCTGATTTTAAAAGACGGGGTAGATAGGATCATATGGAATGACAGTAATGTCAAGCCAAGATGAGTTATCTCCTTTAAGCAGAGCTGAAATGTGTTGTGTAGATCCAGTAAGTCAATATTTACTACTATATATAATAGTGGCTAAACTAAGGAAAACCACTTAAACGCAGCTTTCATTGTACAGTCACAGCAAAATAATGTGATTTACCCACCCTTGATTATTCAGAAATGCTGGTGATCATGTCCGACAATTCCTTTAGTTAGCTAGTGACTGTACATATTACCAAAATTATCATCGTGAATTAATGGAAAACCTGGAAAAGAAAAAGAGTGGGTAGGAAGTGAAGTCTGTCATTGGAAAACCCTTCACTTTCTGGAAGCTGTTTGTCTCCTTGTGTTCTGTTTCAAAAAAGTTTTTAAGCTGTAAGACACCCGTGGAATTTCTTACTTCGTTCTCTCTCTTTTCCCACTCCACCTTGAGATACTGGTGTGCCCACAGCTCCGTGTTTGCAGAGAGTACACTACTGACTGGTATTTTTCCACCATGGACTACCAAGTTGGGGTTGTAGAAGAGTTTGTCCAGGGATTTTGTAGAGGAAGCCAAGTCCACCCTTTTCTGCCTGTCTGATCTATTGCAAGATGGATGGCTGGTTCTTCAGCTTAACTTTAAAGTATTTTAAGATGAAGAACTTTACAAGTATTTTAAAATGGAAGGCACAGATGATGTTCTACAACTATAGCATCTGGAGGAAAAAGAGGTGTAGGATCTGTGTTTTGCAGAGTTATCAACATTGCTGTTACTAGCAATTTTCTGGGGAGTAAGCTCCTTTATAAAAGGTTTTCTGCAAATGTGGAGTGACTTCACTCTGCTACAAACTTTGTTATCTCAAGCAACTCAATTTTCCTGTACCACAATTTCTGATGTGCACAAAGATATGATATGCTTTTCTGTAACGCAGTAGTGTTGTAAGGGCAGTGGAGATTGCAAGACCTCAGTAAGGGCTGTGTGAATACCTTTTATAGGTAGGGATGAAATAGGGGAGATTGCTAAGGGTGAAACAAGTGTCCCTTCTCTTTCTTCACACAATTGGAGGTGGCTGCTGTGCCTGTATGAAGCGGTAATAGGTTGTTGTATTCTCCCTTCAGGCAGCTGCCACCAGCCCTACCTCCTGCTGTTAACCCAGAAAGCCACTCGCAGCAGGGATAGGCCTTCCTAGGGAGAAAGGGACAGGTCTGGAGCCCCCAAATGGCAAAAATCAGTTTAACGAAAAAAGACCAAGATTGGTCATTTATTCACCAGGGCCATCACTTTGCTGCAAAGAAAAGGTCAGCAGGAAAATGGTGCCTGCTGTGCTTTAGATCTGAAATGTTCCTTCATTTCTCAGCCCTGTGTGAGTGGATCTATTTGTGTCTGCTGTCCTCTGATCGTGAGAATTGTATGTTAAGGGTTATATAACACGTTTCCTGTTTTTATCCAAAGCCAGTTTGATAACTGAGTAGCAAAGTGTAGAGTCGCTCCAAATCCCATGTCTTCAGAATGTGTTAGGGGTATGTTTTATATATCATGGCAATACTGGTGAAGTTACATACTGGAATGATTACAGAACCGATTGTGCCATTTTCAGTAAGATGATTGCTTAACTTCTAATGGAGCTGCACATTTAAAAAGCTTTGGGTTGAAGATTACACCCCCCCCCCTTTTTTTTTCTCCCTCACTGTTGACCTGAGAATATCTGTGTGCAGAGATTTTTTGACTGGAGTAGGAGAGATTTCAAAGAGCATCTATTGTAGTTCATTGGTGACCATGGAACAGTAAGCAAGGGACTTATGAAAGAGCTCGTAACTGGCTTCAGCCAGCATTTCAGCGAGGTTTATTATGCCATTATTTTAGAGACGGGAAAACAGAAGATGAGACAGAGGGGATGTCAGAAGCATCTTGGGGAGTTAAGAATATGAATTCATTGGACTTACTGAATTTTCCATTGGGGAAATTTGTGCTTTTCCATTTGGAAAAGTGATTTTCCTCAAGTATCATAATGAGCCACTGGAAAAAGCTAGGACTAAAAGCTTTTCAAGCTTCACAGGAGAAGTGCTGATGGTGAAGCTTATGTAGCTACTGCAAGCACCATGGGGCTTGTCACCACTCAGGATACGTCTCAGGAACTTGTGTATGCCAATTTATGAAACCTATAATAACACTTCATATTCTTGTAACATCCACTGAATTTATCCTAGAACTCATCATGTGTTTGAAACTAATATGTATTTGCATACTTCTTTATTGAGAAGCTCTAAGAAAGATGTCTAGCTATTATTAAAAACTATGCTTGTTTAGAGTAGGCAAAAGTAAGGCCATTTTAATTCTTTTTTTTTTCTTTTAAAAACACTTAGTGATTAATGAAACCAAGATTGCCCAATCACCCCTCAAACTTTAAAGCAAAAATATCCTATGTGGATTAATAGCCACCTATGAGAGTTTTCTGACATACTGGAAATTTCTGCAGGAAAGCCAGGGGCTCACAGAAGGATGTCAGGATTAAAAAGGAAACTGTTCTATGATTATATGGACTCTTCCCAATCCCACACCTTCCGTGGCTTGTTCTATTTCATTCTTATCCCATGTTCCACAAGCACTTGTGCATGAGAGTTATCAGATTGCTACTTAATGACAAACATGGCCCAGAAGTTTTTCCTCTCAGTCTATGGTATTTGTATAAATAACCCCATGGTGCTAGGATTATAGAATATCCCGAGTTAG
Organism: Anser cygnoides; assembly: GCF_040182565.1. Classification (NCBI taxonomy): domain Eukaryota; kingdom Metazoa; phylum Chordata; class Aves; order Anseriformes; family Anatidae; genus Anser; species Anser cygnoides. The sequence continues at coordinate 531,220 of NC_089881.1, forward strand.
AAGGGACCTAAAAGGATCATCGAGTCCAACTCCTAAGAGGATATTTAAATGCTCTTTGCTTATCAATATTATTACATTCACAAATAAAAGTTGAACACTTTGTGGGGAATATGGCATAGGATTCTTCGTTGTGCGGGTTCCCAAGATGGTTTCTGTACCTGATGCATAAAGACGTGCTCAGCTGCCTTAGGTTTGTAAAAGAATCTCTGCTTCGTTTACACTGTAGCTTTGTAGGAGACCACAGAGTACTTTCCCATCCTCAGCGAAGCTGGTTTGTGACTAAGGTTATGAAATATGAAAAGCTTATTGATAGAAGTTAAGAAATAGAATCATAGAATCATAGAATATCCCAAGTTGGAAGGGACCCATAAGGATCATCAAGTCCAACTCCTAATATAAATAAAAATAAGAACAATGAAGGCAAAAAGCAAGACTTGCAAAATGTTCTTGCCACATGTTAAGCTTTGTAGGAGGCATCTGAGTGGATTAAGACACTTATAATTGCTTGATACTGGAAATCTCCATCTCAGGTTTAAAAAAAAGAAAAGAAGATTTGGAAATTTTTATAATATTGAATTTCTCCATTAATTAGGACATGAGCCATGTAGTTCAGTAGTTAAAGCCAAGGGCTTGGTAATAAGAAGATCGTGGTGTTCTAATGATGCTGTTTGGATAATTTTCCATTGTCTTTGTTATTTGTTTATTTTGTTCACATGTGTACGGTGGATGCTTTAAAACGTGAAAAGCAAATTTAAAAGTTTGAGCTACCTAAAATTTGCCATATCAACTCTAGATGGAGAGAGCTTATTTAAATTTTATTCTTCTTATTTTTCATTCTCCCTTTTTTCCTCACCTGTTCAGGTGTTCCAATAATAATGCACATTTGGAGATTTCCGTTCTTAATGTACTAAACAGAGCTGATCTCCCTCTCTGTGAAGGAACAAATGCTTTTGGCTCTCGTGGTGCTGTATTTCACAGAATCACACAGAATCATAGAATTGTAGGGGTTGGAAGGGACCTTGAAAGATCATCGGGTCCAACCCCCCTGCCGAAGCAGGTTCCTTAGAGCAGGCTGCCCAGGTAGGTGTACAGATGGGCCTTGAATATCTCCAGAGAAGGAAACTCCATAACCTCCCTGGGCAGCCTGTTCCAGCACTCCGTCACCCTGACTGTGAAGAAGTTCTTTCGCATGTTGGTGTGGAACTTCCTGTGCTCAGTTTTGTGGCTGTTACCCCTTGTCCTGTCCCCACAAACCACTGAAAAGAGGTTGGCCAAATCCCTCTGTCTCCCACACTTCAGGTTTTTATAAACATTGATAAGATCTCTTCTCAGTCTTCTTTTCTCTAGGCTGAACAGACCCAGGTCTCTCAGCCTTTCCTCATGGGGGAGATGCCCCAGGCCCTGTATCATCTTCATGGCCCTCCGCTGGACTCTTTCCAGGAGATCTCTGTCTTTTTTGTACCGGGGAGCCCAGAACTGGACACAGTACTCCAGGTGAGGCCTGACCAGGGCAGAGTAGAGGGGGAGGATCACCTCCCTTGACCTGCTGGCCCCACTCCTTTTAATGCACGCCAGGATCCCATTGGCCCTCTTGGCCACCAGGGCACACTGCTGGCTCGTGGTCAACCTGTCGTCTACCAGGACCCCCAGGTCCTTCTCCTCAGAGCTCCTCTCCAGCAGGTTGCCCCCCAGCCTGTACTGATACGTCCGGTTGTTCTTTCCCAGGTGCAGGACTCTACACTTGCTCTTATTAAACCTCATTTGGTTTCTTCCTGCCTATCTCTCCAGCCGGTCCAGGTCTCGCTGAATGGCAGCACAGCCGGCAGCACAGCCTTCTGGCATGTCAGCCACTCCTCCCAGCTTAGTGTCATCGGCGTACTTCCTGAGAGCAGACACTATTCCCTCATCAAGGTCATCGATGAAGATGTTGAACAAGACCGGACCCAGCACCGACCCCTGGGGAACGCTGCTAGTCACAGGTCTCCAGCCAGACTCTGTGCTGCCGATCACCACCCTCTGAGCTCAGCCAGTCAGCCAGTTCTCAACCCACCTTACTGTCCACTCCTCTATCCCACACTTTCTCAGCTTTGCTAGCAGGATGTCGTGGGAGACAGTATCAAAAGCCTTGCTAAAGTCAAGATAAATGGCATCCATTTCTCTCCCCCCATCTACCCAGCTGGTGATGCCATCATAGAAGGCAATGAGGTTGGTCAAGCACGCCTTCCCCTTGGTGAATCCATGCTGACTACTCCTCATAACATTCTTCTCTTCCAATTGCTTGGAGATGGCATCCAGAACAAGCTGTTCCAATACCTTTCCAGGGACAGAGGTGAGACTGACTGGCCTTGTAGTTTATTTCCCAATGGCCTGTTGCTAACAGGGTTCTTAGAGCTGTAGCCCCAAGAACGTCACCTTATTGTTGCATCTTCTTGTTAGGATAAAATGTAAAGTTTACTCTGCTGTCTTTCTACTGAGAGATGAGTTGACATTAGCAAGCATAGAATTACACTAGTATTATCCCACTCACTATGGTGTTGAACCTTGCTTGATTTCTGCACGTGAACTTTTCATTCTTTATCAAAAACAGGTAGTATTGGGGAAAGGGACTTGTCTTTTAACTGTTTTGAGAGAACATACGGTTTGTGCAGACCCTTTATGGAAATTAAAATTAATAATCATTTCTGCTCTGGTTCACAGGAGAGGACTTTGAATTCAGTGGCACTTGAGTTTGCTTGTTTGGGATGTGCTCACTGAATACAGCAGGAAGTGCAAACCAACAGTAGCTAGAATAAGAGATGGAATCAACCAAAGTCATTTAGAAGTGTAAGTACTATGCTTGACATCACTAATTGTATAAAAACATTAATTATTCTTATAATCAAATAATACAGGTCAAATAATAGGTCAGAGAACTGATATGTCCATAGATATTCTGTACAGTGTGCCATGGTTAGCTGGCTCCAAGAACACACAGTACTGTTCCAATTAATTGAGAGAATAGCTTGATACTTCACAGGTTGGAGCAGCCAGATCATTCTAAAGCAGTGATTATCTTCACTGCTACAAAGTGTGTTTAGTTTCAAACTTAATTGTATCCACATTTCCGTTTCTAATTAATCCAGATACAGAAATGCTATAGTAACCGAACAGCGTGTTCTTTGAGGAAATATAACATGGCACAATCCTACGGCACCAGAGTAATCTGATTAAAGAGATGTTTGTGTAACACAGGTCTTTAAAGTTAAATAATTTATCATATGCTTACTATTCTTGTGATACTCTTTAATTTTAAAGATGAGATGAGAAATGTTTATCTTGCTCATTTTGGTTTTGAATTTCCACTGTCTCTAATTTGTCATGGAATTTTCAAAGGTGATTGAAAAGGTAGTCAGCTGCTTGGTAGCATACATTTTTGAAAAAGGCAAGAATCCAATTTTCAGTATGAAATTTCCACCATTGGTATCTTCATGAGAGATTAAATGCACTAATCTTGTAGTTAACAAGGTGTGCCTCTGCAATCTATTGCATGCATTTCTAAGAGGGTTCCTGCAGATGGCCAATATTCACAAGAAGGTCAGAATGGCCTGTAAGAGACTAGGGACAAGTTTTTTTACCCATGATTTTGCACGTACTGAGCTGAAGGACTGCAAGTGCTCCAAGGCAATGCATAGGTTTCCATGTGTTTGAACTGCACTGAAAAAAACACAGGATTTATGGGAGTGCTGTCTGTGACTGATTGCTGTCACCAGGGTGTTGCTGTATTAGTTACCAATGTTACCTTGGAAAATTCAAAACCTGGGAGAAATGTGCAGTTGAAATAGCTGTGAATATTTCTTTTTATCAAAAAAAAAAAGCCTTTTGTAACAAGCAAGCTGAGTTGTTGTTCCCTCCCCGCCCCCCCCCCCCCCCCAACTGGAAGGGCTGCATGCGCAGTGATTCTCATGGACAGTGTTGTGATTGGTGCTTTGGGGGTTGATTCGGAAGTTCTGGCAATTAAGGCCCACCAATGTTTGCTCAGGGGAGAGAAGTGGCAAAAATTGTAATGCTGACACTTACTGTTAGTAATGCTAGTATGAAGTAAACCACGGTTAGATCTTTAATAGGGGATCGAGCTTGGAGTCGAGTCTCATGGGTGGAACCTGAGTGATTTGAGGAGACCTTGTTCATAAACTCTCAAAAGAAGCCTCAGTTACCACTTGATACAAACCTAACAAACAGATTTTTATTCCCCCCGCCCCTTCTCAGCAGAAAAGAGCTTGTGTATCCCCCTTCCAGCTGAAAATCTCAGTCCTGATGACATCCAGATGGTGGGAAGGAGGGGAAAAAGTCGTCAGAAATGGCTAGAGAGAGATTGGATGATGAACTGAAAGATCTGGAGACAGAGCTATGACAGAAGAACTGATAAATGCAGTGAGGGATTTCATTTCATCCAATAAAACACCTTTAGGGGAAAAAAAAAAAAAGGTGCTTTAGTGCTTATTTAAATTACTGACATTGAAATTCTAGTTCTAAAAAATACCGCTTCTGAAAAGCATTTGGAGTTTTAGAGAAGCCTGACCTTTTCCTTTCAACGTGTAAACCAAATTTCAAGCTGTTTAATAAGAAGAGAGCACCACCTTGTGTTAGTCTCTACGCCTTGTTAACACCCTATGTGAACGTTTACCCATATAGTTGAATCGAAGAACAAACGTTTACTTTTCTTATATAGTGTTCTTGTGCTTGTGCAGTAGAAAGCCAAGAGAGACAAAAGATGCAAGTGCAGAGGTTAAGAGCTGGATACCTGGACTGAGCGTCAGAATTCACACATCTGTGCATACACTGACAAAGTTTGGTTTGTGAATTCAGATTCTTATACAAAGTTCAGATTTCTGGGATCTGATACTGTTCAGAAGAGCTTATTCATTAAGTAAAATTAAAGTATATGCAGTACACACTTCGAGATGTAATCAAATGTATGCACATCTCTGGTAAGCAGTAATGAGGCTGATGACTCTACTGAGAGACCGTTGTTTGCTGCATGTACTGAATAATATCGCCCATGGTGTAAATGTGTTGCCATGTCTTCACTGAATCAGACATTTAAGAAAGTATCTCAAATCTATCCATTGTTATTAGGATGAATAGCTCTTCAGATCCACGAATACTCATTTGAGGTTTTTTTTTTTTTATATATATAAATTTCTACTGTTTTTTTTTTTTTCTTTTCTGTGTACTTCATTGCCTTATGGTTCAGGAGGTGTATTCTGGGAGGGTGTACGTCATAGACTGGACTGTTTGTAATTAATCTTTACTATGATTTTTTACTTATGAAAAGTAAAACTAAAATATTTACATGTACGGACTCTCACAAGAGTAGGATAAAGCTGATACATTCTCGTCCGTAATGCATTAAAAAAAAAAAAAAAAAAGAAAGGCTTTAAATGTGTCAGTACACCAGAGTTCTTTACTAAAGTATACAATCTTCTTTGGTGACCTTAAGAAAAATAATTAGGAGGCAATGTTGAGGCACTGGATTCAAAAGCAAAGCAGCTAGGAGTTGTATTTTCAGCATCTTTTTAAAATGGAAATTTCAGATGTAATTTGTTTGCTTAGATTGCAGGGGAAATAAAACCTGTTTTAATAGCTCTAACTTATTTTTTATCAGTATTGTAATAAACAAAAATACTAAATCTTTACTGATACAGGAATAGTAGATATATTGCATATTATTTCAATCATTAGAGAACAAGCCAGGGAAGCATTCCCAGCAATATTGTGTTAAGACATTACAGTGATGTACACAAATATGTAAACCTAGAAGAACTTCTGTGTTGCTTGACCATGGATGTATTTCATCTTAATTGTCCACATTCAGTTAATCAGTTTAAATACGGGTGATGCTTTTTGCATTGCTCTTTAAGCTCCATTGCCATGATCCTTGGCTTGTTGTGAAGGAGACAGGGAAGAGTTGAGGATCTCAACTATTCTCTTTTATACAAACCTAAGTTGATCGTGTTTCATTTGCTGTAAAGTAGAATATTCTCACAGCCAAGTTATATCAGGGCTGTCGTCTTTTTAAGATGATGCACATTTCAGCAGATTCATTCTCAGTTTTTTACAGGAAGATTTAATCTATAACTCTCATTTTGCATGGGTAATCTTTGCTCCTTGTAAAGTCCTTTTATAGATGGACCAGTGTTCTGATTAGGAGCTTTTCTGAAAGGAACTTAGCTCTTCCAGCAAGGAAATGAACCTGGGGAGAAATATCACCATACGATGGAGCCAGTGGAATATGAAGAATAAATCTCTGCATGTCTAAGTTTGTATGCTAATGTCTGACTCTAAACTGAAATTGGATTGTAAAAGGGGAAGCAGAAAAACAAGGCAAAATCAGTCTCTGAAGTAAAAAGACTGAAAGAAGTGAAGAGGAATTTAATGTATTTGGATTAAACATATTTCCTGATGAATGAAAAAAAAAACAACAGATGTAGCATGAATGAAAAACACAAATCTTCTACTTCCAAGAATTATGCTAGAGATCATAATATTTAAGCTCTAACATACTTTTCAAATAATTTAAAACAGTGGATAAGTTTCAGAATTAATTATGTGATCTCAGAGACAGAGACATGATACATAACATGGTGCCCAGCAGTGAATACTGCATGCATATAGAGTCTGGGTCTGTATATAGTTATGCAACTCTTGCTTTGAGTATTTGCCCTGAACCGTATAAACTAACCACAGTGGTTGTCAGGCTACATGTGTGTTCCCTGCTGTTCCCAGAATCCCAGCATGTGTTCCCAAAATGTGTTCCCAGAATATCCCAGCTGTATACTATCAGTTCTGCTCTGAATCCTTTGTAATACATCAGATAAAGCCTGTTTTCCCACCATGGAGGCACGATAGATTGATGCTTTTGGCAAAAGGAGACAGAGATGCTTCAGGTTTGGCTGAGCATTCATAGTCAGTTGGAGTGCCTGACTTTGTTATCGTGGCTGCATCTTTAAAAGTGCAGGAAATTCAACTATTTTGTACAGCACAATATCTTGGACAAGTACAATTTGAATTTCCTGTGCAAAGATGTCATAGATGCCTATTTTCAGAGAAGTAATTGAAGCAGGTAGATAATGGCTTAGTAAGACTGTTTTAGGTCAAAAATTTGTGAAGAGCTTAGCTGTAAGAAAACATTTCCATTCTCATATTTTAGAATCGTTACAGATCAAAATTAATTGGTTCCCATTACAAAAACATTCTCATTTTGCTTGTTTGCTCTAGTAATAAAGTACCTCTAGTGCTCTAGAGTTTGCTATGTCTGATAGAGAAAGATGAGAAAATACAAAAATAATCTTGTTATAAAGGGGATTTTTCTTACTTTCATGAACTGTTTACAGCTGTACACCGTAAGGGTTCAAAGAAGAGGAGAATAAAAATCCTACCATAATTATGTAATGTTCAGATGTTTATTAGGATAATTTGAATACATTAGCTGAGACAGTATCCTGTTGGCAGGGAAACTAGAAGAGATGTATATAAAAGCTGATTCAACATATTAGCTTTGAATGCTGTAAGAGGCCACTGTACAAGTGTGTATAGTTTTAAAAAAATAAAAAGCTAGTCCTTTGAACTTAAAAGTTAAAAACAAAAAACAGACAACTATATATGCATTGAAATCAAGATACTGTTTCTCCCAAGATGGCAATATAAATTACAGTGCTCTGCTATACGTCCTGATGTATCTAACCTGCAGTTCAGTATAAGAAATACGAATGGTGTGTTTGGAGGTGAATTTTTCCTATTAGATCTGTTTGGATAATTGCTGAGAAGAAAAGTTTTGTCATTAGCTAAAGCTATCTCAGACTTCCTTTGGAAGAGGTGACTGAGGTCTAGGATAGCCTGAGTCCAAAGTACTGTGCAGCAAGGTGGCTGTGGTCTTTCCTTGGCGTGCAGGAGATGTAGATTCATTTTTTGTTTGCAGTGAGTGTGTGGACTTCCAGCCTCTCTAGGGAATACCCTCTCTTACTTTTTCTCTTCTTGTCCTCCCCACCTGCTTTGCTCAGGTGGCACAGCTATTTCTTCAGAAAAAAGCAAGAGAAAAAGCAAAAGGGAGAAAAGTTTGTTGTTGTTTTTTTGAAAAAAAAAAAAGAAATTTAAGGAGGGAAAAATCCACTTCCCATGCAACTCTGCATAGGATATCTTCCACTTCTCAACTTTGTCACAGATAAACCAAGAATGTAAGCAATGAGTAATGTCTTCCTTGTATGGGATTGTCTCATCTCCTGTTTCTTGCAAAGACATGCAAAACAGCACGGGAAACATGGAGCTTATTCCCAGTGGCAACTGCTGTCTTTTTACAGTTGTCCCAGCATGTGTTCATGATGTAGCACAGTTAGGGAGATATCTGGAATTTCTGGGATTTATTTCTGATCAAAGCTGCATGCAGAGCTTAGTAAGCAAAGATGAGAAACATTACAATGTCTGGTGAACAGTAGTGCACTTGGAAGAGTATCCCTCGGGAAAGCTTGTGCCGATGGAGCACATCGCCTGGGCTGCTGCCCCAGCTTGGAGCACTCGCCACGTGGAGACGTGAGGCTGACTCTCCCTGCTACAACACTCCATGCAGGGAAGAGCTGCTTATGGCATCCCCAGGCTGCATTTACCTCGCAGGGCATGGCAGAACTTGGTCATGTTCTCCTCAGGTCCTTGGATATCGCTCTTTGGCTGCACACCTCGACAGGGAAGCAGGTGTCCTGCTCCTTGGTGTCAGGCTGGGGCTGGTCAGGTCGACTATGATTGCACCGCAGTTTTCTTCATCTGCTTTATCATTTGCTTGTTCTTACATTTTGGGGGCAGGAAGACAGTTTAAATCTATGCTCTCTCTGCGGCAGTCACTGTTCTGGGACTAATCTCGACTCTCCTGGCACTCAAAGGTTGCATGAAGGATGACGCTGAGCAGCAGGGATTTGGTCCCAAATGTTATCCATTCCAGGGGTTTTGTCCAACTGGCTCCTTCCTGGAAAGATAGCTTTCACTGTTTTAGCAGTACATGTTTTCTTTTATGTTGTTTGCAGGTTCTCTCTGTTCCACAACCTGTTCTCTCTGCCTTTACCTTCCAGCCCTGGATGCATCTGGTCCTGTATTGGTTCATAGAGAGCAGACTTGTGGTGGGCTTTTATTTTCTTCTGCCAAAGGATTTTTTCAGCTTCTGCTGCTGAAAGTTGCTGGAGTAAACAGCACCAGCAATATTTCATTATGGAAGTGATGAGGGTTCATTTCTGGTACATATACCATAGCCTTCAGAGGAACAAACCTTGTCTGGATGTGGAAAAAGTCAGTGTTACTCTGCACTGCAACAGCTCAATACACAAACAGTTTATTAATGCTGTTTAGTGTTCACAGTCCTTCCTGCATTTTAGCCTCTTGTCCTGCTGTGCCCAATGCTGTCAACAGTTAAACAACTCAATGACCACCAACTTCCTTGCCTTTGTCAAAATTTGAGAGATTCCCTTTTAAAAATGTATCTATGTTTAACTGTTTACTTCCCTGGAAGGTGTAGGCTAATCCTTAATTTCCTGTTGTTCCTGGTCCCATTTTTGATTCACAATTTTTTGATGAATGTGCTTTTAGTCACTGTCTTACTTCATGGGCTACATCAATTTTTTTTTGGTATGATTTCAAGAGACACACAAGAAACAATAATTTGGAAATTCATTACAATGCCAGGGTTTATATGCTCTCATTAAGCATTAATTGGTAGTTGATGGCTATTGCTATTTTTAACACCATTAGTTCATAGCAATGTAATTAGTGATGCTAAGTACAGGATCCACATTAATAGCATTACTAATTGTAAATCTGGAGATAGAAACACAAGATGACTAGTTAATTTCTAGGCAATATCTCATGATAATTGGCTACAGGACATTTGTGCTGAAGTAGAAAGGTAAATAATTTAAAATCTTTTCTTGTAGTTTATGCTGTACTTTGCAACAGTAATATAGTCTGTTGCCCATGTTTTAGCTGTATGAAATACAATGCCATTAGCATCTCACAGCTTCTGCTGTTATTAATTTCCATGCTTCTGAATGCTTCCATATATACTAGGAAACGTGAATAAAAAAATAATAATAATAAAAAAAATCAGAAGCAATAAACCAACAACTTTAAGGACATTTTACAAAGCAGCGTCAAATAGGTAGAGAAGAGAGGAAATACAATATAGGCTTTTAATTATATAATGCTTAGGTGGCAGATGCTTACTGAGGCATTGTTTTTTTTTATGAGATTTATATTAGCCAGCAAAAAATTAGTTCTCTGGTTATTAATAATACAGTAATTGCAATATTTAAATTCTACTGAGCTGGGTTTTAAATAATCTTTGCTTTAGAAGATGTAAAAGTTCCTGCGTACAGATGTCCAAGTGCTTCTCAACACCTCCGTACAGGCTTTTATAGAGCCTATGTACCCAGTGTAACTGAGTACCTCCTAAATATTAAAAGAAAAGTAACAAATCAGCATGATCTTTTCAGCTCCCAGCAAGTAGGAGTACATGCTTTGATTAGATCCTGAGCTATACAAATAGTATAAGAACTGATATTAGAGAGGGAATGGATGTTTGTGAAAGCGAGGCTGAAAAAATTAATGATGCATCTTTACAGCCTTACTGAGACCTCATTGATTTCCATGGAAACCTTTTCATTGACTTCAGTGGGTCTCTTTAGTCTGATGCTAGAAAGAGTGTTTGACAGATAGTGAGGTGCATGCTCTGGTCTCGGTGCTATTGTGCTCACCAGCATTGCCTGCTGGTCAGCGATGCTTTACTTTCAGTGGATTTTAACTGCTTCGTGATTGAGAGAGGCTTTAATTTGGAGCCATTTTCTGTGGTTAGGTAATACTGATATATGCTTCCCCAACCACAGCATGTAAGGTGGTGCTAACACTGCAAATATGGATCTGCTGTAGATAAACCAAGAAATCAGTAATACATAGTAAAAGCTAAACTATCAAGTTCTATGCCTGCAATTTTTTCCCAGGATTATCCTCACCCATTCCCCAATAGCATAGTTGGAAGCCTAGGAGCGATACAGAAAGATAGGTGTCCCAGCTGGAAAGTCTTTTTCCCAAGATCCCCTAAACTCAAAATAATTTGTTTTTCTGAGAATAAGAGAAACATTCTGTGTTTCTGGCTTTGTTTCATACCTCTCTCCAAGCTGTTCTGTCTCACCTGATTTGATGACTTCCAAGATGAAGTTCTGAGGAGAGAAGCCTTAGCGTGATGATTTAGTAAGAGAATTCTTGTCTCTGGTCATCACATGATTTATTTGCTTTTTCTTAGCAACATTATTTCATGGAGAAAAACTTTTGAAAGTAAGAACAGGGAAGTAAAGGTGTTTTTGTAAACAATAGAGAGTAGAAAATATTTCATTAGAATTTCTGTCAGGGATGTGAACAGTGTAGGAACTGTGAAAATTGCAGTTGCTCTTCCTGTCATTTTTCTTACTTTATCAAGGACATTATCTGTGTGTGTGTGTGTGGGGGGGTTGTGTTTGTTTTTTTGTCTGTTTGTTTGTTTGTTTTCCTGATCTGTTTACCAGACTGTTACTGATGTCACATATAAGAAGTATGGACATAAATTGTCTTATTTCCATACTGCTTGTGTCTAAAATCCGTATGTGACAGTATATTCACAACAAGAAAGCTCTTTGTTTCCTCGGTGAGACTGTTCCACACTTGTGTACTGAGAACCACCTATTTTCTCTGTTCTTGTACCTAAATAGATTGCTTTATTTTTTTCTTTCAGATTGCAAAGCCTATAGTTACTGGAAGGAGAGATGTATTCTGTTATTATAACACAAGGATTGTTGACTACATTTTCATTATGATGATGGCAATCCCAGCTGACTTCTGTATATAGACTGAGTTAGCAAACAGTACCCTTTTCCTTGTAAAATGATGACTTGGGTCTGGATACACTGAGTGTAGGAGGAAACTCGGTGCTATTGCTACAGTCCTTAATAAGAGTCTTAACTTGTCCATTCCTCCAGCTAGGTACTGCTTGTGAGCTAGGAAGGCCCCATTCGCTTGCTCCATCATGGATGCTGGCAGGTCTTGTGTCTGATGAGCTCTGTATCCTCTATAAGACAGCTGTGAACTCAGCTGCAGATAGACATCTCAAATTAGACTTGTCACATTTCTAACATATGTAGATGACAACATATGTAATTGATTTAGCATTGTATAATACGTTTTTGTGTAATGTTTACTTTAGGATATCGTTATTTCTGCAGGGTTTATTTTCATTTATTCTTTTTCTATATCTATATTGGACAGGCATATCTCAACATTTTCTCAAAACAGCCATTTAAATATTTCTGTGCTACTTTCCTCTTTTTCATTTCCTAATGAATTGTGAAACTTTTTGTTTTAGGACTGCAGACTATATTTTTAATGTATGATTGCTGTAGGTGGTGAAGTTTTGTTTGTAAACACATAAGCTTATATTTAAACTGACCATTTTTGAGTATAGGCTTTATATATGCATTTAATCACTGTCTGTAGTAGGTAATTTTCCTTAATCAAACTTGAATGATTAGACTACCCTTTGCTTTGTAGGGGCTGGGGAATAACTAAAAACTCTTTAAACCAAAGACTAATTAGTTCTTGAGATTTTATAAACAGAGGGGGGGGGGAATAAAAGTTGATACGAATCACTCTTATTTTTACTTCTAGTTATACAGATGGATTGATAAGCCAGCTTGAATTCTAGATCTAAAAACCTGTCAGAAGTTTAATGAATTTAACCTTTCCTGGTTTGTTGAGGCAGGTGAGGAAATTAGATGATTAGAGATAGATCAGTGGGGAAATTAGAATATTTTTATTTTCACAGGAAAGCCTGCAACTTTTGAATTCTGATTTTGTGTGTGTGTCATTTAAACTTCCTTCATTTGAACGTATTAAATATCTTATACCATTTCTTGGTGACCCAAAATCAGTGTGTTAAGTTGCATAGCTTGTAGTGGAGTAGTAGTGTTGAGGGGTAAAATGTCATTTGGGAAAAACAAACAAAAAACCCCACAACTATTCATTAATATAATGTCAACATGAACTATTTTCACTGTTGATGGAACAGCTTGTTTGCTCTATAACACTAGAGATACCTTCCTTAGGAAGGCTTTCACATTGGGTTTCCATATGGAAAAATGTTCTGTTGGAACTGAGTCCTTGTAGAGAGCTGAGGTCTGTAAGGGCCCAAGGATGCATAAATGGAAAATAAACTGCGACAGAACAGAAGTCACTGGTCAGATGTGGCTACATTGTTTGGAGGGCACAGTGAGGTGGGTGCAGAGGGTTTGAACGGGGTAACCTCTATGTGCAAGAAGGCGAACCCACAGCAAGGTCTTAACTACCTCACGGCTTCTGTGCAGGGCCCCTGCCTGTAAACACGTCTGGTTTGGTGGGGTGTGAGCACCAGTGGTGTGCAAGCAGAAGGCTTTGTGTCTGTTATGTGTGACCTTCTGTGTATAAAGCACTACGAGGAGGCTTTGTGGGCTTCATACTGGGCAGTCAAGCAGTTGAAGCTGGGCATGATGCAGCAGGCATGCCTGTGGCCTGGACAGAGCTCTGTGTGGCAGCCACTTCACACTGAGGGAGTGTTGCTCTGGGTGAGCACATTTGTGTTACATTTCCACACAGCACTGACGTACTGAAACTGCGATTTCTAGAGACAGACACGTAGGCCGCAGTATGTGCACTTCACGCTCATCTACAGTATCAGGGATAGCTTTTCACTCAGCGGTTTCTTTGGATTTCAATTTCAGTGTACTGCTTTTTCCTGGTTATGGAGATGAGGACAAAGTGGCTTGCAAGGGGTTTGGTTATGCTATTGCTTGTGACTGACAAGAGCTACCTTTGGTTCCTTGCAGTGTCCTCTACAGCCCTACCTTCCTAGAAAATGGCAGCTGTGGTCCTGGAGGATGTTCCAAGCAAAACAAGGGTGCAATGAATCTGCAGGTGTGCAGGATTTAGGCAGTTACCATTGATCCATGACCGGGCTTCCTCAATACTGTGAAGGTACAAATAGCAATTGACTGATTTAAGGTTATGGCTTTCAGCTGTTACTATACTGAGACAAGTTCCCATCCTAAAAGGAGCCAGCTGGTCTAGAGAGTTTTCTGGTTTTCTTGATACTTGTAGTCTGATTGTGGTTTTTAAAGTAATTACTGTGTAGCTTTGAATTATTCAAACTTTCTGTCCAATTCATAAATGATTTTCATTACTGATACTTATGAAGGTTTTTTTTGCATTTCCTGATTATGAAAGACAAAACTATAAAGGTTTCTTTTTGTTAATTAATACATTTTGGCGCTATGATTGCATTTTTAGGCTAACATCCTAACAAGTGCATATGATTGTTTTGTGATGTTTCTGTAGTCTAAGCAGTTGTTTTAAGTGCCAGAAGCTAAAATAAATACTTAAGTAGGAATGACAACACTATGGCAATGTTCCACAATTTCTGCCCTTTTCTAGTATAGTAACTTCAGGTCTCATAACAAAGATGCCAGCCTGATCCACACTGAAGCAGAGTGAACCACTGCAGAAACCTGAAGTGAAAACTAGTCCTTCGAGGAAGTCTGGTTTGGTTTAAAAAACAAACAAACAAACAAACAGCCCTAACATACAGCTATTTATTCTTATTTATTTATTTATTTTTAAGTATGGTGCTTTGTAAAGAGTATCAGCCTAGATGCTGATAAACTGCCTTAACAGGAGTAAATTTGAGTTGAACAATACATGTGCAGTTGTTATTGCCATCTAGTGTTCTCATACCTTTATGGCATTGAATGCTCTCAGAGAATAGAAACTGTCTTGCAGCTTCCATTTGCCCTTGTTTCTATTTAAACTATGTTGGTGAAACGCTTACCTTTGATTGGAAAAGTTCATTCAAACTGAACATTGCTAGCTTTCTCTTAGCTCTTTCTAGTCAGTGTGAGACTTGTGGTGAAACAGCAAATTTCAGACTGAAAGTTATATGCAGTGTGTATATACACACCCTAATTCAAGGTAATGTGGCTGAGTACATGTGGTTTAACCTGGCAGACAGCTAAGCACCACACAGCTGTTTGCTCTCCCCTTTCCCCATGGGGTGGGGGAAAATTGAAAAGAAAATTGTGAGAACGTGGGTTGAGATAAAAACAGTTTAATAAGAAAAAAAATGGGGGAAAAAAAAAAAAAAAGAAAAAATGAAGCAAGAAATGCACAGTGCAATTGTTCACCACCAGCTGACTGATGCCCAGCCAGTCTCTGAGCAATGGCAGCCCCCCAGGCGACTTCCCTTGTCTTTATTGCTGAGCATGACACCACATGGTATGGCACATCCCTTTGGCCTGTTTGGGTCAGCTGTCCTGGCTATGTGCCCTCCCAGCTTCTTGTGCAGCCCCAGCCTCCTCGCTGGCATGGCAGTAAATGAAGCCAAAAGTCCTTGGCTCTGTGTAAGCGCTGCTCTGCAGCAACTAAAACATCAGTGTGTCACTGACATTAATCTGAAATCCAAACCAGCTACACAGCACCATACCGGCTACAGTAAAGAAAATTAATACTATCCCAGCCAAAACCGGGACAGTATATACCCTGGGACAGTACATGAATGAATGATAGATGAATAGATTCTGTGTTTGAGAATTTTGTCTGAAAATATCTTATGGAGAATATAAGTATGAAGTGCTTGTACTTATCAAAGTAAATATTCCATGAATTATTTAGTGAATTCTCCTAAGAGTCCCCAAGAGCTCGGCTGTTAAATCAATTTTGAAAAGTCCTCTGGGACTAACTAGTGAATTTTTTGGTTTATAGGAAAGAACTGTAAGTAAGTTAATGAAGTGCACTTTTTTAGTCCCCAGTTTCAGGAAGTATGCTTGTGTATAAACATACGTGTTTTAATTCTACTGTTGTAAGAGATATTATTTATATCTCAGTGGCATTT
Source organism: Anser cygnoides (assembly GCF_040182565.1). NCBI lineage: Eukaryota > Metazoa > Chordata > Aves > Anseriformes > Anatidae > Anser > Anser cygnoides. The sequence goes on from NC_089881.1 coordinate 547,178, forward strand.
AGCTGTCCCAGTGAAGACTCAAGCTCTGTAGTGCAGGGTGTAAGGTAGGAGTGCAGTCCGAGCTGTCACGAGTCTCTTCTAGGGCAGCAGGGGGAAATAAATGAAGAAAATTCCCTATTAATGATGTAGACTGGGATAGAAAGAGATGCAGTGACTGTTCTTAGGACAAAGGAATCTTGTATTTAAACTAGGAATCCAAACTAATCTTCTGGATCCAAGCTCAAAGCCAAGTCCATAAGTCTGTATATGCCCCTCTCACTTCTAAATGTTGTGTCAGATTCAAAGCTTTAACTATGATACTGATTTTAATACTGACTCAAGGATGTTTTAATGAATCATATATTTACAGACAAATTGAATTTGGGAATTCTGGGCATAGTATTATGTTTTAAATTATTCATAGTTCTTGAAGCCTGTTTTGAAACCCTGCCCTCCGGTGTACTGTCCGCACAGCTCAATTCACAGCTCTACCTGACCAGCTGTTAATGAGACCTGTGATACCACAAGATGTATATAGAGTTATGATTAATTGTATGCTAAAAACGGCCATAAGGGAAGTAGCTTCTGTGGCTTCTATAGCACTAGGGTGCTCCTCTTGCTCTTATAAGTCTCTTTATAGTTTGTCATACCGTATTTTATCATGGACCAAATTTAGAGAAGATCTTAGCTCTCTTTTTGGTGTCCTGGAAATTCCTGTAGATAAAAAAGCCTTATATCATAGTTTGGTTGAAGAAACATCTCTTCCTACATAGATGCTTGCTGCAGTCTGTGTACAATGCTTGTTTCTATTGTATGGGCATGTATTTTCTTGACTCCCGTCAATTAATTTCATATCACAGATGCACTGGAATGCCATACAGAAAACATAGACCTGCACAACGTAGCTGTAAATATTTCACAGTATGAATGGGACGGATGGCCACCACATATCCCATCAACCCTTGCCAGAGAAGCTGAGAGTTACAAGGGCACCTGGGTTTTACAGCCTGTGAGTAGGCCTGTAGAGAGGCCCAGCTTCCCTGAAGGAATCAACAAACATGTGAGGGTGGGAGGCACATCAACTTTAGCCCAGTCCCCAGCCTGGTGAGCTTAGGTAGTGTCGTTGTAGCTTGTGGTTCTTTCTTGGCCCTTCACTGCTACGACAGTGGGCTGCTTTCAGTTTTGTTCACTGTCACACAAAACCTGTGCCACCAAGAGCTATGCTGTGATGATGTTAGTATAAGAAAGCTTAATGCCATCGTAGTTTCTGACAGCATTGTGTCCTGCCAAAAGTGGCTAGTTGTGTGATCCCAAGAACAGGGGCTATAATTGAAAGTAATCCTGGGAGCATCTAAAAATCCTTGTGCTGTGCTGCAGGTTAAGCTTCAGCTTCTCTGTAGCTTATAAACCACTCTTAAGAACACTAAGAAATTTTCACCCAGAGGAGGATTACAGGATTGTTCTGTGCTGAGAAAGGCTTTTGGCTTATGTTGATTTATCACAGCTACTCCTCCATTATTTTTTTTTCTATAAGCTTGAGTGAAGGAATTTAACAGAAATGGATTGTCCCTTTTTGCCACACCTTGTGAAATAGGCACATTTCTTGTGCTTTGTGGTATAGGTTGATGGAATTCCCACCTTAGAAATGATAAGCTCTTGAAACATCTCAATTAATCGGAGGCTTCTATAGGCCTTCTGCACAAGGAAAAATATGTTACTTACAAATAATGAACCTGGCTTCCCAGCACTGCTTTGAAGTAGGCAATATTAGCTAAACTGAGACAGAAATTATTTGATTTCTGTCCTTTTCCAAATTTCTGCGCAAACTTCCCAAGCTCAAAACCTTGACATTGCTTTCTCTTTTTGGCTGCAATATTAGCAAAAATAAAACCAAAATGAGAAATATCACTATCAGAAAGTATTTTTTTCCCCAGCAATAAAAAACATTAGCATTAGGTAAATAAGAAGCACTATCTTTTGTTTGAGGATTCTTTTTCCTCACAAAGCTAATTCTGTAATTCTCAGTAGCTTCTACTGCTGTTGATTTTAGGAAGCTTTAAGGGTTTTTAAGACACTCCAAAGTTAATAGAAGAATTAAGAGAACAAATGACTTTAGAGGTAAATTTGTGCTTGCCAACTGAACATCATATTCCTGTTTGTGCTGCATAAAGTACTTGGCTTTGAAGCTCCCTTTTTTTTTTTTTTTGTAAAATGAGGTGTGCAGGTGTACAAGTATTTCTCTCAGATTAGAAACTGGCTTAAAAAAAATAATTCTAGATTTTTAACCCATTGTTCCTAGGTAGTAACTACTTGTCAGGTGAATAACAATTTACCAGTTCCATGTATGTTAGCTTGCACACATTTTGTTAACATATGAATAATTTCCTTCATGTATACACCAGTGTCTTCTGTTTTCCTGCAGCAGGTAGTTTCTTTGATTGATGTACTTGGAATCAATCCTTATCCTCATTCATTTTAATTGAGAGTAATGAATTTAGAGCTTTTATATGCACAGGTTGGCTCGGTTCCATTTCTAACTTTCCTCACCTTTGCTAGGAGCGCCGCCTGCTCGGGGCTGTGTTGGAAGAGGTTCAGGACATAGAGCAGCGTTCCTAGAGAGGAAAGTATCCCGTGAGGAGCAGCCATCTGTTTATAGAGAGGCTGATATTTCCACAGAGCTAAGATTTTGGTAGGCAGGTTCTCCCTTCCCACCACTACCACAGAGAAACTGCTAATCAGGAAATAAGCTTCTTCCCTTCCCTGATTCGCACAAGATAGCGAGCAGTGCCCACGATTGTTTTAAGTTGTTTCGAATTCAGTGAGAGGGTCTGAAAGCACTGCTGTGTTGCTGGCGTTTGGGGAAGGCTTTCCAAGAGAAGATCTTGCCTTTCTGCTGGTTCTGTCCTTTAAAGTGAAGGCTATTGGCATGAAATAGAACCATTATGCTGTAGTCTCCTTACAGATACAGAAACACTGAAGTTGTTTCTAAGGCTCTAGAAAATAAGAAATTTAAGTGAATATAAGGGAATTTGAAATTAAAATACACTTTAACCTTAGACAATGTTTGAAATTTTCCTGTTCCTCTTCAGTTTTTTATGGGAACTCTAAAATGAACACCAAAAACTAGATGTTTAGTCGTTTCATTTTTATAGAAACTTCTCAGTTTAATGTGTTCCTGCTATGGTAGAAGTCCCACAGACCATTTTATATTCACTTGTCATGTGGCCAGTTTAGTACAGGGCTAAACTGGCAAGCACCAGCAAAAGCACGCTTGCGAGGCTCTGGCAAGTAGTACCTGTCGGAATAGGCTTTGTGAAGAGCAACAAGGAAATTGCTCCTTTTTGGAGCCGTTTGAGTGTAACCCATCAGTAAAATCACTGACACCAGCCAAAGTGATCCGTGCGGCTGTGAGGATTTAACCCGATTGAAAGTTAATTTGTTTCAGAGTCGTGCAGAAGTAAGGATGTTACCGACAGACCCTTCTTCTTTAGAAGGTTTCCTCTTGATGCATGACCTGGCAAGGGTGGCATGGGGACAGGGTTAGTCGCAGTGCCTGCTTGGACAGGGCTGTCCTCTCTAGCTGGGAGCTGGCAGATTCTGAACCTGGCAGAGAAGCACAAGGAAGAGATCAAATGTAAAGCCTCTCTTCTTCAGTGCCATGGATTTTCAGGAGATGTATGTGTGGCATGGAGCGTGCTTGCAGGGCAAATGCCTCAGCTTGTTCCCACTTCAGCAAAGGGGTTGCTTGGATTAGGGACAAACGGGTTAGTCTTCCAAAGAGAAGTATCAGGCTGTGCCTAATCCCAGGTGTTTGGGAATGATTCTTCTCCTGTGCTCCTGCATCACATCTCTGGTGGTGATCTAGGCTACGTGCCACGGTCAGACCTGCATCATGGTGAGACAAACTAGGACCCAGCCTCCCCTCTTAGATCAGGATTAGTGCTTCCATGCTATCATTAGTAACAACTTGTTTTGTCAGTAAAGTTATCAGATATGACACAGAATACATAGAAGAAGCAGCTCTCTTGAGTACGAAGGTATTATTTTTCCAGAGTCGCTCTTCTGATCATAACAGCACTTAAATGCTGGGTGTTGAAGTCCAACAGCTGTGATAAGGCTGAATTGTTTATTCAGTCCCAGAAACAGCATTGTCAAACCATTTATCATTATCCTACAATAATAACATAGACAGTTCTTCGTGAGTCTTCATTAAATACTCCTACTATTATTATTACTGTTATTAAACTCGCATGTGGTTTCCTCATCCGTGGGACCACTCGCACAGAAAGGTTGCTGGCACTGCCTCTTTAAATTTCTAGATTGTGCGAAAGGCAGAAGAGACTTTGCTTACATCCTGCAGCATGTTCTGTGTGCTGCTGCTTTTCATACTTGAATTCGCAGTTAGCGGTAAGGTTGATTTGTCTCCTTTGCCTCTGTGGGGGGGCAGGGAGTGATGCTTTGTTGCTGAAGCACGTTGCCTCCCACGCTTACTCTTGGGCTCCTGCCACTTAAGCACACACCCTGTGTTCCTGGCTCTGCTTTAAGGTACAATCTATCTCCAGATTAGTAGGGGGAAAAAAAATGAGTTGAGCAAAGTACAATCAAGCCTCTTGGAAATTAGTTAAACACTTAGAGGGGTGTATTTAAAAGAAAACTTTCTGCAATCAACAAAGTACCGCTTTCATCATGTGTTCCTGGTCAGAGACTTCTTTTCCTCTTGATGGCCATTTAGCTTTTTCTGAGGAAGCTGTCTAGTATGAATTTCCCTCCTGTAAGTCGGTGCTTATTAACTCCTCACCTGTGCTTTTCTTTGATTTTGTTTACCCTGGCAAAGCTTACTGGCTTTTTTACATAGCTGCCATTCACTCGGTTCAGGTTTTGCGAATGCATGTGCACAGTGTTACATGCAATGTACAAATACGTTCTTCAAAGAAGATGTCAAAACAAGTTTCAGCTCATTTTCAGCGGTGTCTAATTATAGATACATAATTAATTCATCTGACATTTATCTTTCTTAACACAAAAGACCATACTTACAAATAAAAGCGTTTCTACACTTACAAATAAAAGCTATGTAATAGCTTGAGCCTTAGTCTAAGAGAAATAAGGATATAGTTTAGAAAGAGCTGTATTCTGAGGAAATAAATATTTCTTGGTAAATAAAATGTAGGCTCTTCCTCTGGTTGCTTACAACTGAGAAATGTTATGCCTTGATCTCTAAAATGTAAGTATTAGTATTCAGTTACTGAAAATAAGTGGTAAATCTGTAGAAAGGATAGAAATTCCATTAATCCTTAGAAAGTTATCCTTAGAAAGCATCTAGGTACTGTGGCTGCACAGTTTTAGATGAAAAAGGTGGTATTTCCTCTTTTTCTTAACTTATTTCCTCAGTGTATTTGGTGCTACCTGTAGACACTGGCAATCTTTTTTGTTGATGTTGAATAGTATCTATTTATATATTCCTTTAATACTTTACCAACTCATAGCAATATATTAATAACTGAGTGACTGAGCACAGATTTCTCCAAAATGGTTTATTTGCCTAAAAGAATTGCTCTTTGCCTAAACGAGTTGTTATATTGCATACCAATGTGTTTCAGCTACTTCAGGAAGTGAGCGCTACTTATCTTCCCTTACTTCTTACAATGTAAATTTATTCCAGTTAGGACACTGGCACTTCTGTGAGTCTTTAAATTATATTTCGGCAATATCAGTTTGGTTTTCTTCCCTGGGAAATGAACTGTAAGTGAACCGTGGTCAGCATTTTGCATTACAGTGATACCTGGTCTTTAAAGACATGAAGAGAGAGAGATGTTTTGTGGCTTACAAAAAGGATGAGCTGGCATTTCAATGGAACCTTATATTTTGTATCCTTTTTCTTTTTTTAATTATAAGCTGGCATACATGAAATGGCAATAACACAACATCTGCATTTTTAATTTTATGAAGAAGTAAAGGAGAGCTTGGATTTAATAATGTTGGCAATTCATTTTGTTTAGGCTTTGAAATTGATACTTCAGTGGATGAGAGTGGGAAGGGAAGTGAGTTCATGTTTTTTTCGCTGCTGTTATCTAGGCTGAGGAACTTCCTCTGACCAAAAAGGTCTCAACTTATGATACAGTGGATATATTTTAACACTTTTCTTTACAAAAATCTTATTTCCTCTCCTTCCAACTCTCCTTCTTTATTTCCTCTCCTTCTCCATATTATTCATCCAACGTAACTTTTTTGTGATTGCATGAAAGTTCAAGGCTTGTTATTCTGGAGTTGCTTAATTTGAATTAATGTTTAAATTGTTTTTCATATCCAAACAAAAAAAAATTAAGAAGCATATTATCTTCTTGCATGCTGGAATAATAATATACCTCTGAGCAAGCTTTAGAAACTTCAGTTTTATAAATCTGTGACTCAGATTGTAATCTGCAGCCTGAAGTTAACGACGTTTGAATCCAGTTATATAAAAATGATGTTGGGGCAGGATTTTGAGAGAGGTTTCTTCTGTGTGAGTGGAGGAAAGAGTAAGCCAGGATCCAGAAGAGAATGCCTCTGTTCTGTGCAGTGTGTATGGTGATGGGATGCTTACGTGAGGTACTACTTGCTAAAGTGAGGCAGAAACTTTTCCAGCTAGTATTTTTTTCCTGTGTGTATTACAGGTATTTGGGCTTGAATGTGTTTGAACAAAACCTGTTATACTGCAGAGATATGGAGAAACCCTGAGCATGCTTTGGGGGCCCATTTCCAAACACATTGAAAGTCTTTGCCCTGAAGGTCTTGCCCTTTGAGCAATTATAACAGGCAACAGGAAGAAAAAAGCACACCAGGGTTGAAACATCTTCCATGATTCTAAGTACATCTTGGTACAGTAGCCCAGCTCTTCTGAACTGCCTAGGGAGAAGGCTCCAGACTTCTCTCTGTGCCCTGACTTTTCCTCTGTAGCTCAGGTTTTAGTGTCCTATTTCTTCAGCTGCTCCTACAAATGGAGGCCAAAGCAAGAGCTACAGCATGAAGGAATGCACATGTGGCAGTCTGGAAGGGCCTCTGCAAAAGTAAACCAAAGAAAAATTTTCACCTTGGACAGTCTGAGTGTGCAAGTCATCAGGAATAATGGGCACAAATGCTGTTCCCAGCGTCTCCTCTTTGCAAGTTGTGCTCCAGCCTTAGTTTTAAGATTTTTCATGTTTTCCCTTTGTTTTCATCCCATAGCACAACACCTGATATAAAGCCACCCCTAGTTTTCATTAAGAGTTTCTATCCAGAAACAAATCTGATCTGTTTATGTTCAGCTGTACACATTTGGTATGGCTTGATTGGTTTGCATGTGCAGATTTTCCAGCTGGCACTTTAGGTTTTGCTTAGTCTTTATCTATCATTCTTTTCAATTGTAGGTGTCTCACTCTTTCTTTTTGATTCTGGATGAAGGCTTAGTTAAATGCCTATGTAAGAACTGATGAGTAATTTAGAGGATTTAGGGGAACATTCTTTGCTATTATATGCAAATACATGTCAGGCATGGCTCCCTATGTCATTAACCTGGCAGTCATTTCATGCATGACTCCCCATCTTATTAAACTAGCAGTATGGAATATTTGATTTACTAACCTGCTATGAACTGCTTAGTGTGCTAATATAGGAATATAACTTTTAAGTTTCTCTGGAATAACTATCTTTGAAACAGATTCTGGAAAACAATAACATTATTTTGGCTGCTGTGCTCAGTTTCTAAGGTCTATTTTAGTAAGCTTCATAGAATTGTTGGAGAAGTACCTGTGATTTGAATGAACCCTACAATGACTGAAAATGCAAGTCACTAAATTAATGAGAGCCCTTCAGAATTCGCCAGGCATTGGAAGACCACGTCTGTCACGTACGTATAAATGTTCGGTGTGCAGAGCTTCAGGGATTTACCTTAAAGACATGTGCAGTTTGGAACCAAAACTCTTCTACAGCATTTTGAAACTCTGCCTATATCCAAGCTCTTTCCCCTTCCTGGGCTTCTGTTACCATAGCAGCATCACTGGTCATGGGATTTGGGGGGGGGGGGGGGGGGGGATTATATTTGTTAACTTGGTTCAATGCCAAACGGAGTAGGAATTATATATGCAGAATGTTGGATTCTTCCTTTAGTGTCCATTTCAGCTGGCATCTAATGTCATCCGGATAATTGCAAGCCACTCTGTCATCATTCAGCCAGCTGCATAGAACGAAACAAAGAGAAATTTGGGATCAAAAGGAAGGAATACCAATTTAAAAGGCTTTTAAATACTGTTTTCTCTCTTTCTCAATCAGTAATACTTAAAAGCCTTTAATTTACTCCACCCCTTATCCCATTTCAGAGACACACACATACACTCACATTTGTATGACTTTGAGTGCTGCTGGCTTGAATGATGTGTGAGCACTGCGCTGCCTGAGAAAATGTCACAAGCAAGAAACGAGATCAGATAATGGCATCCAAAACCAGAGCAGAGGGAATCATTCAGCATCCTCTGGTAGTTTGATTGCAGTGGAGAGTGTGAATCAGTTCCACTTTTATACCTCCGTTATGTTGAAAGTTCTCTCGTACAGTACGTGTGCTTTAGATTTGGAGCAGGCATCTGAATCGCAAATGCAGCATTAAAGCCTTATGTGTAGTAAGGATTGTCAGAGACTTATTTACCTGGAAGGATGGTGATTTCAGGGGGCTTTGTAAGTCTCCCCTGTATGTGCCTGTGCTCTGTGGAACTTGGAGCACTGGCACAAGCTGTTAATATGCGTTCAAGTGGGAGCTGTGTGGGAAGTGAGCGCATCCTGTGTGAAGGAAGGAGGTGATGAAAGTTCTGCTAGGACCAGCCGGGAAAGTGAGCGTACACAGCTGGATCGGGCAGAACTGGCTGGGGAGGGGGTGTGTGCTTGTCAGGGGCATGCATGGATGACATTGCTTAGCAGACCAGGGTTACAGAAAATAAAGGCCGGGAAAAGTGTCCTATTTGATTTGTTCAGGACTCTGCTCAGTAGAGACTGAGACTGGTGAGGGGCTGCAGAACCAACTTGTGCACAGGCTGTGACGTGGAAGCCTTAGCACAACGTGCTTGGTGGTGTGGCAAAGAGGCCAAGGACAGACTGAGGAGCAGTTCAAGTCATTCCAACCTTCTCCTCCCCCATCCTCCACCTTTTAGTTTTGGAGAAAAAAAAATCTCAAACTTTGGCAGGAAATTGTGGAAGTGCCTTTTGGATGCAGGTCTATCAACAGAGAGTCCGTAGTCCAAACTAATAAATCTGTGCACATCATAGAACAAGATTGTTTAATTGTTTTCTTCTTGGCAAGATCTATCTGTTTAGCTCCTGTCTTTCACTATGCTCATCAGTTTTTTCTTTCTGAATGACCAATTTTTTCTTGTTTCTATAGAATTCCTTCCTTTCTTCCTTCTTTCTCTTTTGAAAGTAAAATATATTTCTTGTTTGCTTTCAATTATCAATACCTTTTCTTCTTTTGTTTGCTATGGTGACAGGCCATCTTTTTCTGAAAGTACTCTTTTCATCAAAGCTCAACTCTGCTTACCTTGCTGATCTCTTCTAGTCTGTTTTATTTTCACTTGGGTGATTAGGGTTGTAAATGCGTTTCACTTTTTTCTTCATGCAGAAGAAAACATGTTTTGTTGAACAGCTCGTGCCTCACCATTATCACTCTCAGTCACTCTGTTCCTTGTACGGGTAATATTTAATTTATGTTGTACTCTACCAGAGGCTTCTTGTTGTTTGCTGGTAGAGCATTTATACCATAGATGTGGGCAGTCGGACTATGTGAGATTTTAGCTGGCCACTTGTGATCAAGATAACCCTGCTAATTCCCCAGAAGAGAGCTTGGCTAAATGTTTCTGAATCATCCAAGCTCACAGAGAAGCAAATTAATGGCCCTGAGTAACACATGCTTTGTCAAAGTCAAGCTCTACAGCTAGGTGTTGATTATTCAAGGAACCTCACACTGACTGTGACCTGGGAGAAATTATCCATCTTGCCTCTATAAGCAGGTGTATGTGTCAAGAGTTGTCAGTAGTTATCAAGGCAAGGTCAATCACAACAAATGTCATCTGTTCATTTATCTGGTCAAATAAAATGACACAGCAGAGTTCCTGTGCAAGCAGTACAGTTAGGTGTCTCTGTTGATATCCTGCTACATTCTTGCTGTAGGTAGACAGATGTTTGAAGAACAAAGAAACCAAAGTTGATAGCCTCTCTGACCAGAAGCGGATATGCACAATGGAGAAATAGAAGTCGGTAATGCAGTTTGTGATGGAGTGATTGTGGGTAAGCAGGAATGGTGAGATGGGAGTTGTTAGTGTGAACAAAGCAGAAAAACATAAAAGAGGCAATGTGAACTTGGGTGTCAAAAGTTCCTAACCTGGAAAATATCCCTGACAATTGTAGTTTTACAGCCAGGTTTTGTTGTTACAAAAAAAAAGTTGTGTTTTTTGTTTTCCTGTTCCTGTATGAATAGCTCCCACAAGCATGGGGCACTTACTGGCCACCGCATTCACTAAGCAGGACACCGAACAGGTTGAGTCAGAAAACTTGCAGCGCTGGGGCTGCTAATTCATTCAAGCCCTCCATGCAAATAGTTCAATTTGACAAAGTTATTTCTGCAAATATGTGAAGTTTTAACCTGCTTTCCTGCTGCTTCACCCAAGCAGCTCACTGGAAGTGTGCCAGCTATGAAGTGAGATGCAGACGATGTGGAGGTTGTTTGGCTGTTTGGCCAGGTGGGCTACCCTGCACTTGGGGCTCCCACGCTTCCAGGCTGCTGCCTGTGGGCCAGGGCAGATGGACCACGAAAGGTATGAGACAGCCCACCAGGCAGCCTGGGCTGGAGCTGCAGTCCCCTCCACTTTTGGAGAGCATTTCAGAACTGATGAGCAGAATAAATTCAAGGCAGAAGTGGCAAAGTTCTCATTAAATGCTTTCTCCTTTCCTGCTTTAAGAGAGGGTGAGACCAGGGCAGAAAAACAAACTTAAGGGTGGAAAAGAAAGCATTACATCTTTCCAATAATGTACATTTCCTGTAACATATGGTAAAATTAAAGCTGGGAAAATGTTTCTGAACAGAACTGTCATGCTCCCTGTCCTTATAAAGTTTTAATCCCAGAAGCCAGAAGAAGGTAATGCAAAGCTAAAGGCTCTATGGACGTGAGGAAATTGCATGGGTTTAGCTGAATGTATGCTTTTAAACCAGGTTAGTTAATCCTGAGGCGGAATTATTATGAACATATTTTCATAGGTTTAAACCCTAATTTTACTAACTGAAAGCAAAGGGACCAGGATAGCAAGCCATATAGTCAGAAACATGGAAGTATCTTCCTGGGATGCCTCCCACTGGCCCGGCGGTTCGGCAGCATGCAGTGGCTATAGCCGTCATGATCCGCGAGCAGCTGTCACGCCCTTTGGCTGAACTGGTGCCGTTTCTGGCTGTACAGTGCAGTACCAGCTTGCTGTTTTATTTGCTGCTTGCATTTGCTAGGTTTTGTGGATTGAATTATTCATACGACAGCAATTGTCAAATGATCTAGGCCAGAGAAATTCATTTTCTTGCAGGACCCAACCTGATGTGGCAGCGTGCTGTTATGTACCGCACCAGCATTAGCAGCTGCTGCTTTGTGGAGAGGCAATGCTTCACTGGTGCACCGCTAGAAAGGCTGCTGCCAAGAGATGCGTCTGAACATTTCAGAGGCAGCTGCTTGCCTGGAGAAGGTGGTGACATCAGTTTGCAGATATGAACAGAGTTGATAACAAAAACACATTGTACCAAATGAATGAGAAAATGCAGACTGCCTTAATTCTGAACTTTGTAGCAGATTCTCCCTGCACCGGTGCTTCCCTATGTTCCTCTTTTCTGCTAGTGTACTAGGCCTGCAGGCTGCTGCTCCTGGACGGAGATTACAACTACGTGTGGGTGGATTCCTCTAGGAAACCATAGTTGAGCCACAGAGGAGATTGGGCACAGTTTCCTCACAACAGCAAAGCACGCCGTAGTTTGAAGCCTGCTGTTCACTTCAGGTTAGTGGCTGCCTCGCCAGTAATCAGAGAAACCATGAGTGTAAGAGTGCAGGTCACGTAGGGAAACTTCTGCTTGCTGTGCACAGCAAAATACGTGTGTTTACGAACACTCCCTGCTCCTTGTTGGAAACATTAAAACAATTCAAAACATCATAGCCCTCTAACTTCTCCAGAGCTGCTGCTTGTTTTCTTCTCCTCCGCTCCTTACCTCCACTTACTTTCTCAGAACAAACATTTCTAAAATTAAGGACACATGAAAAGTAAATTTTGCTCTGAAACCAGTAGACTACTCTTTATCCGTCTAAAGGATGTGTTCAGACGTTGGGAGACTTGGTTATATTAAAAAATTGAAGCCAAACTCCCATTCACTGCAGGAAGAGCCAGCCTGGCGGTGGTTGGGCCCTTGCAGGCTGCAGAAATGCTATAAGGCCCGTAGGCTCTCGTGGGCTCATCCACCCAGGTGGGAGCGTATGGGGGAATTCCAGAGCAGGGCTGGAATTTGCATTTGGGATCAAACATAAAAGGAATTGTTCATCTAAACTGTGATGCCTATCACCTATCATTATTCCTGTAGGAGAATGTGCTCTGATACTAGATGGGCTCTTTAATCTAGTAGAAAAAAGGCATAATGAAACCGTGCTGTAGAAACTGAAGGGAGACAAAATTGGTTTATATAGTGAGAGTAATTAATCACTGGAACTGAAGGAGGTTAAGATTCTCTATCGCTAGCAATCAGGGAGGAATGTCTTTCTAAACCTCAACCACAAGTAAGGGGCGTGAGCTAGAAATCGTGTTCAATCTTTAGCCTATGCTATGCTGGAAGCCCTGAATTACATGGTTCCTATGGATCTACAAATCTGAGGATAATTGCTAGTAATTTTTGCCTGTTTTCTGCACTAGCGGTTACTTTAACAGCAAAAGAGGAGGGAAATTGCACTGTTTGGATTAAAATTTGAAATCGTAGACTAAATTTTAGATTTAATTTACATATATATATATTTAAGTTACTTTCAGTGTAGTCAAAACCACGATTTTTTTTGTCTTCAAGAACACATATTTGTTCCAGATTTCTAAAGAAGTGTTACACACAATGGAATAAGCAGAATCAATGCAGATCACAAAACAACCCTTCACATTTTGTCCCTCTCATTCCTGAGTCACTATTTGTTGGCATCTAAACCAGATGTGATGGTTTAGGTGCTGTTGCATTTCTTATGATCAGAAGCGACTATAATCAGCAGTTTTGCTTTTCCCCCATTTTAATAATTTATAGTAAAAACTAGCAATTTCACTTAAAAGAGCTCTAAGTGGCGCTACAGATTAGACCACTGAAGCATTGTTTGCCTTTCAGATTATGAATTTGTGAAGGGTTTCTTGATTATCCCTTTCCTTGGTAATATCATATAATTAACTTAGCAACATTCTGAGTTTTAATAAAGATTTGTGTATTACAGAATTATACAAACATGTTTCATTTTTCCAGGCCCACATGTAGGAGAAGTGTTAGCAAAAATAAATATTCTAATCACTTTTGTCAAAACAAATTGCTAACAATGTTTTTGCTATTCTGCATGTGAGAGCTTCTTGTAGCATTCATTAATCTAACAGTTTATGATTTTGATTTCCAGATGGAATGATTAGCATTTCAGATCTTTTTATATTCAAACTGCCAAAATAAGCCTTTTTCAGGGGTCACTACAGGCAGATAATTTAAGTCTGAGACTTTGCCCAGTTAAACATGGTGGTTCCTAAATAAAACTCATTTAGCATATTCTTTCTGATACCATTTTCTTGACTATTATTTAAAAATTTTATCTGTCCTATGAAAAAATGCAGTTAATTTCTGTAATGACAATACCTACAAAGGTCCTTTCCACAGTTTTAATCTTTCCTTTTGTCTTCAAGTCTCCCTTCCTGATCAGGAGTACCTCATCTCACAATTCTGCAAAACTATGAAAGAAACTCCTAGAAGAAATATATTGCATTTATTCATAGAGGTAAAACAACGGTTCTTTGACAAGTAACACTGAAATTTCTTCGAATAGCACTGGAGGTTTATAATAGTGGTTGGATTTTCTCAAAAAACTTTTTAAGTGATATCACTGGGAAGAATTTTACTAGGTTTTGTGTGTGTCTGGAGCACTGATTGTTGTATGTGATGACAAAGAGACATCACTTCATTTTTATCAATTGGAAGAGCAGACACAAATGGGTGAAGATAACAGTACTCTTTTCCACTTAAGTATAAGGCATTAAATAGGTCTAGTAGGTACCTCCAAGGGTACCTTGTTAGAAATTAGGCTTAGCTTCCTTCTTTTAAGCCTAAATGTTGTGTGTATTTCCCTTTGGATCACCTGCCAAAGGGAAGGGTGACACCTCTGCAACATACCTTGTTCCATAAAACTCCAGTGACTTCACTTTCTCCTACAAGTAATATGAAGTGTTCTGTTTGAAAAGTTGAGGCCTTTTAGCCTTCTATTTGTGACAACATTTCATTTTTGTTATTTCTCAGATTTCAATTCTTGTTCTTATTCTGCTTCATTAAAAAACTGGGCAGTGATGCAGGTGGACACATTCCTATTTGCATGCCAGTTGTCTGGCTAAAGAAATTCCTTCCTTAGCCCAAAACAATCCATTTGAAAGGGGAGTTGTGCATGAAAGCCCTTTGAGATACCAGCCAGTTGCTGTTCCACCATGACAGATTTGTTTCTGTGGGATTTGCAGCAGGTTGCTGTAGCTTAAATTGAATTTAAATGCTTCAAACTGAGTGACGCTGTTACATCAAATCTGAGTCTGACCTGCACTTCTGTTGCACAGTAGCCAGACCTGCAAACATTGTTGAACAAGCCTGTTAAAATTCAGGCACTTTGGCATCTTGGCAACCTGAACAGCACTTTGTAATCTTGGTTATGCCTGAGGACTGGTGACAAACCAGCCTATGCAAAATGCTGAGTGATGCTGCTGTGGGAATGCTGCAAGCCTTCTTCCTTTCAGGAGGCAACCACAAAGTTGTAGCAAAGTTGCTACAAGAGCTGGATTGCTACAGCAGTACATGTTTGAAAGGAATATAGTGTTGTTGTTGTTATTATTATTATTATTATTATTATTTTAATTGTACAAAAGAGCTGTCTGACGTGGTAAAAAGCTGTGAAATTTCTGCAGCCTTGTGGATGCCCTGTAGTTTCCAAAGGAAGGATGCTGACATGATGGCTCAGGGCAGGACTGATAGGAGGGACAACCTGCTGCTGCTACAGGTTTTCTATAAAAATTTGACAATCTGTGCCTTTCTTTTCCCATATTTTTTCAATGCATCAAATGGGATACAGAAGGCTTCTAAGAGTTTAGTGAGCTCATGTCAGAAAAATGCTTTTCATCTTTACTAGGTGGTTGATAAACAACTGATAATACCTGAAAGCTTTTGAATGTGGACTGAATACTGCTCCTTAATACATGATGTAAAGCAGAAATATTGCAAGAAAATAATGTGTTGATAGAGTTAAGAACCTGTTTCCTCATTATTATCTATCTATCAGGCGACTTTAAGGAAGTTTTATTGGCATCAAATTTTTGTAGCACAGAAGAGAATCAGATCCCAAATCTTCACCACATCTAAATGCTGAGTAAATGAAATAGCTAAGTAATCTGTCAAAATAGTGAAGAGACCTGTGAGGGATTCTTTTTCTTTTTTTCCTTTGTCAGAAGGGCATGGTAGTAATCACTGCTTTGTTTGAATGCACAAAATTCTGTATCAGTTTTAGCACCATAAATCCAGCATAACTTCATTGATGTAAATGGGGTCTGTACGTGGTAAACACAGAAAGTTCGGAAACTGTCCCAGAACGCTGTAGGCTTACGTTTGCAAAACTATCCCACAGGCACTGATAACTGATCAGCTTGCTTTTTGCAAATTTTATTACTTAATTTTTTTTCTGTGTTTTCCCTTCCTCTTTATTGATTTTAATTAAATTTTCCTTAGGGTTTGCAAGCTTGGCGAGCTTTGAATGCTTAAACAAGTAATCCTGTTTACTTATCACATTATCCCAGCTCCAATTTGGGGCTGAAGTATATCTTTTCTTAAATTCTGTTGGAAGTATTGCTATTCAGCAGTTTAATGATACTAAGAACTGTTCTTATAAACTGAGGCAGCAGTTTGTGTGGCCAGTTTGAAGAACTACACCCAAGATTTTACAGATATGAAAACAGTCTCCTTTGAATGGGGAAACTGCAAATGGCCTAAAAGCCAACATTTTCTTTTAAGAAATGTAAAACCCAACATCTTTTAAGTTTTTAAAGCATAAAGGTTTTGATACCTGTGGGTCACTTGCATCAGAGGTTGCATGAGAAAATAAGAAAGGTGTGCACTAGAACATCTGATGGAACTACTCGTGTTTCCAGTTAATGCATAAAATTATGTAAATGAATTTAAGTTTTATGTATCAGGGGGTTGTTTGTTTGCTTTGTATTTTTATTCTATTTTATTTTTGCTAACTGATATTAAAATGATGGTGACTTTTGGGAAAGCCTGGTGAAGCATTTAGGAGCTCTGATATTTTCAGTTTAATGAGGGAAATTTTACCAACCTCATTTTAAAATGTTTGTAAGTTTAAGATTATTTTCCTTTCTCTTGGGACCCTAAAAAAAAACACAGTGTAAAGTCAAGTGAAATTAATAGAAAAACTGTTAATGTTATTAACTTTTCAGAGAGAGCTCTAATGGGAATAGCAGCTGTGAAGAACTATCTCTAAATTCTCACATTCTGTAAAATTAGCGTTCTAAATTAAAAACGATGAAGAGCACACCCTTCTGGCACAACAGATGAGCTTTAAAGACAAAACATTTGTTTGTGTTTATCTGTGTGTATGTTCACAATTATTCATAAAAGCTTTAAGAAAGGAAGTGATTTTTTTTCTGACGGAAAATGATGATAACTGAATTTTAAAATAAAAGTGAAATTTATTCATTGTTAAGACCAAAGGGAAACAATTTTTATCAATGCTTGGAGATATGTGTTCCCATATGTGATTTTGTTGTCTGGTTCTAGTACTAACAAACTCATGAAATTAGGAGACAGGAAAGTTAAAATACATCTTTAATAAATGCAGTTATTAATTTTGTGGAATCCAAATGAGTATGAGATTTAACTACAAATTTAATATATACCTCTGTGTATATAGTTGCAGTTAATTTGCAGAATAAAGTTCTGAAAATTAGTTTGCTGATGTATGAGGAGTAATTTAATGATTATAAAAGCAGTTACTTTAAGTTCTTGGCCATTATTTTTGTAAGAAAAATAAATTTGCCTTTTAATGCTTTGTTTAAAAAAAAATGTTAATAGTTGTGTAGTTCAGCTACGGAGTTCTAGAAAATATTTTTAACTTTGCATTCATTATTTTTTCTTCTATTCTGTTGTGGCTCTAAAAGTGTAGCTCCATACTTAGTGTAGCTCCATAAAGTGTAAAAAGTGAAAAGTGTAGCTCCATACCTACAAATTAAATGCCTGAAGGGACTACAGAGATCACTTGGTAGTCATCAGGAGCAGTCCTAGTAAGTGACATAGTGCAGTAAGGGGTGATGGACACGAATGTGAACGCTGTCAGTGACTTAACCATCTCTTTAAGTGAGTGGCTCCATTTTATTCTTGCGAGTAAAAGAATAGGAAGACCAGTAGGAATTGCTTATAGTGGCAAAATCAAACATATATGGCAGCGTTTGCAAATTAAGAGTTGTACAGATGCAAGCTTCTGCTGGGAATGGGAGACCTGCCTTTCTGAACGGATGGCTTTGGCCAGAAATTTCAATATACTCGGTATTCATATGGTTTTACTTGAGAACAGGTTCATTTCCTCCATCACTTTCTGGGATGCATATTTTCTTTTTTGGGGGTGTTACTTCTGGCAAATATCATAATAAACTATGATTTTTCATTCTTGATTTTTCATTTCATTATTTTTCATCTTTGAAACTGTTACCACATTTGACCATGTTTCTGCTCATTTATTCTTGTTAGTGAATGGATCACTAGATAAATGGTTCCTTGAGCTTGAATCTAGATGGTATGTTTTAATTTCTGTTGCTAAGTATTTGTGTGGAAAGTATACAAAAACAAATTACAAAAAAATCAAATATCTAATTTGCATTCTTCCAAATCCAACACTAGCAAGTCCTGTTGAAACCTCTAACCATTTTGAGATTGTCATGGTTGCACATGAAGAACAAAAGAGGAATAAAATAGCAGTTTGTTTAATGCTGGCCTGAATTGTTTACGGGGCTTTTGTGAGCTCTGCTGTCAGCTTGTGTTAACCAGAAGTCATTGTTTCCATTGGAAACATTGACAACTAGAAGTGTTTGGTTGCACTGGGCCTCATTACTTATGTTTTGTTACCTTGTGATAATACTGTAATAGGGCATTACTATTCTTGTTGTAGAGAAAAGGATTTAGTTTGATGATGCATAGTGGTTGTTTGGTTGAAAATGTTTGTACCTTGAAGCTGCAATGTCTCGCCACATCATTAAAGTACAGTTCTAGGAAGAGGAAAGGTGTATTACTGGAAACGATCAGGATGGAATGACATCCGTGTGTTCGCGAGTCCCTGTTTAATATGGTGATGGCCATATGACAAATGCACAGTTGCGGACACAAGCAGTGGTGCTGAGAGGGACTCTGTCCCACGTGGATCCCCCCCACCCTTGGGGAGGGGGACATTTTTCATTTCTGTTGCTGCGGAATTTGCAGAAAACATGGGAAGAGGCACAGAGAAAAACAGTGACCTGAGTTTTGTTTGTTTCCATCTCAGCATTTAACAGTGCTTAAACACACGTTTAGTCTCTCTTTAGTTTTAGAACAATAGTTTAAAGAAATCTCTCATAAAAGTGTCTGAATGACACTACAGACCATAAAAGCTCCTTGGAAAAGAGATTTTTAATGGAAACACTGCTGCAAGATTTATTATAGTGCTTCTGAAATTGCAGTGTTATAATAAGGGTTAAGGCTCAATTGTTCACTCTCCAGCAGCAATAACTTTCTCATTGGAATCTGAAAATAAACCCCTCTGAATAAAATGACACCAAAGACTTAAGTTGTTTTCTTGAGACAGCTTGCCTTTTTGTACAAAAGCTATTCTGAGGTCTTGTACTGTAGTTCTGCTGAAAAATTACACTGGCTTGCCAAATATCCTAATGACTTTTCTCTCAGCAGTTGGTAATGGTGAAATGTTATTCTAGTAACCATAATGTCTCTCATAAAACAATTGCATACAATATGTACTGTACTTCTGTTTTAGTGAGCACTTCCATTGGGCTTGTACTGCCAGTAGCCATTTAACATTTCATAGCAAACTGCTTACCAGTCCTTCAAGTGTAATATTGCAGAAGCGGTGAAGAAATGCGTGATTAAAAGCATTGACTGAGAGTGGACCATTTAGTACTACCCTATCTGGCAAGATAAATCAGCCTTCACATATGTAGGTGCTCATCATATAAATGACAGTTCTATGTGGTCATTTAATTTTACGATCTCAATTCTCGCATATATTGCTAACATAAATATAGTGTTCTCCTGCAGGGAGGTCTGCTGGGTGTTATAAAATCAGTAAGACCTCAATGGATTCAAATGGACATCTTTTATAATTATTGCTATAAAATTTCTTGACAATGCATTTTGTTGTCCAGTGGGTAAAGAAAATGATTTTCTGAAAGAATGGGTTTCGACAAAGAAAGTAACAGAGCTTAGGCATTTGCTCCTGTGTTCAAGCATATTTAAATTACCTCCGTTAGTCTTACCTTTTGGATAGAAGCCAATATTCTGGAATAACTTTTTACAGGAGACTCCACTTGCACGGCTGTATTTTCAGTTGTTTTTGGTGTCGTGTCACAATATAGAATATCTAGGGGGAAAAGATTAATTTGCTATTTAATGCAATTAAATTCTATTTGCCAAGCAATTCTTTTTACGTGCCCTTGAAGAGATTGGGGAATCCAAAAGAGGATGAGGGCAATAAATGTATTCCCAGAAGTGGTTTGGAGGGAAGGAACAGACTCATCCGTGCTGGAATTCAGGACAGTTTTATCGGCTGCACATCTTCAGGAAGGACTTGCTTACATCTTTCTTATATTTCTCTCAGGCCTGTTTCTGGAAAGGAATCTGTATCCCATTTATTCACATTTCCATAACAAAAAAGGCCGTTACGTTTATTTTAGAAGACCGAACAGCAAAGTTTCTCTTCCTGCCCTTGAACTGCCTCTTGGAAGATCAGAAGGTGGCTGCGATGTCGCTGCTGCATTGCAGGGCCGTCGAGGCAGGGGACGTTCAGCCCTGCGTGATGCTGGGGAGAGGGCCACGTGCTGCATGCTGGGCTGCTGCTGCCTCAGTGGGGTGGAGGTGCTCAGAGGCAACACAGCTGCTTCGTCCCTCAGTTTATTTACCTATCGGTTCATCTTCATGTAAGGCTTCTGTAGCAGTCATTTTGAAATAGTGATGGATTTTGCATCTATCAAGGTTGACTGGCATCTGGACCTGTATGGTTAGATTACATCAGTAGCTCATGCCTATTACTTTCCATATCAAGTTGTGGTTTTTGTCTCTTTTTCTTTCTTTTTTTTTTTATTCTTCCTTTTTTTCTCTTTCTACTTTCCTTTTTTCTATCTATTTTTTTCTTTTCCCTTTTCCTTTCAATGGTCATCATATGACATGGCAAGAGAGGCATTTTTCCTGTGGGTTGGTGATACTTCAAGTACTTCATGAATTTAATTGAAATTACAGTGATTGATGCTAGTTTATGATCTGGTTCCTCTTGACTTGCCTGTATTGGAAAGGACAGGAGGTGTCTACAGCACAGTGGAATTCCTTGTCTTGCTGCCTTTGATGGTGTTTCACAATAAATCTCTCTCTTACCTAGCGACAACAACTTCTTAAAGCTACCCTTGCATTTTCAAGTTATCTGATTGCCCAGTATCAGTAACAGTGGGATTCATATGTCTAAATGGCCTTATAACTGCTCCAATAACACACACGTACTAAGGAAAAGAATTGAAAGCTGAATGTGTATTGGAGCAGGAAGTGCAAGAGCAATATGCATTTACCCCAGGAGTTAATTGGATGGTTACTACATAATTATAGTAATGAAGTTGTAGGTTTGCATTTGATAAATAACTGTACAGTAGCCTCTGATAAGATTTAGGTAGTAAAAAAGTTATGTTGCCACTACTATGTTCATTAGAAAAAGGTCTAGACAAAGGCAAAACAAACAGTATATTCATGACTTTATCTGTTTTTCAGGTGTTGGCAGCTCATACCTCAGCCATTTTTTTCCTATGCAGCTTTATAACAATTTTATTATATTTTTTCTTACCTGAAATCACAGCCAAATGCCTTTAAATACATTTACCTTTGAAGTAATTAAAATGAAGTGTCTACTGACCATAATAAATAAGCAAAAATGCTCTGCATGAAAATAAGCAATGATAAGGAAGAAATTGTTATGCAAGAAAACAGTAAGGGAAGGTAAAAAAAAAAGAAAAAGAGATTGCAGCTGCAGTTCCTTAACTGGAACCTTAGCAAACCTAATCAATTATTCTGAGCCATCTTTCATATAAATATCTGTTAGCTGCTACAGCTTGGAGATATTTGTTAAGAAGATTGTCAGACTTTTGTATAAAGGGTCAAAGCCATCTTCCATCCACATTACAGGAAAAAGTAATTTACAGGAATTCCAAGCTTTTTGGAAAGTTGCTTGTTATATAAAAGATTTGCATGCTGTCCACAAGGATTCCCAGTCCTCTCATATTCTGGCTTGGGTGGGTGAAAAAAATGGATGGGCAAATGTGTAACTCCTAAACAAATACAAAATGGAAAAAAAAAATAAAGAATTAACCTAGAGCTAGCTGTGAAAATGTAGATAATTTAACTGAAATCTAAACTGTTTTATTTCAGATGAGAACTGTTCTTTTGCTCTTCAAAAGTGTACGCTTCTGGTATGCAGATAAAAACTTTCTCAATACTTAATGCTGAGATTAGAACATCTTGGTCCAGTCTTCAACCTACATAAATTGGTTTCATCATAAGGCAGCAGCTCAGCTTGTGCTTCTGGGGTTAGGGCAACTGCCATCACTGTATGCAATACCCAGGATGGGGTTCGCAAGTCCAAATTCCTCAGGTAACATCGGCTGTGCAAACAACAGGTTTGGCAGTGAGCATACTTGTAGGACACATTCAGCTCTCCCAGGCTGCGTTCACAGACCTTTGCTGCTGCACCCTAGAGAGGTGTATGTTTTGCTGGTACCTGTCCCACAGCAGGAGGTTGCCAGCTACAGGCTGAAGAAGACTTGTTTGGCCACCCTAAATATAGCATGGTAAGCACTTGTGTCAGGGTGTAATTGTGAATATTTGCACAGGTGTTCACAATGCATGCTGCCGCTAGAAACCCTCATGAACAAAATTGTGTGCGCTGAGAGCTTATAGAAGTCAGTAATATAGGTAAGCAATTTATATTTTGTAATATTCAAGTACTGAGTTTCTCCAGCATTTGTTTACACCAAAAATACATGCAAGTGTAAAATGAAGTTAACTAGCAGCCAAAACAGTAGGGCTGCTTTCAGACCACAAGCTACTTCTACTTACTGTTTTCAGTTTTAAAAATTTGATGTTTATGGTAATTGTTTTATGTACAAGCTTAATTCAAATTATGCAAGAACATATGACTGATTTTCCCTCTGCAGAGTAAATATGCATCAGACATGACAACAGTTTCCATAACAAGCCACTTATGCTTTTCTGGCAGTGCTTGGTCAGAAAGCAAGTTTTGCAGCTTTCTTCTGAAGATGGAGAGGTCCAGACGCCAGCAAAACAAAATAGAGGGGTTTTAGAATTTATTTTACCTTTTTTCTTTTTTTTTTTTTTAATTTCAGCGAAGGTAATTCTGCAGTGGTGACTTCTGTTGATCTCAGCTGTGGCAATATGATTTCAGAGGCTGGGTCCCAAATCTGGGGGCCTGGTTGCACAGGCCATTAGTATTTTGGAAGTGCTTTGATATTCAGTGAAAATTCCCAGTGTTACTGATCTGCATTCCTAGTGTCAAACTCCATTTAATATGTACTAAATAATTATGTTTATTGGCCTTTAATCCTGGCTTTGGTGTTATTTGGTAGTAAAGAATCTCCTTTTAGAGGAGGGGCTGCTCTTAGATCTTAGACTTCTCCATCTGTGCCATTTATTCCAGTTGCCACAGTGCATATGTCTGGCTCCTCTCACCACTGTGGAAAGAAAATAGGATTGGGCAGTCCATAGGGTGGTACAGCATCAGCCTCCAGTTGTGTATTGTTCTGAGAGTTTTTGAGTCTGTTAAAGTGCTGGCAGTAACAGAGAGGTGTTAGAATGCCTAATGATTCTTTAGGTTGAGAAAATGCGCATTGAGGAGCAGCGCTGAAACTCTCTGAAGTCAGTGGACAGACTTTGGTTGATTTTGATGGGCTCAGATTGGTCCTACAGAGCATTATGATGATATTCTGCATGCACACTGCTTTTCAAATGACTTGCCTTTTGCATCTCTGTGGGCATAAAATATTCCCCAAATATTGAAACATCCCAGCAGAGGTAAATACACCATTTTTGTTTACCACTCAGTGACCTTATTTGGATTTTTAATGTAATTTCTTAAGAATTTTGGCAATAATGACGACTTAGGGATTCTTTTAAAACTTCATAGAAAGTAAAACAAACAAACAAAAATATTCCATGATGCAATGACAGCAATTTCAGCAATTTTCGTGCAAACTTTGATATACAGGGAAAGCGAACTGGCTTTACGTTGAGTCCATCTTCAAGCATAAATTAGACCCCCAGAAGCAAAAGCTAAAAGAAGAGAGGTCCATACAGGTTCCAAAGGAATCCTGTGCATGTTTTTGCTCAGTTGAACGTCTTATTTGTGTGAAGCGTCTTAAGTATTCCTAAGTTTATAGGAAGGACAAAGGACAGATTCTCAGAGTTTGGCAGTTCAGCTTGGGGTAATTGTACTGAAGTCAACGGCCCATACCCTGCCGCCAGTTCTTAAATAGAACTTCCAGTGGATTTCAGTAAAGACTTTTGCTTAAAAGTCAGCAACACAGCATGATTCAGAGAAATTACAAGGCTGCAAGCAAAAACGTTAGTGCTTGGTGTTGTGTGAGTGTGTTTTTTTCTTTCTAACTGGTTCTAAAAAATAAGATTCTTACAAGAGATTCAAATCAGTATGGCATCAGAACTGGATCTTAAAGGTTCTAGTAATGTCCTTAAGCTTCCCTGACAATGAAATAACATTTAGTTAATACTGATTGAGAGCAAGTGAAGGATATATCCTTGTGTTTCTTTCAAAAATCTTCCATACTTTTTGTCAGCATGAAGATGAACCATATTGCTGCCAGGACAACCTTTATATTTGTTATAAATCACAGCCCTCTTTTTTCCCACCTCAACAGAAGGAAAAGGTACTTTACTGTGTACAGCCTTCCAAGTAATAACTGAACTCTATTCACTAGTGCTGATACATGTGTGCACAAGGAGAAAGCGGGAATGGTTTTTGAGGAAGAGGTCAGTGTTTAGGTCAGTACCTGGGCTGTGAGATAGCACTGGGGGCAGACTGTCTGATGTGCTGGGGAGGTGAGGTAGTTACAAAGCTGCAGGTGAAACTATTAACAGGTATTGACAGAACTAAAGAAAACTTAGGGAAAAAAAAATCTTTCTTCTTTGCTTAATTTTAATGCTACATATGGAATGTGCCAGAAACTCCCTATGAACACTGAGGTGAGTTTATGATGGGAGATGGAGGCAGAACTGGCTGATGGGATCCAGTGATGTGCTGCACATTGCTGTGCAAGCACGTGAGTGTGACTGTGTTCTCCTGGTAGTGTGTGTTAGTGCGGCCACGCAGAAAATGATGGGGTAGCTTCAGCATAAAGCTAGTGTAAGTGGCATCATGAGCAAAGACAGGAGTGTGAGCATTTCTCTCTTTTTCCTTGGTGTCTCTCAGCTGCATGTCCTTCTTGTGGCTGGTAGCAGCTAGGGCAGAATGGCAGCTCTTTTTACAGCTCTGTTTTCTCCAAGTAACATCATCTTGTAATATGGACCGAGGAGTGCTTGCTTTAGTATGAGTGAGATAAAATAGGGAGAGCAGAGCTCCTTTTCTTGCTAGACCTAATCCCATTTTTGCTAATGTAATATACCATAATTTCAGGGGACGCTGTAGGTATTTTCCTGTGCTCCGACTATGAAGTAGACCTCCTATAGTAGCAGTGCTCTCTGCTGGCTGTTATCAAGTCAGATGTGGGTCTGCATTTTTGGTACCCTCTTACAGCTCTGCAGAGACAACATCATGATGATGTAAGAAGAAAGAAGGTCCCTGTCTATCACACCACACAGATCCTCTACCAAAATTAGTACAATCAAGGAATTATTATTCTAGGGTCAATAAACGTGGGTGTGTGAGGAGAAATTATACAGTAATCTCTCAGTGTCCCACCTGCTGCAGCTGCCAGTGATATACTCTTCTGCTGTGGTAAAAGTGAGGCAGCCTGAAGTTGTAGGTGCCTCAGATTATAACATGGTAAGAGGGTGCCCCAGTTTATTCCCATGATATACTTAAGAAAGCAGTATGGCACCAGCTCCAAACCATGCTAGGAATCCCAAAGAACTGAAGACTTTGCTTGCAGCCCTTTGCCGCTTTCTGCAGCAAATAGAGAGTGGGGGCTAGAGACGGCTCCCTGCATCTGTCCCTGCCCCAGTGTACTGCTGGGAGTCAGAGGAAGCCACAGTGTGACAAATGTTCCCACTCTCGTGTTTTGGTGTCTGTGTCTTGCTCATTAGGGCAGTTATTTGAAAGCACAACTGTCCTGAATCCACCTAATGGAACCACCTGAAGATGAGCAACTTCGAATGCTGGGCATAGAAAGAGCACATTTTATAATGAGGAATATCTGTACAGGCAGATCATCACTTAGTGTAAAGCTATTGGTGGTGGTGGAATAAGGCAAGGTACTACAATTTCTGTTTCAGTCGAATGTATTTTAGATTCTTGTTAAATATGATTTCTGAGAATTTTCTCTAGAACTAAATGAGCATTTCATAAATAAATCTGTAGCATTCATTCCCAAGAATAAGTCTGATCCCCAAGTCTAATGTAAGCATATATAAACATATAAACAGAACAAGGTACAGTAAATTGCATTACACTAAAAATAAGGCAAAGGTACATAATGGTCCAGGATAAATGTGTGTGAAAGGATTCTCTGAGTCCAATAGGTTTTAAAGCCACTCAACTGTATATGCTTACAGATGTCACAAAGATATTTTCCTAGGTGTAATATAAGAGATGAATTAAAATTAAGCAAACAAAAAAAAACTGTAAAGAAAATCAGTGGAAATGTGTTTTATTATTATTGCACTTTTTTTTTTTTTTTCCCTGAAGTTTGGAGTGCCAGTTTCAATTCCCCTTTGCAGAGAAGCCTCATTGCCCATGCGTGTAGCATGTCAGGAGCTATCTGTTCAGATCCAGTCCAGAAGCTGAACACTTCTGTTAGCCCTGAAGGGCAGGGATTGCTAATTTAGATGCTACCCCTGAGGTGTGTGGCTGAGGAACTGAAGCCACCAGTTTAGATTGCAGGTGGAGCAAGTGCGTGCCTTTATTTTAACGTGATTTTAACGATTTGACATGATTTCAAATCCCCCCGCCATACCCTTCATCCGCTTTCCAGTCTGTAGAAAGCGGACGATGTGTAGTTCCTGACTGTCACATAGGCTGCCCTAAGTCAGCAAAGTGTTTCTCTTCCCATGTGGAGGCAGTCTTACTCCTCCAAACCGTAATCTCACTTTTATCCTGAATATTAATGTTCTCCCTGCTCAGGTCTGAGTCAGTAATGCGAATAGAGAGAGGGAGCCATCTTGTGGATGACTGCTTTAATTATCTTCCAGTTTTAGTAGCCAGACACTTCAGAAACTTAATTCCGTAGACCTTATTTTTGCAGTGAGAGACCTCAATTACAAGCCAGCATCCTATAACATTTATACAGATGTGTCAGCTTCTGCACAAAGGCACATTAAGCGAGCAGGGAATGATACTGCTCCAACATTTGGCTGCTGGTATTTGATGTGTGAGCAGCATGTTCTGTCGCCCAATCTTGAGTTACATAGTCAGCACTTTTGTCTCTTCTTTCTGTATTGCTGCTGTGCACAATTTAGATATTAAATATGTCTTGATATGCTTTGTAACAGACTGCAAATGAAGCTTCATTGCCTCATCTTGGAAATGTGCAGTGATAGTAGCATTGAAAATAATATTTTTCCCTTCGTTGTTACTGCTTTCAGTTGAATAAATGCACAATTCTTCCAGACTACAGCAAACATTAAAAAGCTGTTCTCATCTACAGTTTCCAGCCAGAGATGTGCAAAATGCTTGTAATGAAGCTGTGAGCCATGTGACAACAGAGTGACAAGATCTTATATGTAGCAGAGAGGGGCTCCCACTTCAAGTAGAAGAGCAGAGGGCATCCTCCTGCTAAGAACACCTGATGCAGGTCTAGGGAGGTCTGAACTCTTGAAAAAGAGAAATGAAAATAGCATCTAATGTTCCAGCTTCTGCTTCTGAGTTAAGCAAATAAGCTGAACTTGTCAGCCTCTGTTTGGGGTAAGGAAGAGTGGTGCCAGGTCACTGAAATGCCCTTTGAAGGCAGAGGGAACAGGCTGAACAAATTCAAGTTGGCTTATTGCATGTTCTTTGGGTATCTTTGGGTATCACATACATGTATCTAAACATGTATGTGTCGATTAACACAAGGCTATCCAGAACCTTGAATACTGTAGTCAACAGGTGCTCTGAGGGCATTGAAATTCCTGTTAATCAAAGATGTAGATCCCTTTTAACATGCTTGGTCTCATTACCAATGGGAAACTCAGCCTTGATTTAGATGCATTCTTTAAAAATGTCATTTTTTTTTCTTCCTTATATTACAAAGAATTTGTGAGCTAAGGAATGGTTTTGATATGAAGTGGGGAGAAATCAAATTCAATGTAATGTGATCTTTTGACAGATCAATATTAAATATACAGTTAGATAAATTTTTGCAACCAGAATCACAGCATACTTTAAATTTTGATGTAGAAATGAACATAGGGTTTTGATTTGATTTGTTTTTCCCATCAGTGCTCTATTTGTTGTAATTTAATATCTGCAATATCTATGCCATGTCATGTTCAGGATTTGGGAAGGCAGACTGAATTGTGTGAAATGTTTCTAAGTATCATAAGAGTAATATCTATTTAAAGAAAGTTTGCAAGACTAAACAGTGAGGTGTGGGATCTGAAATAATCGACTGAATAATTGTTGCATAGAGCTGGCAAATCTGTAACAATGTAACAATGTAACAATCCCTACAAGTCCATGGGTCCGGATGGGATTCATCCCCGGGTGCTGAAAGAGCTGGCGGACGTCATCGCGGAACCTCTCTCAATTATTTTTCAACGATCCTGGGAATTTGGAGAGGTCCCGGTAGACTGGAAGCTGGCAAATGTTGTGCCGATTTACAAGAAGGGTCAGAAAGAAGACCCTAGCAATTACAGGCCTGTCAGTCTCACGTCAGTGCCTGGTAAAATCATGGAGAAGATGGTTCTCGAACTTATTGAGGCTCACCTGGGGGACAAAGCAGTCATTGGTCCCAGCCAGCATGGGTTTGTGAAGGGCAGGTCCTGCCTAACTAACCTGATTTCCTTTTATGATAAGATCACCCGTATGATGGACCAAGGGAAACCAGCTGATGTGATTTTTTTGGACTTCAGCAAGGCTTTTGACACGGTTTCCCATAGGATCCTACTGGACAAAATGTCCACCATACAGCTAAATAAAAACATCATACGATGGGTGAGCAATTGGCTAACGGGCAGGGCCCAAAGGGTTATGGTAAATGGGGCTGCGTCAGGCTGGCGGGCGGTCACCAGTGGTGTCCCTCAAGGCTCCATTTTAGGGCCGGTACTTTTCAATATTTTTATAAACGATCTGGATGTAGGAATAGAAGGTATTTTGAGCAAGTTTGCTGATGACACCAAACTTGGAGGAGTTGTGGACTCGAATGAGGGTGGAAAGGCCTTGCAGAGGGATCTGGATAGGTTAGAGAGCTGGGCGATCACCAACCGCATGAAGTTCAATAAGAGCAAGTGCCGGGTCCTGCACCTGGGACGGGGAAACCCTGGCTGCACGTACAGACTGGGCGATGTGACGCTAGAGAGCAGCCTAGAAGAGAGGGATCTGGGGGTCGTGGTTGACAGCAAGTTGAATATGAGCCAGCAGTGTGCCCTGGCGGCCAGGAGGGCCAACCGTGTCCTGGGGTGCATCAAGCACGGCATCGCTAGTAGGTCAAGGGAGGTGATTGTCCCGCTCTACTCTGCGCTGGTGCGGCCTCACCTCGAGTACTGTGTGCAGTTCTGGGCACCACAGTATAAAAAGGACATGAAACTGTTGGAGAGTGTCCAGAGGAGGGCTACAAAGATGGTGAAAGGTCTGGAGGGGAAGACGTACGAGGAACGGCTGAGGTCACTGGGCCTGTTCAGCCTGGAGAAGAGGAGGCTGAGGGGAGACCTCATCACAGTCTACAACTTCCTCGTAAGGGGGTGTCGAGAGGCAGGAGACCTTTTCTCCATTAACACCAGTGACAGGACCCGCGGGAACGGGGTTAAGCTGAGGCAGGGGAAATTTAGGCTGGACATCAGGAGGGGGTTCTTCACAGAGAGGGTGGTTGCACACTGGAACAGGCTCCCCAGGGAAGTGGTCACTGCACCGAGCCTGTCTGAATTTAAGAAGAGATTGGACTGTGCACTTAGTCACATGGTCTGAACTTTTGGGTAGACCTGTGCGGTATCAAGAGTTGGACTTGATGATCCTTAAGGGTCCCTTCCAACTCAGGATATTCTATGATTCTATGATTCTATGAATGTGATAATGTTGATTTAAAAATGAAATTAGGCATAACATTGTCAGACTCTTTTATCATTACTCTTTTACCTCAAAACAGGGATTAGCCATTCAGTTAAAAGAGATGTTCTCTACCAAATGATACATTTTCAGAGGAGAAAAAAGAAATTAAAAAAGTAAACATATCAAATGGAAAGAAGGGTCAAATATTTAGCAGTATTTAATAACTGATGAGCCGCAGACCTGCTCCATGCTATAGGAAATAACATTCCCTTCCACTTCATGGGATGCTGCTGTGCAAGAGTTACTCAGCAGTGCTAAGGGACCCCCTGTCTTGGGTAAGCCACAGATCTTCTCCCAGACAATGACCTCTATAACTGGAAATTCCCCAATTCCACTTGCTGTTTTCTTATGTACAATGAGTCTTTCAGATTAGTCCAAAACAAAGAATAATGCTACACTGCACTCTGGCTTTTTTTCTGATCTTTCATTAGAAGCCCAATGTGTGTTAAGCTGTAAATGTCATTACCTATTTCTCATGAATATTTCAAATTCAGAAATTTACAGGCTATTGTTCTCATAAGCAAAACATGTTGGTTTTGGATACCTCAGTGATGAGTGATACAGAAAGCCTCAGTAGAATGAAATAAATCTCTTCTGAGTGTGAAGTACTGTGTAGCTCTCTTTTACTTTATTTTTTTACTTGAATAGTCAGAGATGAAAAATGATGTAGTGCTTGATTTAAATTTAGTTATTTGCCTTTGCAACATACAGATGCCATAATATTTCCTTATCTTTTGTCTGATGTCGATGCACCTGAACTGATGGTAAACGTTAGTCTTGAAGACAACTGCTTTTCTGGGGCATGTATTTTCAGTAGACACACCAGTAGGTGATCCAAGTAGAACTATAGCAAAGATATGGGGAAAAGGGGTCTCTGCTTCACTTGCACACACCACAGTGCAGCAATCCAGAGCAAATAAGGTCCATCGCCCTTTGTTTCCCTGTGTTAAAAGGCATTGCAAATCCATGGTGCTGTGGTGAGTCAGTGGCTGTGGCTAAAGCGGCCCAAGAAGGGTGAAAGGAGCATTCAGCGGGAGGGAACTGGAAGGATACTGCTCTGCTCTGGCTCTGAATACAAGTCCAACAAATTGGCTGTGTAAGTTTGTCGCCCAGAGAAGGCACTCAGGTACTGTTCAGTGGTATCATGCCGTTCACGAATCTAAAACTGCTTTTAGTGAGCACCAAGAAAGTAAGAATGAGTCGTGATGAGCTCTCTGCATTATTCTGATGCATATTATCGGTTTCTTCAAACTTGCACATTGCTGCCTGAGTGAATGCAGCTTTATGTCAAGGAAGGCTGTAAAATGGTCTTTAAAGTTAGAAGGAAAAGTGCTGGCTCAGGTAAGTTAACTTCAGATGCACAGCTTTAATTTGTCATAGAAACAATGCAGAGTAGAATGGTTTACTCTTACCAGGGCTTATTTGATGGCCAGGGAGAATTCTCATTCTTCTGTCCTGAGGAAAGAGAGGGGGATTTAGAGAGGGTGTAATAGGGAAGGGAAAAGAGAAACGTGGCCGCTCAGACCCAGGGAAGAATCACAGCACCAAGAAGCTGCAGGCTGAGGACTTGCTGTTTATCCAAAGCTGGGCAGGTAGACTGGGTTGGCTTGAGCACTGAAGGAAGAGTCTGTGTTACGTAGGAGAATATAGGTATGAGACTTTCCTTTGGCTTTCTGTTGTGGCACTGATGTTTTCCATCACTGGGTGAAAGAATAATGAATGCTTTCTTCTGTTTGTGAATTGCTTTAATCAGTTGCTGTCATGGTGGAAAGTAGGAGAAATCCTATGGGGATTATTGTCTGGGGAGTAACTAACCATGGCTGTTATGCAGGGATGTGCAGGGCAGGTCCTATTTAAGAGATAGTGAGTTATCAGATTTCATTTTAGGAGAGGTAAAACCTCTCCCATGCCACACCGCAGACATCAGATCCTGAGAAACGGCTGCAGAGCAGAGCCATCTGGTCCAGTAATGGTGACATGAGCTGTACCAAGAGAAAAGGGAAGGCAAGTGCTCAGTTTTCAATAATGCAGAATACACTGTTGGAGGGAGTGTCTTTCGGTAATGTAAAATAAATTATAATCCAATGTTTTGTTTTCTGTAGCATTTTAGTTGTATATTAAAAACAGTAAATTACCCTGATAGAGCGAGTGTAATATACAAAGGTTTAAGCAGTCTTTTTGAATCTCCATTTCTAACTGATACTTGGGAATGATACATATCCTGCACAGTAGGTATTGTTATATTGTGAGATTATCTAAGTATGAGTAGTTTATCACCTGGAAGAAAAAAATTTAAAACAACTGAGGGCTCGGTTTCCTTTTACTTCCATCACAGTGTCTCTGTGCTTTGATTTTTATAACTGGTATGTCAATCAGTAATTAGTATTCTTCAGCTTTCTGTAACATTTTTAATAATGGTGGTGCCTTCACCCACCAATGACATTAGTAAATAAGTTGATTTTTTATGCACCTGTCAAATTGACATATTGTAACCAGAGAATTTGATAACCATATAACAAACTATTATTTTTATAAGGCTTTTGTTCCGTAAAGGGTGCTGTAATTTCCTCAGGATAATTAGGGAAACAGATCACAAGAGCTCAGAGATGTTCGCATCATGCTACTAAGTTTCTCATCTGCCATTGGTTCACCAGCACTGACTGGTATCTCGATGGCAGCAGAAGCGAATGGAAAAATCATGGTGTTTTTTAAGGCCCAGATTTCTAGTCAGAAGTCTAGCGCAGAAATAATTTAAAAAAATAATAAAATCCAAGAGTTTTTTTGCATTTGTTAGTCATACAAAATCATGTATGGCATCCAGAATGCTTTGGTCTGTGGTCTGATGCTTTGAGTTAAAAAGTGCTACCTCCGAGTTTCCTATGCTCACGTGCAACTGCACTTTCCGAGGTCACTTTCAGTTCCTCTTAGACACTTGTCCGAGAGGGACTGCTCAGCAGCGGCAGAGGTGATACTGCTCCTGTGGATATCCTCTGGGGCTTTTCTAGCACCCTCAGGAACCTTCTGCCATCACCTGAAAAGAACCTGGAAATAGTTTTTTCACCCTATCTATAGATGTCTCTCTCTCTCAGATGCTCTCAGGTTAGTCCTGAAGAGCAGCTGTATAATGGGAAGAAATTTCCCCAAATGGTGGGTGTTTTCCACACATATTTAGGTGAGGCAGGTTAGAAGAAGAAATGCTCCCATGCCTGTCTCTCCTTTGTCTGCCTGCAGAAGGTCTCCTGCTCACTGTCACATTGCCAATGTAACAAACAGGGCTGCTGGAGACAGAAGAGACCCTCTCAGTAAACGGACTTCAACCCAGTAGTTTGCTGAACCATGCTGCCTTTCGCTTGCATATCGTTAATGAAGGAATTTGACTTGATTCCCTTGTTCCTCACTGCCTCTCTGCAGAAATTCAATGACACTGGCTAACCACATGCTAAGGGAAAATAATACGTAGGAATGATCTGTGCAAACTTTGCTGTGCATTTTTGCAGGCCACTGCATCTTGTGAGGAAGAGATGCTGCCTAGAGTAGGCAATTATTGCATCTCAGGTGTTACAAGAAAGTGATTCTTTGGGCCAAAATGAGTGTGCACTGCAGTTTTCTGACAGTCTTACAGCATCCTTCACCCCAGCAGTAATGTCCTCTATAAAGAGCTTTGTATGCAAGCCAAGATGAGATCAGTACTATCTTGCACTAATGATGGAGGTTTTAGGGAAGTTCTGTCAGCATGCGAGCTGTGGAAAATCCCCAAAGGAGTTATCGGTATTTAAGATATATACTATAGGTGCTTGGACATGCTCCTGTGTGTTCATATGTGGCTATCAATTAGTCATATGATTCTCCACATTCTCTAGCCCTGTTAACAACAACAAAAAAAGGCAAGTTAGACAACCTTCAGACCTTCGGTATACACTAATTATGGTATGAATTGTGTGAATTTCATTTGTACTCACGTATTTATATATATCATTAATTTGTTACAAAGAGGGGAAAAAATCATTACAGTAGAGTCAAATTGCCTGTAAATGACTTAAGGAATATGTTAATGATCCTGTTCCAAATGAATAATTATAAAGCAGGTGCACTTGAGATGTGATCATTTAACTGACAGCAAGCAGCTTCTAATGTCTTGAATATCCATGAATATGGTGATGTCATTGCAGCCAGTTAAAATCATTGCTTACATCCTCCATTTAATACACAGGAGAACTGTGGGTATAATTCCCATATAGAGGTATTGCCCTGCTTATTTAAGGAATGGTTAATTTATAAACAAATCAAGAAGTCACTCTGTGTTGGTTTTAATGCAGTATATTTCCAGTAAAATGTCATGCTGATGTCTCAAATAGAAAATAAACATTGATGGCAGAAAGCATTACAGCATCAAACAGACATTACAGTTTAAATGAACTTGGCGCCAAGTGTTCCGGTTATATAGAGATGTGATTCTGTTTCACCTGCTTTGCTGTTAGCATGCAGCTAAACTTTTCTTGTGCTGTGTTTTAAAGGTGCGTGTTGTTTAGTTCCTCAAAAGCTGATGCCTTCAAGAGTCAGGGGTGTATGCTCTGCAGTGTGCAAAATATCTCCTGCCTACAGATGAATTGTCTCACTATGAAAAGATATGAACTCTTTAAAGGCCAGTCTTATTTTGGGCATATGTCCTGCTCCATTTTACATAGTTGTACAACTTGTTAAGCCTTACATTTTTTTTTTTTTTTTTTTTTTTTTTGTGGTCAAGATCAGGTTTTAAGCGTCTACCATTCCAAAATATAAATACTCTGCCTTGAATGTGCATGAGTTCACAGAAGGCAGCAGTGTGCTGCCTAGGGGTTATCTCCATGATAATAGCAATGAAACTACAGCAGTTGCTAAATATAGAACAGTTTTTCTGCATCTATTTCATGTGTTGTCATGTAATTACAAATAGATGAAGAATTAAATCTCTAAGCTGCAATGATGTTTACAAGGTAAACCTACATAATTTCTAATGTAAAAAGGGGTTGCTTCCAGTTATGCTTAGCACTGTCTGCCTTGAATGTTACCACATTATTTAGAATAATAGTGCTTTATTGATGCAGGTTATTTTAGCAGCAAGACTCTGTACTAGGAGGGGAGAACTCTTTTGAAGATATCAGTTCCAAAGCATAATAAAACAGGTGCACCTTAATAGGTCTACTAGGAATGTTTTAGCTCTTAGCATCTTTTAAATGCTTCTGCTGAGAAACCCTGTTTTCATAACAAGGTTGGTGAGTATTAAACCTGTGATAGTTCTTTCTGGGATTACAATAATTTACAAAAACAATAAAAATCTGCTAAAAACCACTTATGTATCTATAAATGTTGTAATCCAGGGGTCCCACTGATATTTGTGGTGAAAGATATGCCTAAGGGCACATAACCCTGCTTGTACATTGCCAGGACTGCAATCTGGTTTATGACAAAACAGATTCATTTATCTCCAAATAAATAAATTACTTTTGTGAACATTTAGAAACATTTGCATAATTAGGCTGTAAGATCTTAGCAGTCTTTTTCATAATAATTAAACTAATCTAATCTTGGACAGGGTAAACAGACTTACTAGGCTGAGAGCAGCCTTCAGGCAAGGAACTTACTACATTCTACAAGAACTGTAAGGCTGATGATGTTTGTTAATTATGCAGAGCTTTTACTCCCCAGTAATAGCAGCGTTTGTATTGCCTGAAGCTTAGATAGCTACTCCCAGGCACATAAAATTAGGCTCTGTTTTTTGTCATTCTTTAAAAAACAAAGCAAAAAAAAAACACAAAACAAAGAAGATACTTCAAAATGATTATATGCTTACAACAAGGAGGCATTAACCTTACAGTGTTGGATCCTAGATCTGCATACAATTGGCTCACACTTCAGTCATGTGGTCTTGATTATCTTTAGATCCGGAGTCTTTCATTCCATATAAAGATACAGAGTCGTAAGGCTTGGTAAAAGAACAGCAAAAGGTACCGGTTCATTTTCTGGGGACTTCAGGAAGAAAAGATTGAGAATATCAAGTGGGTCTTATCCAGAACAGTCCTCAGTCAAGCAGTCAATCAAAATTTATTGCCATAAATCAAAAAATGAAGACCAGAAACAGTGCCTGGCAAATTCTGAAAATACTTGCTTTCTTTAAAGAATTTATCATCTTTGTCTAGTTCTATATGAGTCATCTGTACATGAAGACTTCCACTGACAAGTAAACTCAAGAAGGTTTTTTCTGCTTACAAACAGGGTATGGCATTAACAGGAGTGATACTAGAACTCTACAGTTTTTTTTTAAATCATCTCTTAATAAAACTTCATCTTAGAAAATAATTTTGTTTATGAATATCGTTTTCCTATGAGTATGCAAAGAAATTCTTCTGTTGTTTTCTTGTGTTATGGTTCATTTAGAGTATTTTTATAAAATCAAAGTAATCCAATTAGTCCTTTAAAAATCCGATTTATAATTTATTTTTTTTTTCCTCAGAACTTGGATACAACTTCACAATGCATTTCCTCTTTTCAGTAATGATTTTATTACATCTGGATGGCAATAGTGGTGTCTGACTCCTGCAAAATAGACAGTTCAACTATATGAAAGTGTTATAACATGAAGTATTACCAATAGTAATCATGGGTTGGATTTTATTCACCCCAAAAAGTAGGTTGATTTATGAATTTCTCCTGTTAATATCAAGGAGATTGTTCATTGAGTAAATACAGCTAGACAAACTTCTCAGAATCTAGCTCTTAACATAAGTTACATCAGAATTTGCTGATGAAGTAGTGGCTTGTGAATCTGAACCATCAATCTTTTAAGGCCTCAAGGGCCAGATCATCTGTAGTAGGTGATATATCTATGGATGTTTTTTCCAGGATAAATGGGTGGGTAGAGATAAGACATTGCCAGGGATTAGTTTTATGCCTGTGCCCTTTCTGGCCTGTGCAGCTGAACCATCAAATCATGGTGTAGTGCACATAGCATAAACAAGCTTCCCATTACCAACTACCTTCTGTGCGAGAGAGGAAATTAGCGGCTCTCCCATCGCAGTTTAAACTACCCCTGCCTCTGGCCTTATTCTTTTTGACTGTACTCCTAATTCCTGGACACATTAGGTCACCAATTATATTAAGTCTAGTGTGTCTGCCAGTCATTGCTATAAACTACAAGGTAGTTACTGTTTCAATTAACAATTTGTAGTATTGCTAGTGCCATAATGCAAGTCCTATGTGTTGCTCTTTATCAACTTTTACAGGCAAGTAATACAAGTTGCTTGTATCAATACAATTAATCAGAAAGAAAACGCTTACTAATTTGCAGTAGCCCAATTCCAGACAAGCTATGCGTTTATTTCAGTAGTGTTAGAGGTAAGGGAGCACTAATAAATTGGTAGTGCAGAGGAGGGGTTTTCAAAGGTGGCTAAATAACAAGAGCACAAGTCCATGGCATACATGCTCTTAAATTAGATTATTTTGAAAAAATGAGATAGCTTAATTCTCTTCTTATTTCTTCACTAAAATCTTTGTACAGTATGAGGATTAATTTTTGGTCCCTCTTTCTTTTAAAATCACTACTATTGGATGGACTTTTTTTCTGGATTATATTATGCACTGAAAATTCTCACACGTTCGGTGTAAAAAATTGTACTTACCACAAGTTTAGGAGCTTGGGATCACTTGAAAGTGAAGGGAATCCAAACTTTGGTAACTGCATCAAAAGCAGTTGAATAAGACTTAACAAACAAACAACTACAACAACAAAACAAAACACAAAAAACAATAACAACAACAAAAAAACATCCTAATGGATGCAGATCTAAGAGACTGACACTCTCTAGTCTTGTAGTATGCTACATTTATTCCTCTTTGTGCTCTTGTGTGTATTGCAATGCCAACAGATGCCACTTGCACTTAGAAATCTTGGGAATACCAAAGATCACAATATTGACCAGAATGACTTCAAGGAAAAGGGATGAATGAGTTGGAGGCAGGGTTACACTACAGAAGTGAGACTGGAATCATTAGACTAGCATCTCAAGAAAAATAATATGCATGGCTATCACCTGCTTATTATTTTTCCTGGAGGTCGTGACCAGTCACTGTATTCTTCACTTTTTAATGAATTCTATTATCAATCAATTTAAAATAGTTTGAAGAAAATCTGTTTTTTAGAAGATGTGGAAGTGTGTAGATGTACCCAGAGAGTACCCAGACACTCCTGCATGAAGAGAAAAAACTGTTTATCAACAGTTTGGTAACTGTCTGAAATTTAAACAAACAAAGAAACACAATAAATGAGAGTACTACAAACCTGATTTTTGTGATCCTTGATGTCCTTATCAGGACTTATATTTGTGGGCATATGTCTGCTGTATGCACAGTTAGGTTAGATTTTTGGGAGGCTGGTCTAAGAAAAAATGTAATAAGAGATCTGGCAGTTCCTTAAGGAAACGCTACTAAGGGCACTGCAAATTATCCCATTGAGGACGAAAGATAGGAAGTACAGTAAGAGCCTGAGTTGGCTAAATCAAGAGCTCTTCACATACTTCAAACATGAAAAGGAAGATCACACAAAGTAGAAACTAGGTTAGCTCACTAAGGCCAGCCTCAAGCGTATAAATCAGAGAAGTTATTTGAGAGGGCGGAAAGGCTATTGGAAGGTTACAGTGGAAGGATTTGAGTGTTTTATGTCTTTTGTGTCAGATTTCATTATAAAGGTCTGCTGCAATAAAGTGGCTTATACCAGCACCAAAAGGAAAGAACAAGATAGAAACAGTTGACATAATAAAGGTAAAATTTAGATGTTTTCAAATCAGCTGGGCAGGTGAACTTTTTACTTGGTAGTTAATGGGCTGGTTGATGAAATCTGGAAGTCTTGAACAGTCACCCATATGAACTTCTGAAGGACAGAAAATTACCTAGATGAGAGAAAATGTGAATTTAGTGATTATGTTTAAGAAGTGGAAAAAGTGAAGAATTTATAGGACACTCAACTATTTCAATTGCTGGAAAGACATTGAAATATGTAAAGATATGTACAAAACAAGTAATTATCAGTGGTTCACTACCAGTATGTGTGTTGGGTGAGCATCAAGAAGGTTCTGTTCTGGATCCAATATTATTCTTATTTTTTATTAATGACCTGAATGATGGGCCAGCAAGTAGCTTATTAAATTTTTAGGTGCTGCCAAACATAGAGGAATTCTCAATGGGGAGTGAGACAACAGGTTTACACATATATGTAAATGACCTGGAGAGCACTGGGGAGATGAGAGTTTTGTAGGAAATGATGTGGTGGTCATGGTGGACCACAGTTTGGAAGCAAGTAAATAAACAAGTAATATCTCTTTCTTTCCTAGTCTCCATATACAAGGACCCCACTGCCATTGTGGACATGTATCCCAAGTATGAGATCTGAATCGCTTGACTGTATTTAGGGTCTAGGGGGCATAAGGGCAGAGCCACACACGATGCAGCCTTGCTTGCCTCCCACCCAGAAATGTCTGAGTTTTCCTTTTAGGTCTCTAGTGGTTCTTGTGAGTTGCTGTCAGAACAGTCAATGGAAAAGGTTTCGTTGTATGGCATTTTCTTGCTTATACAATACATTGGCCAAGACTAGCAAATAGAAAATGGATTGAGTTTACTGCTCCAACAGCAAGGCAGAAACCTGTTCTCCGGTAGGGTGTGCCTTTGATGGACATAGGACATTTGTTTCCTTATGTGAGAACTGCAGCCTGTAAAGCATTCGGTTTATAAATCGTTCAAGAAATACACTCCTAACTTGAATATGGTTCTAAGTAGTGTAAGAGAAAAACTTTTTGAGATAAACTTTACTTTTGAGTAGGGGGGAAAAAAAGTGAAGACCTTCACTACCTATTAGTCAGGTCAGAGTTAGTCAAAGAGTTTTGAGTCAAACAAAGGGGCAGAGAAAAAGGCAGAGATAAGAATCTATCCTAGATAATACTAATGCTCCTGGAGCACAATGGGGAAGGTGTTAATTAGTGAATACCCATGGCTTGTATCCAACTGACTTAAAAAATATTTACCTGGACTAGATTTTTTTTTCCAATCCTAAACTTCAGATCAAAGGAAATAGGGCTTTGTGAGCAGGTTGGATCAGATGCAGGCAGAGAGAGCTGAGTCTTCCAGGAGAGGCAGGAATGAGCTGGATCCCTCATCATTTGGATAAGTGGTTACGCTGAGGTAATGAAGTATTTAGATAATGCTTCAGTGCTTTGGACCCATTTTCCTAAAATGTGTGTTCTTTGGCAAAGAGCTCAAACTTTTCTTTTGAAAGAGCTGTTTCTTGTCTCTACAGATTTACTGACAGGCTCTGAGGGGGATGAGCCATGTGGAGTGCTGAGCCCTCTCTGGTCTCCTGACCAGAGCTAGGATCATTCCAGAGAACACTCTGGGAATGGGTCATGAGAGGATAATCCATATGATCCTGCTGAAGGGCAGGAGACGGACAGTGCTATGTTTATGTCAATGGAAAGGCTTTTGAAATGGGCAGCTGACCATAGACTGACAAGTAAATTTGAATTTGCTTGGATGGTAGAGTCGGTGAAAGGGGCATTTGATTCAGAACTTCTTCCAGGGGAGAAATCTTCCGTTTCTTTCACACGACCATAGTCTACTATGGACATGTCATCTGTTACAATGGTTATTCCAGGCTTTCTGGGAATAAAGAGGCCTCCTAACAACTTCTAAAGTCTCTAAGAGTGTACTGTAGGCAATCTTGCATTAGTCATATGCCCATTGCTGTCCACAGAAGAAAGAAGTGCTGCTCAAAGTCTAACGCTCTGCACTGATCTCTGCCGTTCGAACATTCTAAAAGTCTGTGAGTTGTCCTTATCTGTACTTGGCTAAAGCAGGTATTTTTTACTTGATACCACATGCAGTTCCTGCCTCAGCACCTCTCTACATTTGTCAAAGCAATCTTGAGCCCTACTTCTTTCCGTGCTGTCTCCATCTTCTCTTTCTGTGCTAAGCAGACAGGGTGAATCCTATGTGACAGTGGCCTCTGCTCCTGTTTCATAGAATTTTGGCTACCTTTTGCAGTGGACCACTCACTATAACTGCTGGGTAGCAGGGAGCTTACAGCCAAATTATGGCATTCCACCAGTCCCATCCCAAGCTTGATATTGCCAGTGAGCAGCTGTGGACGGTCCTCTTGGGTTCATGCTGCAGTTCACATGTTGTAACTGTTTAAGTAATTCAGAATTAAACAGATGACCATTTTTAGGAGATAAAGCTCTGCTGTGCATAGTGGAAGAAAAGCAGTAGCAGTCTATAGCTCACTTGTTAGTTCAAGAGGAGCAGAATCATTTCAGAGCCCAGATATGTTGCCTTTATTATTGTTCTCACCTCACCTACTGCTTGCTATTTTATTGCAGCACCCTGGCAAAAAGATTTCCTTATCTTCTCCAAAGAATGAATGTGAACGTTCCTCAAGTATATTTATTCTGCAGTAGAATGTCCTTTTCAGGAGGATTTAATCCTCTGCTTCCTGGTAATTTGCTAGAATTATACATCCTTTCTCAAGATCTTCTATTCTCTCATCTGGATTTTTAATGAACTGTACATTTTAGGATCACATAATCCCACTTAGCTGTAAACAGGCAATGCTGTTTGGACATCTTATCTGCCATCTCTGCAGCACTGTGTACTCTGATGTTGATGATGGTTCAGTTTCTCTACCATGCTTAATGTAAGATTAGTATCCCAAATGCTTAGTCTGCCCTTTGAATAGTCATGCCTTTCATGCCACACAACATGTAGACAGAAAAACAGCCATCAAAGTGGAAATCATGGTACCCTTGTGCTGGGAAACTGCTAGGTCCTTCAGCTTTGATACAGAGCCTCCAGTCACTTATTTGTGGTGGATTATTTCAAAGCACATTAGTTCATCCCCTTGTTTCTGTGAAACCCTAGCTGAAGTTACCCAGTTTCTCCTATATTGTCCTTCATGTTTTACATTATCTATGAGGTTTTAATCTTGGACCATTTCTGGTAGGGATTCAGTGTATGGTCTTTCATTGTATCTCTCAGACTGTTGATGAAAACAATATTCTTAGTATTGATCATCCCTTGCACTATCCCTTGAATAGTCCTCTGAACCTAAGCATATGCTTAGGGTACTTGGACTGGGTACCCTGAAGTGAACTAGCTTCAGATGCAATGACCACTGCTGGTATAGAAAGTCATCTTCTGTGAGAAGTCAAAGAATCAAGCAGAATGGGAGGGCTCTCTTTGTAAAATAGCCACAGTTTAAAAGGTAAGTAACTGCTCTAATATTTTGCAGGATGTCTAATTACATAAGTTATATGAGTAAATCTTCTGATTTCTCCTCGTAGTCCCACAGCATTGTTCCTTTGGGATCTGTCTTGAATTAATGTACAAAGATTAAAAAAAAAAAAAAATACAATGCCAAGAATACAATGCCAACAAATAACGATATCACATTACAAAGTAATTCACTTTATGGATGGTGTACTGATGGGTTGGGTTGTGGTTTTTTTTTGCTTTTTTGTTGTTGTTTTAAAGCCTTTTTCCCATGTGAGTGAGACAGATAAATGTTTGCTTTTACTTGTATTACAGGATCTTGGAAGAGTTCAACCCTGGTCTCTTATATGGTTCTTATGGGAAAAGCAAAACTATATTCCTGGCTTGACAACAGTGCAGTTTCCCAATGTTACCATGGTGATCACCTATGTAACATCACTACCACTTTTCACAACAGCTCAATTTAAAATTCAAGTTGAATATTTCCATGATTATGGAAGGGTAATTATTTCATTACTCAAGGGAAGAAGATTTAGGAGGTAAATAGCTCTTCATTAGTTCTTAAATGATTTCCCTAGTCTTTTTAGGCCACAGAAATGCCAAATATTAAAGTGACAAAAACAGGCAGTCAAATTCTCATCCCCTTGTTCATTCTGACTACCTCTAAGGCCCTATCTGAGCAGCCAAGATAGTCAGAAAATCTCTAGCCATTAAATGCTCTTGAAACTTGGAGCCCTTTGGTGTAGGGCACAGTCTTCAAAGATGCTCAGTTTTTCAAAGGTGCAAAAGTTGAAGTCAGGAAAAGTTGCAGTTCGGATCACTGACAGCCTGAGGTAACTGACTGAAAAATCACACAAACAAGGGCATGGGAGTAAAGCACCCAAAGTTCAGGCCCACAACTTTAGATTTTCTTCCTTGCTTTGACTACAGATGTCTTTCGTGGCTAGTGCAAATCAAAGACCATTTTCTGCTTTCCTTTTTCTCATTTATTTTTCTTCACAAGCTGAGGAACCAGTAACTTTGAGTACAGAGGGACTGTGTGGGGACTCTCAATGCCATGTGTCATTG
This sequence comes from Anser cygnoides, assembly GCF_040182565.1. NCBI lineage: Eukaryota > Metazoa > Chordata > Aves > Anseriformes > Anatidae > Anser > Anser cygnoides. Next base: position 590,527 of record NC_089881.1, read on the forward strand.
GTGGCAATCTGTTACATACTTTGAGGAGTTAATCGCACATTTTGATTGAAGAAAACCATCTATTTTTAATTAGAAATGGATATAAATAAGCAAAGAAATTATAAATTCAATTGAGAATTTAAACAAAAAGTTAAACTTTGTTTACTGTAAAGGGACTGTCTTCTACTAATTAAATCAGAGGTGGAATATCAAATAGGCCTTTCAGATAACTTAATGGCTTATAAACAAATAATTGCCACGGTAAAATAAGCATGCACAACAGAAAGAAAATAATTATATTGTAACACTGTTATTAATTTGTCCCTTCATGTTATAGTATATGCTATTCTTAGGAGTCTTTCATTAGAGAAAAAAGCTTGCAGATATCTCCCTTTGAATCATACCCTTAGTTAGGAACCAAGGGGCAATGATTCATGATTTCTTTTGCCTGCGTTTTTATATTTTCCAGTGAAAATAAATGTGATTTACATAATCACAATGAAACATTTCAAGAATAGTGGTGTAATTTTTTTTAGACTATGTTACCAGGCTGCCAAGGTTTCAGGACACTACTAGTATGTCTAGACAAGCAGCTGTTTGTGATGTTTTGGCTGACTGTCATTGTGTTCCCTCAATTTTTATGGGCCAGGGTTCAGCAATGATGCAACTCAGTAATCAAGTGATTGGGGATATAAAAGACACAGAAAAATACTGCAGTGTTATGCTAAATCAGACTGAGGTAGAACGTAGCAAATCAACATTTTTCTGTTTTGTATGCTGTTTCTCAGAGATGTCTGCCAGAAAGAAAGACTAGGTCAGCAATGAAAAGAACTGGAAAATGCTTCGTTTATTTTTCCAGAAAAAATCACGTTTATGGAAAGACTTTTTTTTTCAAGGATGTATCAGTTTTGTTGATGCTTCCCCAGATGACAGGCATAACTGCATATCATGAGACACCTACTTCAGGACAGTCTCCCGGTTACCTCAATTTCTGCTCTACCTTGTTCAAACTAGGGACTTTCAGGTGAGTGGCTTGGATGTTACAGAGAGTTCTCAATAATTCCTGTTGAGTTTTCCATTTTATGTAGTTATGACATATCTGCTGGCACAGAGAGACAGGCACATGTCCAGCATCTGCCTCTTGTACCATTTGAACATGAGCATACTACAGCTATAGTGTGTGCTCTCCTGAGGAGTTGTGTTGGCCTTACAGAGTTGTAAGAGGAATGAGCTTAAAGGGTTCCTTAAGGCCAGCCGTCAGTGTGCCTGGCCCTGACCAGTTCTCCATGGAGCAGTGTATCCCCACAGGCTGCTGTTGTCACATCCTGATTGAGAACCACCTGTGAGGTTCCCAGTTCCTTCAGCTCCTGATGGTGCCAGGGATTATATGGGGCCCTTGATCCCGTGGTGTGTGTTCTAAGTTAAAAAGAGAATTTATAAAATTTATAGGCAAGTGCTGGCATAGGAGAGTGACCTGATAGTGTAATAAGGTACTGATATCTTTTACTCTATTTTTCCAAGAAAAATCTCTGAAATGCTTTTTTCACTAGCTGTTAGGAAATAAAATCACATTTTACAAACTTATTTTGCTTTGGTAAAAAGCATCGCAACATAGTTATACTCTGGGGCAGATACCTTGTTGAAAGGCATCACTTTGATTCCTCTTAAACAGCTCACATACATGTTTACTGATCATCATTCATTTTAAGGTGACCATACAAAGTTTAAATATGGCAACAAGATATAACATGTTATTGTACTAAAATACTGTTTGAGATCACTGCTAATTTAGGAAAGCTTATGTAAGATATATGCATATACATATGTATGTGCACAGATTAGTGAAACACAACAACATGTGCGTGTATAACAGCATACAACAATGATTTTTCTGTTGATAAGGACAAGTAATGGAGACATCTTTAGAGCTGCCTGCCATCACTACCAGCTGTGACTTATTGCTGGCCAGTGTGTTAATTTCATTAGGTTTTTCTAGCAAGTGAAATGTTCTACCAGAGAACCATACAATAAGATAGGAAAGTACAGCTGGAACAGAGAGGTAATGCCTGGTAGGAGGGGAAATATTTCATTTGGAGTGCCTGCTAAACTAAATACTTTTCTGTTTTCAATTCTGTGCAAAGTAGAATTTAGGGTGTTTATGCTGAAAAAGAATGATTTAATAGACTGCCAGGGGGTTAAACTGGACAAGGTGTGATGTTAAGGAAATTAAGGAAAGAAAATGATAAAATAGCTGATCTTGAGTTCAAGCTGCCCACATCTATTTCATCTGGTTTGGTTTAGTCAGCAACCAATCTGGACACAATTCAACAAATGATTACTCACCCACGTTGTTAGTACTATGGATTTTAATACACCCCCTGAAGTAAAGCATGTAGCAGAGAAATTAGACTTCATTTGGCACACCATTTCTTTTTCAAATGATTCTTACTTTGATTTTCTATGTTAAAAATTTCTGTATTGAGGTAGTGAAATCTTACCTTATCTTAACACAAGAACAAAACTTGCATTAATTTCTTAAGGCCTGGATTCCTATGAAGTCTTCGTACTTCTCTGCAGTATGAGTTTCTTCATGAGTTATGCAGACATGCTGATATCTCCACTATATTTTATAATGCGTGCTTTCCTTTCACATTTTATGTCTTGTTCTTAACAAGATACTGTAAGTTGCTTGTACCATTTCATTTTCAAGGTCTAATTAGATCTTACTGCTTTCAGTACTTCATACAGAAAAGAAATCGTGATATCCACTTAGCTTCATTTTGTAATCCATAGAAATTCACCATATTTAGTTACCTAGAAAGTTCATTCATTATATTCAATAACATTTTCCGTTGCAAGTGAACACTAAATATAAAAATATTTAGTATTCGCTTGCAAATATATTAAGTTATTCTGTCCCTTTCAGAAAGTTTCTGGACTTGTAAAATTCATTCAGTTAGTTCTATAATAAATATTCTTTCTATGGTTTGTATCATTGCAAGGTTATCAAAATTGTACTGAGACATTATAAATTTATCTGACTTTGCTCCTACTGCACTTTGTCTGCCTAATCTGAGTCTACCTGCAACACTTCTCTGAGATTTCAAAATTTAAAGATCCACGCATTGAGTTTTTATATGAAACCAAAGCAAGTTTTTTTTTTTTTTTCTCTTACAGTAACTGTAATCACAGATTTACAGATTTTGCCAGTCAAATTTTGCTTCTTTCTATTTGATTAGCCTCTGTGTATAGGTAAGGGGACATGTAATGGATCGGTATGGTGCAATAGATTCAACATGGTAAAATAAACCTTTCCTTATTATTACTGTCTGTGGTATATTTTCTGTTAATCCATCCACATTTCAATGAGTTAGTCGGATGTATTCTATATAGTTGAAAAAGCTCTTATGAAGAAAGTGAAGAGGATTTGAACAATTGCTTCCCATGTTTTTTGGAATGCAAAAATGCTGGTGTGTGTGAAGGCACAAATTGTAGACTCCTGCTTCTGCCTCCTTGGGAGATGTGGCTTTAGGAGTATTTCATTGTCTCCTGCATGGCAAAAGTCAGGATGACTGTGTGCTGCCTGAAAAACACTGCTAAAGCAGAGCTTTGCTGCCAGTTTACTTTTGTGGTTGATCTTCATCATTTTCAAAACTAATAGGAATAAAGCACCATTTAAAATATTTAAATGTTCAGTTTGAAAGCACAGGCTGGTATCCTGGCAATTAGATACAAATTCTCAGTGTTACAGCAGAAAGACACTTACTCAGAAGTACAGTTTTAATAATTGAAAACCATAAAAACCCTTAAGTAGTGTAATAAAACAGTTTAAAATGATATTCACAAGATCAGTCGTAAAAGCTTTAGGAGAGAAATGGTGATTTTTAACATCACTGTCACTTAAGAATTTTTAAAAAGTTTTCGTATAATTTTCCAATCACATAAAAACATAGGCTTTAATTGTGCACACAATATAGTAGAACTAGAAAAGATTTCTACTGCCTCTGAGTTGTTCAAAATTGGAATATACTATAAGTAGAAAAATATCTGACTTATTATATGTAGAATAGAAAGTCTGTATATTTCCATGGACTCTAAATTTAGTAGAAGGGTAATTGCTCTGAATATGACCTTTACCACATGGCATCGCCTGGCACCACAAAGCTGGATAAACTTTTTTGTTAAGCGGAGGAGAGCTCAGAACCAACAAGTAAAGCCTAAACAGTAGATCGCCTCACCACTTTGTCTGTACTTTCATGTTTATTTCTTCTTCAGTTGTATGTAGATATTTTTTGGGAAGCTATTCATCAGACCTGGGTTCTGTTTGTTCAGGCAACCCAAAGAAAACATCTTTTTGTTCAATTATGTTACCATTGCCACCTGGTCTACTTTGAGACAGGAAGTACACCTCAGCAGCTATAGTCAGATAGTGGGAAATTTGGGCAAGGCACCGAGAAAGCAAACCCCTCTTTCTTCAGCAGCACGTATTTTGTTGTTGCCCATGGCTGGTTTGCCTGTAGGAAACTCACCTTTGTGAATATATGAGGCAGAGGATAAAAGAAAATGATTTTTTGGGGAAAAAAAAGGCTTTTTAATTCAATTTGTAATTTTCTTTGGTAAACAAATAATCAAGACCATTTGGTCTGGACTTAAGCAAGTCCAGTTTCCCATCAAAATATTTTTGAAAGAAATTTGTGACTGGCCCTCAAATATTGCCACCTTGTTAATGACCATGTGTATTTTGCCTTAACAAGATAATTGATAATTGTTGTTACTGAAACTCCTTTTTTCCCTTCAAAAAGGAAAACTTGAATGTGAGCGTAAGGGCTTTTACAGGGTTACCCTCTTTTCAGCTGATGGTCAAACAGGTCAGCACTTCCACTAATTCCTTAACTGATGGTCCCATATTCTTTTCTGAGACTTTACGTAGAAAAACATGTGCCTGTGCACCTTGCAGCTACCCACAGTGTGGGATGCATTACATAGCCCCAAACTCTATTCATCTACAGAGTAGCATGCCCTGTATAAGCCCCAGAATTTTTACTTTACTTTTTAATTTTTACTTTATTTTTGAAGAAGCATTCTTAAACTCAAAGCTTTGTCATAAATATTTGTGAATAGGACTATATATAACATTTGTTGTATGGGAGGGAATAAATTCCCCAAAAGTATAATTTTTGAAGGTTTGGAAGCATTTGAAAATTTAGATTAACTGCAGTGGATAATTTTGACAGAAAGAAATGGAAGGAAAAGATGAGAACAAGGATATTTCAGAAAAGTCAAAATGCTTCATTGGAACATTTTTGAGTGAGACTAAATTTTCAGAGAATCATTTTCTGTTTAAAAATCAACCTATGTTTATGGAAAAGCGCAAAGTAATTGCTATGTTGATTACTGTAATGTTTTGTTTCTTGAAATAATTATATACCCTTTTTTGGCCCAATTTTTACGAGTCACTCATCAGGGGAAAAAAAAAAAAAAAAGCTATTATTTGTTTGATTCTTTTTGCAAATTTCATTTAATAATTTGTGAATTAGATGCTTTTTTGATTGCAAGTAGATCTGATTAGAAGGTATTTTTCAATGCTCTGCTTACTTTTTAAAGAGAGAGTTTACAAAACATCATTTAAACAAACAAAAGAGCAGTTTTTCTGTATTAGTGTAGTGAAGTTAGTATAGGAACTCCTGGCTCTCATTTTGTGGCTCCTTTCCAGATGTCCATTGGTAAGATGTAATTAATAGATCATGAGTACAGATGAAGCTTGAAGAATTTTGTCTCCTTTCTATAGCCTATAGATCAATAAAGCTGTAATCGATTGATTTATAGGAAACATTACTCCTGTTGAGATTAGTATGTTTGCTCTTCTGTAGTTAGAAAATAAACAATTAAGATGTAGGTTGAAAAGACCGGGGAATTAGTTCAGTAAGCGATTAATTAGCTTGTTTGCTCCAGTTTATTTCTGATCAAAAAGAAGATGCTGAAAGGTTGTAAAACAAAGCCCTTAATATATTCTAAGGGCCTGTTTCTGCCCCCGTCGACATTAAAGGCAAGTTCCCACTGCTGTGACTGATGCCATAATTGCCTGGCTTGACATTGATGGGTTCTCGTTTCTGAAATCCAGTAGCTTTGCTCTAGAAAGGATGTTGGGAGGATGTTCGTTTTCTATGCAGAGATCACATGGAAAGTAAACAGAAGATTAAAAAGCTGGAAGAAGAAAATTCTGCAGCAAAGAGTTGAGGGCTATGAAGCCACCCTGTTACAAGTGAGAATGTACAGGCCCACTGGTTGCTCTGTGCCCGCTTTCGCTTTTGGGAATGCATTTACATTTCACAGGTTTGCTGCTTTAACTTTCCTTGCTGGGACTCCTAGAATTTCACCTGGCTGTTTTAAAAGAACAAAACTGCCTGGAAATGACTCAATTTGTTTTCAATCTAGCGCACACCTTTAACAGCTTTTTAACCTGGTCATTTAATACATCATTTAATTTCCCACCTCTTTTTGTGACTCGTTTTATTAGGATCCAATGCAGCATCGCTGCATTGTGATTCTCAGTTTCTTTTTTCCACATGGCTGCTTGGTTTGCAGAGGATGCCTCCTTACAGATGTGCTCCTTCCCCTGACAAACAATTACCCCTGTTCCCCTCTGCAGGAGGCCATTAGGACATCATCACGGGTTCTGCTAAGTCATCTCACAATCACAGTTCTGTGCAGTCGCCTCTCATCTGAGTCTATCGAGGCATATGCCATGCGGGGAAACTAGCAGTCACAAAATGCAGCACCTCCAGGCATATTATTTGTTATTTTGGTCCAGGAGTGTGACAGATAATGGCTACTGTCTGAAGGTCTCATTGGCTGCAATGACTGGCATCATATGCAGAAAATGCAGAAAAGCCAGAATGGGTGATCACGTCCCCACTTAATAACAACAAAAGGAACAATTTTGTATTTTTGCTGCAGTTAAAAGCACTAAAAAGGGAGAATGAAAAGGTAATGTTTGGGGAATTATTCTACTGAATAGACCCACAAAACTAAACTTATGTCGCATGTGTTCTTTATTACTTATTGTTTATGAGCTGTGTGTACAAAGAGCAAATGTGTCAATAATTTGCTTCATATCCAGCCTAGTTATCATAACAGAGCTAAGCATTAACATGATTTTACTAGCAAAAAGTATATATATATATTGCTAGGCATTTGTAAGCTTGAAATGTGCAAAATATTAGGAGATACTCCCTTAAATCCAGAGGTACCAGGTTGGTTCTCGCATGCTAAACTGAGAAGGGCAGAGCACTCCACTGCTGATGCACTATTTGAGAAAGTGTTCACACTTTTCCCCTAGCTGTTCACACATTTCTAACTCTAGTTAAAAAAAAAAAATCCTTAATTAAACGGTATGATTTCAGGGATTGTGTTAGACAGCAAAATAAATACAACCAAAACCAAATATTTTCGTGGTAGAATGAAGCCAGCTGTTTTGTGGAAGACTTTCAGTCTGTGTAAGTGTTACAAACTGCTGAATTACTAAAAGGCCCCTTGATATATGATCTCATGTTGCTTAATAGGCCTCGATTACTTTGGGGAAAAATGGGTTTTATTGTGTTAATCATACGAAAACGAAGTTACTAATCCCTATCTAATTATGAGGGGTTTTAAACTTGTAATAATATCCTAATTATTTCTTCTTACTGAAACAAGTCCCGTTCTAAAAGTAATCCTCAAGAAAGCACGTGAAAAACTATCCAATGAAATATCTTGGCTTTAATTTTAATTTATACAGTTTTTGAATCAATTTTTTGTTGTTATTTCACATCTTATCAATGGACATTGGCATAGCAACTCTAACAAATTCCCCTCCTTCTTTGATTGCTGGCTCAGCAGAACCTTAATTTGGGTTCCATACAACATATTCAGTTTATAGTGGTATTAAATCAAGTGAAGGTAGACTCACCACAGTCAATCCTGAAATAAAACACGGAACAGTGCAATTTAAGATTATTTGACTGCTGACAGGTGGATGATTAGATAGCGGAATCACTTGCTCTGCTTTGTCCGCCTCTTTGAATGTACTCTGGTTTGGGGTATTTTGTACTGCGAGGTGCAAGAGATTGGAAAGCAGGGGGAGGGGTGGAAAGTATAAAGCTACTACTGGAAATAGGAAAGGAATAAGAAATTATAAGAAATAAATAAGTCATTGTATAGACACCACAAAGCAACATGTTAACCTCATGGCCAAGTTAAAATGCCTTTGCAGCAAATGGAACTGAGAACTGCAAAGTGAACCTTGTAGTCAATGGAAGGGGGAAAAAAAAACATGGTTTTCCTGCAATGAACTCATCAGGACGTTCCTCCCTAATTTAGGCTCTAGCTTGCAAAAAAGAAGTCTTTTTTTTTTCTTTTTTTCCCCTCTGACACTATTAGATCAAAACAGTACCCAGGCATTAGACAGTATTTATTAGCTTGTAAGGCCAGAGATAATGATCCCATTCAATCAGAACTCATGAATAATTCAACAGTCCCAACTCCACATAATTTCTGGCTTTACTTTTAAAACCAGCACCATTTGCATTGCCTTTTTGAGGGGAGGGGGGAATGACAGTAAGCAAAAAAATAAAACAGATTTTTTTGTGCTTTTGGTTCTGCTTCACAAACATACTCAGCTCTACTTAAATGTTATCTCCCTTCCCTTTTGTCCCCTCCCATCTCCCAGAACAAAAACGACATCAGAATAAATATTAATCATGATACTATTGAGGAGACGCTGTACACTAATTATTGTCAAGAATAGTGCTACCCATTTTTATAGAGGATTTTGTAATCACTGCAATTTGTTCAGTATTGTTACTTATACTAACTGCTATGAAGTAATTACACCTTTTTTACTTTTTTTTTTTTTAAAGAACACCCACGCTTCTTCTCTGCTGTCAAGCAAACTTGCAAATAATCTTTTGCCAACATTCAGTTACTTCATCAGATTTTTCTGTGAAATTTCTTTCCCACTGCTGAGCTGAACAAGCCCAGGCCTATGTGGTACCAGTGAAACCTATGGAAAAGTGCAATGTTATGTATCCCACTGAATGGGAGTCACGGGATGCATCTGAGATATTCTGTATCTTGGAACTTTGCTCTACCTTACCTGCCCAGCTCAGCTGCCATATGACTTATTATAACAGTATTTTGTTTATACTTCATTGCAAATCCCAAACTACTTTAGATATGCTTACTTTACTGGTTGCCTCTTTACTTCTCCAGGTGATGCTGAACAGCAAAGTAAAAGATTTCTTCTGTTGGATCTTGCCGCTGCTTTGTATAGACACTTTTGTATTTAATATCTTCTAAATTTCAATAGCAGTGACATGACTGTTACGTGGCTTGGTCCCTTTCTGTCCATGGAGCAGTTCTGGGGTGAACTTGTCTGGAGAGAGAAGGTTGTCATTTGTGAGTGTGCTTGTGAATGTGACTTTTATAAATAAGTAGTATGCTCCAAGTACTAACCAC